>NC_073303.1:140487916-140843416 GCF_027595985.1 Sorex araneus | reverse complement strand
GGACACTCGGGTTTTTTCCAGAATCGGACTATTGTAAATAGTGCTGCAATAAACATGCAAGTGCTGATGTCATTTCTAGTGTATTTTTTTTTTTTTGCATCTCCGGGACAAATTCCCAGAAGTGGTATTACTAGGTCAAATGGGAGCTCGATTTCTAGTTTGCTTTTTTTATTTTTATTTTTTTTTTTGCTTTTTGGGTCACACCTGGAAATGCACAGGGGTTACTCCTGCCTCTGCATTCAGGAATCACTCCAGGCAGTACTTAGGGTACCATATGGGATGCTGGGAATCGAACCCGGGTCGGCCGCATGAAAGGCAAACACCCTACCTCCTGTGCTATCACTCCAGCCCCACGATTTCTAGTTTTTTGGAAAACGGCCATATTGGTTTCCTAAAAGCATCCAGCCCCATTTTCAAGTTACAACAATCATTAAGTAAAAGTTAAGAACTTAAGAAAGTACTTGTGTGCTAATTTTTATTAGAACATGTATTTTCAGTCCTTTAGGCAATAACTAAATTGAAATTACTGGATTTTTGTGCTTAAATGTGTATTTCATTTCAAAGAAAGTATAAAACATTTTAAAAAACTGGCTGTGCATTTTGGTATTTTGCTTCATGCCTTTGAAATTAATACGTTTCAAGTGTGGTATTATTTGTGGCATATACTCAAAGGGTTTAGAGTGTGAGTATTTTCACAGAATGTCTGAGTCATAGTTCCCTCATTCACATAAAATACATAGATCTGTTAGATGTATAAATTTTACATGTAACCCTCCTTTATATATTTTACTTATATACAAATGTATTAATATTTTGACTCTACACACATTTAAAAAAATCTCTGAATGCTGTTGTTTATTCTTTAATCACATATATTTTGAAGAAAAAAGATAATAAAAGTACTTATATTCACACATAAAAGAAGTGCTAAAGTGAGCTCTTCAAGCTAAAACCAAAGATGTTAATTAGCAGCACGAAAATTTATGGAAGCATAAAAATCACTAATAAAGGTAAATAGTCAAGTTCCAAATACTCCTTTGGGGGGACACATTTGGCAATAGTCCAGAGTTACTCCTGTATCTGCACTCAGAAACCACCCCTGGTCATGCTCAGGGGATCAGATGGGGTTCCAGTTATTGAACCCGAGTTTGCTGCATGAAAGCCAAGTGCCCTACATTCTGTGCTATCTTTCCAGACCACCAGAATACTCATACTATATGAGTGATATGCAAATAGCCTTTACTTTAATATGAAGGCTGAAGACAAAATGTAGTAAAAATGACATTTGTAATTTAATGGAAGTAAAATATAGCAGATATAAATTTGGACATCAAAAGCAAATATCCTGGAGAATATTACATTAAATGAGATAAGTCACAATAAAATAAAAAGAAAATATTACATAATGGCACATGTGGAATCAAAAGTAAGATGTGTAGTATATATGAACAATTGAATAATAAAAAAATGAAGTAGCAGATGTGGGCAACATTGTCTTGTTTCTCAAGGAGAGGGTTTTCCATTTTTCCCCACTGAGTATAATGTTTGTTGTAGACTTGTGGCAAGTGGTTTAGACTATCACTGTCACTGTCATCTATTTGCTTGAGCGGGCACCAGTAACGTCTCAAAGTGAGACTTATTACTGTGTTTGGCATATTGAATACGCCACAGGTAGCTTGCCAGGCTCTGCCATGCCGGCGAGATACTCTCGGTAGCTTGCTGGACTCTCGGAGAGGGGTGGAGGAATCTAACCCTGGTTGGCCGCATGCAAGGCAAACACCCTACCTGCTGTGCTATGGCTCCAGCCGGGTTTAGACTATGTTGAAGAATATTACTTCAGTTCCCATTTTACTGAGAATTTTTATTATGAATAGGTGCTAAATTTGCCAAATGCTTTTTCTCTAAATCTCCTGATATGATCATATGATTTTTTTTATTGATATAGTATATTATGTCATATCATGTTGATTGACCTGAAGATGTTAAACCGTCCTTGCATCCTACTTGGTCATGTTGTATGATCTTTTTGATGAATCGTTGTATAGTATTTGCTACTATTGTTTTTTATAATCTTTGCATATGCCTTCACCAGGGATATTGGCCTATAATTCTCCCTTTTTTGTGTGGTGTCTCTCTTTGTATAACAGGGTAATGTCGGTAATGTTGCTTCTTACAAACTGTTTGGGAGTATATTGTTTCTTCAGTTTCCTGGAAGAACCTGAAAAGGATTGGCAATAGGTATCCTTTAAATATTTGAAAGAATGCACTAGTAAATACATCTGGATCTGGGTTTTGGTTTTTGGGTAGACTTTGGTTGTCATTTCAATTTATTCAAAAGTGGTAGTTCTGTTCAGGTATTCAATATTTTCTTGGTTCAGCCTTGAGAGTCAAAGGCTTTATTTTTTCTAGGTTCTCTGGTTTTGTGGCATAAAGAATCTTAAAGAAATCTTTGATGATCCTTTGAATTTCAGTGATATCTGTTGTAACATCCCCATTTTCATTTGTGATTTGGTTTATTAGGGTTCCCACTATTTCATGAGTCTCGCTTGTGGTTTATTGATTTTTTTTCAAAGCACAAGTTCGTGGCTTCATTGATATTTTGGATTGTTTTTTTATTCCAGTTATTGTGTTCTAAGGCTTATTATCTCCTTCCTTTTGCCTGCTTTGGGTTCATTTTGTTGGTCATTTTCCAGTTTCTTGAGTTGTACAGTCAAATTATTTCTTCTTTCCTGATGAATACTGACATAGCTATGAACTTTCCTTTTAATACCATTTTCGCTGTGTTCCACAAGCTTGTATATTATAACCTCAGTGTTTCTGGGAATCTTTTCATTTGCACTCTAATTTTCTATCTGACCCCATTGTTCAATAGTGAGCTATTTAATGTCCAGATGTTTTGAGTTTTCTCTCCATCTCTCTGTGATTAACTTCTGTTTTCAGTACATGGTCTAAGATAGTTGATATGATTTCTATCCTCTTAACTTTGTGGATGTGAACAGACAGTATAGAATGAAGACAAATTCTAATACTCTGTCTACTGGAAGAGTAGGGAGAAGCTTTAGCAGGAGGGAGAAAAAGGTGCTCTAGAGGAGGCACAAAACAGTGGTGGAGGCCTATTAGGGTATTTCGGTGGTGATGAAGTTAGAGTAATTTTATACCTTAAAATCATAAATGTTGACACAATTGCAACAATGCTGCCTAAACTACAAATATATATATATATATATATATATATATATATATATATATACATGTGTGTGTGTGTGTCCTTGGTTTGGTTTGGTTTGTTTTTAGATACACCTCGCTTGATACTTACTCCTAACTTCGTGATCAGGGATCATTCTGGTGGAGCTCAGGGAACCATATCAAGTGCCAGGAATTAAACTCAGGTTAGCCATGTACAAGGCAAATTTAAGGACTCACTATGTGAGTAAGGACTTACTCTGATGTCTCTCTATTTCACTATATGTATGTATTTGCATTTTTAAATTGAACTCATATTTTTTTCATTTAATGAGAATTTAATTATAATTTTTTGTTTTAAAACTTTTTTATTGAAACTGTGAGTAGACTTACAAAGATGTTCAGGATTAGATTTCAGTCATGCAATCTTGCTCTCTCTCTTTCTCTCTCTCTCTACTTTTGGCATTGTGGTTTGCAATATTGATACTGAAAGGTTATCAAGAATATCCCCTTTACTCATAATTTTAAATTTAAGTCATGGTCAGCATACAATGGCCATTACAAAGCTGATGAGCAACGATGGAAAAATAGGGAGATTTTGGTAAAAGGGTACAAACTAAGCTAGAAACTAAAAAAATCTTAAAGAACACATTCAGCATGGAAACAGTTTTAATAATAAGACATTTTATATCTGAAATTGGCCAAGAAAATAGATCTCAACCTGATCTCACTACACACAAAGGTAACAACTGAAGTAATGAATGCGTTAAGTATCATGACCTCAGTAATAATTTCACACTGTGTACACATATTCAAATATCCTATTAGGCACCTTAAATAAATTTTATTTTTCAATTATACCTCAATAAACCTTGGGGAAAATATTAAGCACAGAAAACTTAAGAAACAACAGTTGGCTTATTATTTGCTAAGTAACCATGCTTTTTTTTAATTTAAATTTAACTTTAAAAGTACTTCTACTAGACACATCATGTAATGCTTCTAGGTACAAACTTATGAGAATATGCATGAAATTATAAACAGCAAGTACTAAAGCTTGGGGAAAGTTTATTCAGAATGCAAAATAGCATTCGAGAAACTAATTCTGATGAATTCCTCTGAAGGTTAAATTCAACCTGGAAATCATCAGTCAAGAGAGAGAGAGAGAGAGAGAGAGAGAGAGAGAGAGAGAGAGGAGAATGATTACCTCTATTACTACTCTATCAATTTTATAGTTCTACAAGACCAAACAAAGATTAAGATTAAAAAATGTAATACTAAGAAGAAAGTAGGGACATGACACAAAGACATTTCTGAACAAAAACAGTAGGATATGAATTTTAAAAAAATCAATAAAGCAATAAAACCTAACCAAAAATAAATGAAACCCCAGCAGAATTAAATCTTAGCACAATGTACTATGTGGGGAGCTCTGGAAAACAGTTTGGGAAATTAGAAAATTTGTATTGGCAATTAAAAGTCTCCCCAAGCACAAAAGTCCTGGCCCAGATGGATTCACTAGTGAATTTTTCCAAACCTTTAAAGAGGACTTACTTCCAATCCTCTTTAAGCTTTTCCAGGAAATTAAAGTATCAAAAACACTTCCAAGTAGTTTCTATGAAGCAAATATCACCCTGATACCAAAGGCAGACAGAGATAATTACAGACCAATATCCCTGATGAACACAGACGCAAAGATCCTCAACAAAATATTAGCAAATAGAATCCAACAACTCATCAAAAAGATCATACACCATGACCAAGTAGAATTCATCCCAGGGATGCAAAGATGGTTTAACATTCAGAAGTCAATCAACATAATGCACCATATCAATAAAAGAAATAATGAAAAATGTATGATCATATCAATAGATGCAGAGAATGCATTTCACAAGATCTAGCACCCAATTATGATGAAAACTCTCAGCAAAATGGCATTGAAGAAACTTTCCTTAATATAGTCAAAGCCATCTACCACAAACCCACAACAAGTATCAATCTCAATGGGGAAAAATTAAAAGCCTTCCCTCTAAGATTGGGCACAAGACAAGGTGGCCCACTTTTGCCACTCCTATTCAATATAGTACTGGAAGTACTGGCCATAACAGTTAGACAACAAAAAAATATCAAGTGCATACAGATAGGAAAGGAAAAGGTCAAGTCATCACTATTTGCAGATGATATGATACTATACTTAGAAAACCCTAAAGACTCTACAGAAAAGCTCCTAGAAACAATAGGTCGATACAGTAAACCAACACCCAAAAGTCCATGGATTTCTTATATACAAGTAATGAAAGAGAAGAAAGAGACATTAAAAAAAATCCTGTTCACGATAGTACCTCAGAAAATCAAGTACCTTGGAATCAGCTTAATAAAAGGGGTTAAGGACCTATACAAGGAAAATATACTTCAAGAAATAAAAGAGGTCATTAGGAAATGGAGACACATCCTCTGCTCATGGATAGGGAGAATTAAAATTATCAAAATGGCAATACTGCCCAAAGCACTATAAAAATTTAATGAGGTCCCTATCAGGATATACATGACATTTTTCAAAGAAATAGACAAAACACTCCTGAAATTCATATGGAACAATAAACCCCCACGAAGAGCTAAAGCAATTCTTGGGGAAAAGAAGATGGTTGGCATCACCTTCTCCAACTTCAAACGCTACTACAAAGCAGTAGTAATTAAAACAGCATGGTATTGGGCTAGAAACAGACCTGCAGATCAATGGAACAGAGTTGAATATCTTGTCACAGACCTCCAAATATATGTTCACTTAATCTTTGATAAAGAAGCAAAAAATGCAAAGTGGAACAAGGAAAACCTCTTCAACCAGTGGTGCTGGGAAAACTGGATAGCTACCTGCAAAAAAAAAAATGAACTCTGACCTCTGCATAATGGCAGGCACAAAAGTCAGATCAAAGTGGATTACAAATCTCAATATCAGACATGAAACTATAAGATACATAGAGGAAAATGTAGGCAGAAATCTCCATGACATTGAAGCTAAAAGCATCTTTAAGGATGAAATAGCACTGACCATGCAAGTGGAAGCAAACATAAACAAATGGGACTATATCAAACTAAGAAGCTTCTATACTTCAAAAGAAACAGTGACCAAAATACAGAAAGAGCTCACAGAGTAGAAAAGAATATTTACCTAATACCCATCTGATAAGGGATTAATATCCAGGATATACAAAACACTAGTAGAATTGTATAAAAAAATCTCCAACCCCATCAAAAAATGGGGAGAAGAAATGAACAGAAGTTTCCTCAAAAAAGAAATACAAATGGCCAAAAGGCACATGAAAAATGCTCCACATCGCTAGTCATCAGGGAGACGCAAATCAAAACAACAATGAGATATCATCTCACACCACAGAGACTGGCACACATTCAAGAGAACAAAAGCAACCAGTGCTGGCATTGATGGGGAAAAGGGACGCTCCTTCACTGTTGGTGGGAATGCCGACTGGTAAAGCCTTTCTGGAAAACAATATGGACAGTCCTTCAAAAACTAGAAATTGAGCTTCCATGTCACTGCAATGCCACTTCTGGGAATATATTCCAAGGATGCATAATAGAAATGACATCTGTAACTTTATGTTCATTGCAGCACTGTTCACAATAGCCAAAATCTGGAAACAACCCAAGTGCCCTAGAACAGATGACTGGTTAAAGAAACTTTGGTACATCTACACAGTGGAATACTATGCATCTGTTAGGAGAGATGAAGTCATGAAATTTGCTTATAAATGGATAGACATGGATAGTATCATGCTAAGTGAAATGAGTCAGAAAGAGAAGGGCAGACATAGAAGGATTTCACTCACTTGTGGAGTATAGAATAATATCACATGAGGCTGACACCCAAGGGCAGTAGATACCAGGGCCAGGAGGATTGCCCCATAGCTAGAAGCCTGCTTCATGAGCGAGGGGAGAAGGCAGATGGAATAGAAAAGAGATCACTAAGAAAATGATGGCTGAAGGAATCAGTCCGGATGGGAGATGTGTGCAGAAAGTAAATAATGGACCAAACACGATGACCTCTCAGTGTCTGTGTTGCAAGCCATAATGCAAAAAGTAGAGAGAGAGTACGGGGAATATTGTCTGCCATGGAGGCAGGGGGATAGTAGGAAAGGGGGAGGGGAGTACACCAGGGATATTGGTGGTGGGGAATGTGCACTGGTGGAGGAATGGATATTTGATCATTGTGTGATTGTAACCCAAACATGAAAGCTTGTAACCATCTCACAGTGATTCAATAAAATTTATAAAAAAGAAAATTTGTATTGTGCTACAACATATACATGTAATTATCTTATCCACATGGAAAATATTAGTCAAGATAGAATTTTATGACAATAAAACGACTCTCCGTAGCCATACCACCAGACCTGGTGCCAGTCTGTTTCATTTGGGGCAGCCTCGAGGAGGGCGGGTAAAGCCTCTCCCCACCCTAAGGGACCCAGCCTCCAGAACTCAACTGCTGACAGGCTCACAACTGCTCTCCACATGCTTGAAGGCGCCTCACCCATGAGTGAACCTAGTCCTGGACATCTCATACCTTACACCAATATTCCAAGAGTAGCGCTCCACATTTGATGGGGTTTAAAGTAGAAGGCAACCAATCTTAGAAAAAAATATATTTTTACAGATATATGTATATTATACATACATACATATATATATACACACATATTTATAAGCACAAAAGGCTCAGCCTTTAACAATATATTAGTAATTTCTTATACAAGGGCTTAATGGCCCCTGAGTGAAATATAACAATCTTCACACACTTTTGTCTAAGGAAATTATGGGTGGGCATTTTCAGTGGTTTATTCATAACAAACAAAACAAAATAAATTATTTCCGTTTTGCTTTGGGGCAGGGGTTGGGGTTTGGGATGGAAAAATCCTAAATATGATGGTGGGAAGGTGTAATGGTTGTGGGATTGGTGTTCAAATATTAAATGTAATCAAATAATGTGAACTTCTTTATAAAATTTAAGAAACATAATTTTATGACAAAAATTATCTAAAAACTTCACAACAAATCTTGTTCAGATGATCTGTCCACCAGAGTGCAATAGATCTGATTTCCATCTTGAACTGTAATATCATCATGTCAGATTAGAGAATTGTCAAGTCTCCTGCCACCTCATAGAACATCTACTCACTGTGATGATCCAGGCAAGTTATACAGCCCTCTCTTCCTAGGCAGGGTCTATGATTCTGAGTCATTTAATCTATCACAGCATGCTCAAGATCATTATTTATAGTCAACTGTATAATTCTGATTCTATAATACCAATTTCTTTTGAAAATAAAATTATCTTTGCAAATCAAATCAAAGCATGAGTAAAAGAGGTCCAGACATTATTAAAAATAGCTATCTAAATGGATTTGACCCTGCAGGTAATTATGATTAGCATTTAGAGTTAGTGGCTCAGAGTTTCCCTTACATAATATCATCTTAAATTTTAACTCTGGTTATATTTATGATTGTTAGACCATTCAGTTTTCTGCTAAAGTCCTTAATGAGGGAGAGGAATAATCAAATTAATTGGATTTTTCTTGTATATCTATTCTAAAAATTAACATAATATTTTAGGAACTTGAATGAGCTTGAGTTGTACATTTGCATGTGTGAATTTTACATACTTTTCTTTTCCCACTGAGAAGCCAGATCTCCAAATCCCACTTTAAAAAAAAGCCTTAATAGGACAAATGTCTCCTTAACCCCCAAATTTAATTTTAGAACAAAGAGAACAGATTTGATAGCAGATACATCAGTCCAGGATTTGCTAATTATTTTTCCATGAAGTGAGCTTTCATTTTCTTAGTAAAGAAAATAGAGTGCATTTCACTTAAGGAGTTATATTTAATTGAAAGTACTGTATCCATGCATCCCATCTTTTTAGCACAAAAAATAATAATAAAATAAAACACATTGTGGATATGTTTACCTACCACTGAGAGGAAGCAACAGCCTTCAGACAAGGATTTCCTGCAAATAACTTCAAGTCAAAGTTCCGAAAAACATTTATCACGTCATTCCTGCACGATACTGCCTGGAGGCAAGAGAAAGAATAAAAAGTTTCTTAATGTCCCTTTCATCCTTTTGATTCCTTTTTTTAAAAGTAATTTTTATCAAGACACGGTCATTTACAAAGTTGTTCATAGTAGTTTTAGCCAAACAATGTTCCAATACTAATTCCAATTTGATTCCTTTTTACTTAATTTGCCTTTTCAACTATTCAGTTAAGCCCTTTCTCCTTGGTCACTCTGTATGTGATTGTGTGTGAGTAAGTGTGTGTATGTGCATGTGTGCATAGACATGTATGTGTGTGCATGTGTGTGTATGTGTGTGTGTGTTTTTTCTAATAACTGTTCTTGTTTATGGGAATTTAAGATTTTCTTATATAAGAAAAATTGCTGACTACTAGCTAAACTAAGAAAAATCAGCTCTGGGAATGGCTCTAATTCTCAGAATTTTGTGTATCAGCTTTAAACACTAGAAAATTTTATGAATTCTGCATTGATATATCCCATTTCCTCCTATAGGTATTGGTTTAAAAAGAAGGATAGGTAAGAGAGTTAGCTGACTAACTAATAGAATGGAGAGGAGAAAATACTAGTGTGTATGATGAGAGTTTTCCCAATGGAAATGTTAAATCTAGGCCTTGAAGTGAGAGAAACAGATGTTAGTAAGGTTCTTGGCCACCTTTTTCTCTTTCTTGACTACATTGTTTAGTTTTCATTCAGTTAATCCCAATTCTATCCACTCAGCCTCCAAGAATTACCATTACAGTTGACCATTGGCCCAATTGGCACAAAATGTGGCATAACACTTATGTGAAGCTTTCTTAAACATTGTGTCAGTATTACTGAATAGAACATGTTGTATTAGCTAGTGCAACAGAGACAACTATGCAGTGAAATGCAATACTTGCTTAGAACCTATGGAAGATGAGTGAAGGGGGGGGCAATGATCCTATTTATAGGGTATCAGTATAAAAACTGGTACCATAAAAATTCAGATAGGACCTAAGAGCCCAACTTCATTTATTTAAATCTTCATGTGCGTAAAGCTTAATTCACATGGTAGTTCCTTATTAGAGGCTTCCTGTTCTACTACTACAATCTTAAGACTTAATCCTTAAACTATTGTAGTATTTTCATGTTAGGTAGAAATCCTGCAAGAAACTTATCTGCAGAGAGTAAAATGGAATCTTTTTATCTTTAAATCTATGAAGTCAAATGAAGCATTATACATATGGCCCACAGAAAGAAATATATTGTTTATCAAATTGAAATTACATCAAGGCTCAGCATTGTGAGTCTCAGATGATCCCCATAGAGAAGTAATTTGGACAAGACATGAACTTCAAGGTTTTGGCTGTTCATGGAATGATAAAGTTCAAGAAATATTTTAATTCAAAAGAGCCTTTTTCAAAAGGATTTCTATACTCATCAGGGTGCTTAGAGACAATGACCATGCAAAGGAGACCTATCAGATCCCAGATCCCTCTTCGGTTTCTGATAAAACTCTGAAGTGCAACTCGTCTTCTTGAATTATCCATAGAACTAGGCTAAGAAATAGAAGACACCCTTGCTCAGCTTCTTTCCCATACTTCCCTGCATCCCCTCGCTTGTCTCCTCTTGGAATTACTGGCTTCCTAAATTACCTAACAGAAATTCTGCCACAGTGTGTGCTTCCAGGAACCTGAGTGAGGATGTGGGTGAGGCCAAAATTCTACTTGTTATAACCCAGGGTGGTTAAAAGAGAAACATTTTTAAATGGCAGCCTAAGAAATTCTCCCAACTATAATCTTCCACCTACTTTTCCTATCTGGAAAATAACACACAACCCGGAGATTCTTCTTGCAGCGATTTATTCAGAGACCTTCTCATGCAAACGGAAAAGAGGAGGAACGAAGAACGAGGGACGAACGAGGAGAAGCCTGGAGGAACCCGGAGGAACGCCCTAGCTAGGCAGCTTCCCTCCTTATATACCTCTCACTGCTTGTTTACACCCAAGAGTCTGCAGCTGATAGGCTAGTTACACCTTGTGGGCGTGACAGGACATCCTGTTTCCTTGTTAGGAGTTATTTTCGAAGCACAGTGCAATTAACAAGAAACAGGTGTTTACGAAGCACGGTCCTGTGGAGGCTCTCCACAGTTCCCCCTTTTTGTGTTAGAACAGCAAGTCTGCGTAGCGACCTCGGCCCCCTTGGCCTTACCCGTCATTGGGAGCCTTCTCGCTTGTAGGTCCCTGTCTTAGGTTGGTCCAAGGGTCAGGTGGGGTATAATGCACCCTTTCAAACTCCTCAACTACAGGAGGTCCCCTGCAGTTAAGGGCTCTCAGCTGCATAATACTTTTGCTACATCCAGCTAGACCTGATTGTTCCAAGCGAGATTATTGTTTCATAGTTGCAAGCCGCAAATGCCTGTAAATACCACGCCTTGTAAGTAGTTATTCTTGCTGCATTTTATATAGACACCAGGCAAAAACCAAAGCAGCGAGAAGCAACAAGGACAGTACTGCTCCCACCCCCGCCCACTCTTTGATAAAATGGAGGGGACTTCTACTCTGGTCTTATCAAGACCAGTAAGGAAGGGAATAATCTATGCACAGGTGTCAAAGCAGGCCATGTTGCAGCAATGGCCCAGGAAGCTGCTTCTTCAGCTCATATCATCACAGGAATCAGGCTGAGCACATGCACCAGTTTGCACATCTTGGTCTACTGGAGGTCTGAGATCCAAATCAGGTGGTTGAATTCTACTTCTGATGAGACGTAAAGGGATTCAAAGTTTCTTAGTGGGGTTATCATCTGTTGAGACAAAAGCATAGCCTTTTCCTCGAATGAGGAGTTTTCCTGCTACATTCAATTGAGAAAATAACTCCTTTTTGTATTTGATTTAACATTCCGTATGTCCACTGAAAATGCAGAGGTGGTGGGCTTAAGGCCACAGTGTTCTATACTGAAAAGGGGTTGTAGTAACTGTATCTGGGCAGGAAATAGGCTGCGCTTCCCGCCGTCCCTGGCTGCAGCGATTATACTGATTGGAGCTCTGAAACTCCACACTGGGGAAAGGGGCTGAAACTGGGAACATCTCCTTATTTTGTGGGGCCTGGGGCTGGTCCCCTTGCAGGTGTCCCGAGTTGGGGTCACCCACTACATCAAAATTAAAGCGACAAACTCTGGCCCAATGATTTCCCCTCTTACACCGGGGACAGGGCCCAGGACGTGCTCTCGTAGCACGGCTTGGGGGCGCATAGCAGTCTCTACGAAAGTGGCCTGATTTGCCACAATTAAAACATCTTTTCTGAGCTTGTCTCTGTAAGGCATAGACCTGTACCTTATGGTTAGCAGAGCCAACATTCCAGCATGCTTCCAAATACCCGAATATGTCTTCCTTCTCCTTAATCCCAGAATGGCCTGGCAATCCTCATTAGCATTTTCAAAGGCTAATAGCTTAGTCAACAGCTCCTGAGTTGCCTTATTTTTAACCTGTATTTCAATGGCTTTCATCAACCTTCCTATGAAATCTACATAAGGTTCTGAGGCTCTCTGGAAAATCTTCGTAAAACTTCCCTTAAATTCTGCTTCTGCATCAACCTTCTCCCATACACACTGGGCTATTTCACGGACATGAGCAAGAACAGCATGAGGCAAGATGACTTGCCTTTCTGGGTCGCGCCATTTCCCTTCACCAGTTAACATCTCACAAGTCAACTCAATACCTGAAAAGTTTTGTCCAGCATGGCGTAGGCCTTGAAGCTTTGCCTTGGCCTCATTATAGAGCCACATTCTCCATTCCAAGTACTGAGAACGGCTTAAGCATGTCTTAGCAACCATGTGAAAATCTTGAGGCACCCAGTAGGATTTTTTTACTCCAGTATGCAAGATACTCCCTACAGTAGGGAGATGTAGGCCCGTACGAGACACAGGCCTGTTTGAAACGACTGAGAGAATCCATCCTTAACCTGTGATAAGATGGATGCTGCTTCTTCTCTGCCTGGACTGGGCGATTGGGAGCATGTCCCGGGTGGCCTGGAGGCCGCTTAGCTGAGTCACTCTCAGACTCAGAATCTGAGTAAGTGATAGCAGACTCATAACCCACATCACTTCCATCTAATACACTGGAAGTAGAGCTATATTCACCAGCCTCAGAAGTATTATTCCTATGAAAACCTTTTCGAGACTTAGTTGTGGGAGGAGCTGAGGCCGTATTATTCCTAATGTTCTCCACATCAATTGCACTATTCAAAAACAGGAGAATAGAATTAACAATCTCCCATGTAGTCCAGAATTCCATGGGGATCTCAGTCCCTTTCTTAGATGCCTTAGAGACATTTTTCCTAACTTGTCTCCAAATCTTGCTTTCTAAAGTTCCTTCGTCTGGGAACCATGGGTTAACCTCATAAACTACTTTAAGGCAGGACCGGAGTTGGTCTCTGGAAATGTAGAGTTCCGGGTCTCCTATTCTGCGGGAGAGAGACTGAATCAAATTCATAAATGACTTGCCCTCTTCAGTCCGGCTCAAGAAAATATGAAAGATTTTGAAAAGGCCCAGAATCTGCCCCATCTTAGTGGGGGATTGCTGTTCAGATCCTAATCCGCAGCACACTAAAAAAAAATCCTGGTCTCCCGCTCACTTTCTAGAGTTGGGTGCACCGAACGCTTATTCTTACCTTTAGTTGGTAGTTCTGGCCCACCCAGGGATGCCAGCTGTAAGAAAACACGCAACCTGGAGATTCTTCTTGCAGCGATTTATTCAGAGACCTCATGCAAACGGAAAAGAGGAGGAATGAAGGACGAAGAACAAGGAGGAGCCTGGAGAAACCCGGAAGAACCCCCTAGCTAGGCAGCTTCCCTCCTTATATACCTCTCGCTGCTTGTTTACGCCCAAGTGTCTGCAGCTGATAGGCTAGTTACACCTTGTGGGCGTGACAGGACATCCTGTTTCCTTATTAGGAGTTATTTTTGAAGCAAGGTGCAATTAACAAGAAACAGGTGTTTACGAAGCACGGTCCTGTGGAGGCTCTCCACATCTATCTTTGCCTTAACTACACTTTACCTCAACATGTTAATTCCACGGAGAAGGAAAACAGGTAGAACTTTTTTTCTCTTTTGATAAAACATGTGTTCATGTTCTTAACTAGATGCTCCTTTTTATTGCTGGTTTGTTCGACACTTAGAATCTTAAGAATGATTAGCATATATGAGAAATAAAACAAAATTCTGTTCAGCAATGTCTCACTAGGATGAGAATGATGCCTTCCATGAAAACTCTTGTCCATGAAATCCAAAATAACAGATGAGTCTTTTCTGGGACTTGCTGCTACTTAGCCCATCTTGAGGATATTTTCCCAAGAGGAATAGATGATTCTGAAGGAAAAAATTCTTTCATACTGTTCTGTTTTTCTGAGATCATTTTTCAGTTGCATGTCACAGAATTTCAAGGAACTACTACTCTTTAAAAATATGGGTTTTTTTTCTTTCACCAATATAAGTAATGTTATACCTTAACTATGAAATTATATCTTTCAAGTTCAAATGCAGGCTATACAACTTACTGAATGCTTTTGAGTAAATTACTCTTCCTAAATCTCAGAAATTAAAAAAAAAATAGCAACACTTATCTCTCAAGATTATTGTGAGATTTAAGTTAATATATATAAAACACAGAGATCAGTGCCTGGCAAAAAATAAATGTGTCCCCAAAACAAAATGTCTGTTATTATTTTTTTCTTTCCTTAGTCATTCTATACTTTCTTTTCCTTACTCTTTTCAGAAAACAGACACAAATTGATGAGCCTGGGGTATCTCTCTTGGATAAAGAAGGTATTTGATGGTCTAGTCATCATCAAGCTTGGAGGATTATCAAGTAGAAGACAGAATAAACTCTTTCAGCTTGGATTGACATATAGGACAATTAACTGCTACTGGAATTTAAAGGAAAAATACTTCATCTCGATATTAATATATTTCCAGAAAGCCATAATTTTCTCCTGCCCAACTGGTATCAATGGGAGAATATGCATTCTTTCTAACTGGACACTTTCAAGAAAGTCCTGGATTACCACTTTCTGGTGAAATAAAGACTCAAAATACAAGAATAGAAATTAAGTTTAAGCTTATTGCTGTGATGTATGCTCATATCAACTTATCTCATCTCTCTGGTCACAGAAGCTTCCCCTGCTTCTCAGTCTTTTACAGCATAATGTGGACCCCAAACTTCAAAACCATTATACTTTATACACTATATATAATCAAAATTAAATTGGATGCAAGGCTATATTTTTGTCATTAATCCAAATTCCTCTAGAAGGAATTACATTTGTTTCTGTTTGGCACAATTGCAATAAGGGCAAGTCAAGAGGTACATACAAGGACCCCACTGCCTAAACAATATCCTTTCTTCTTTTTTTAAATTTTATTTTATTGAATCATCATGAGATACAGTTATAAGCCTTCATGTTTGGGTCACAATCACACAATGATCAAACACCCATCCCTCCACCAGTGCACATTCCCCACTATCAATCTCCCCAGTATCCCCCCTCTTTCCCACCCTCCCACCACCTCCATGGCAGACAATTTCCCACATACTCTCTCTCTATTTTGGGTATTATGGTTTGCAACACAGATACTGAGAGGCCATCACTTTTGATCCTTTATCTACTTTCAGCACACCTCTCCCATCCTGACCAATCCTTCCAACCATCATTATCTTAGTGATCCCTTCTCTATTCCAGCTGCCTTCTCTCCCAACTCATGAAGCAGGCTTCAAACTATGGAGCAATCTTCTGAAACAATATCCTTTCCAAACAAAATTATTATGGAAACTGGTGGCACAGAGAAGAAAGTAAGCGCTCCTATAAGAGAGGGGAAAGGCCCTGGGGTACTTCAAAACAGACAAAACAAAAGACCTTCACTACCCTGTGCATTGAATATTATAAGAGTGGATATAAAGTGGAACAAATCTCCTCTAATTTTCAGCAAACCTTGCCACTCTGTTAGTTCAGATTAAGACTCAGTGAATTTAAATAAGTCATTAAGATGAAAGATGAGTTTGCAACATTAAAACTTACAAAAATTACTCACTTGGCTTTTACAAATTAAAAAGGAAGAATTTAGTCATATGAAAAAATTTACTATGTTTCATTGAATATAGCATTTATTGCAAAGTACAGTATTGTTTTATGTACTACTAAGATGAAAAACATACCTAATATAGTTAAAAGGTGTTATCAACTGTAAAATATATCCCACTTTCAAAGATGTTAAATTGTGGAGATGCATGCATCTTAGAATCAATGGGATATGAAAAAATAGCTTGTTCATTCTGTATGCTCTAACATAGGCTCCTGCTTTCCTTCATTTAACAAATTAGGTTTGAGTCTATTAAGGAAATGTTGAATGAACATATGATAGTAAGGGCACTGCAGAAATTCTTAGAAAGTCAGAAATTCTTTAGAATAAAAGGAGACAGCTATAGACATAAACAATTGCAGTAGATATAATAAGAATTATTTAGAGTTTTGAATTGCAATAAGATCATTCCAAGCCTACTGCCTTTTACATGCTATTTCCTCTGCCTGAAATGTTTTTCCTTATCTTGCTAACTGATACTCATCCTTTCGGTCTCATCTCTGTCACTTCTACAAGGACACACACAAGACCTGTTATAGCTCTTGTCCTTCAAAGTCCATATCTCTGCTGTAACTGAAATTAGTGTTAATCTACTACAAGTTATCATCACAGTGAGGTTAGAATTCTGTTCCTGTTTCGTTGCTTATTGTAGCTCGAGTTTTAACATGGAAAGCTCAGTTAAATGAATGCTTCAAAACTTGATAATTAAATGGTTTCTTTTAGATGTTTGAAATTTCATTTTCTATTTAGTTTGAGGAATTTTCTGCTTACTTAATAAATTAATGTATATGTTAACCACATAAAAAGCAAATTTGGAAAAGTGCCTGTGAGAACTGGGTTACATTTGTTTCTATGTTTGGCACAATTGCAATCAGGTCAAGTCAAGAGGTACAAATAAAATACCTTCACTACCCTGTGCATTGACCATTAAAAGAATGGATATAAAGTGAAACAAATCTCCTCTAATTTTCAGCAACCCTTGCATGGATATCAAAGAGGTTCATACATAGGAATCCAATTTCATGTTTAGGGATCTCAGTCTCATCTGGGATTAAAAGTTAGGAAAGTTCTCAGCAGGGAGAAACATTTGACTCAGCAGGAGAACAAACATAAGGAGAGAGTATTCCAGGGAGAAGTATTGGAATGATGCAGGGTCATAAAGTAGGAATATAAAGATATCTTTGGGATAAAATACAGTTGCCACTGTGCCATGTTAGAGGGGAAATAATGATACATTGAAAGAAGAGGCAGATTATGCTAATGAATTTAAGATTCTTCCCTTGACTGGCATTTTCCGAGGCTGGAGAGATATTGCTCCAGAGAGATAAAGAAAAAGCAGCAGCCTTCTCAGACCGCAGAGGCCTGAAACTGTACCCCCACCTGTAGACCACCTTCTCAGGTATTCTTTATACTGCACCTCTAAGCTATACATCCACATACACCAGAAATCCAGCAAAAATTAGCACCTGAACTCTGTACATGACTCTAAAAAGGATCTAAAGTAGATGCTGCTCTTTCAAACACAGGCAGAGGTGTTGGCAAAAGACTGGGCATTGAGGTGCAAGGCCACCTGCTCTAGCAGCAGTTCCTGAAACCAGGGCTATGGACATCAAAGGACTCCTTTGGGGTTGCCCTAAGGCAAGGAGCAGCTTCTCATCTGAGAGATCCTGCAGCACAAGTTATGTGGGGGCTGCATCCCCAGGAATCGGTACAGAAAAAGAAAATGTAAATAATTAAATCAAATTTCCAACAATCATTCTGGAGGAAAGCAAGCTATTTTTTCTCTTTTTTTATATACATATAATTGTTGCTATAGGAAAAGATGCTAAAGTGCATGCTACCAAATATATAAGGATATGGTATCAAAAAGGTATAGCAAGATAGAGAGGAGGAAAGTGGAGGAGAGTGGCTTGATTTCATTTTCTGTTTAGAATAATTGGTAACTTTTCTATCTAATTTTAAATATGGCACTTTAACTTTCCCCAAAAGTTACTTTTTTCAAAAACTTCAGGTCCCTCAAAACCTTCATGTGACTCAGTATGAGTCTTACCTGCCAGTTTCAAGGGCTAAGACCAGATTTGGTCAGAAACAGATGCAGAAAAGACTTAACTAATCCATTTTCATGCTAATCTGTATGACAATGTAAGTTAATATATACATTTGTGTATGCACATGTTTTGTAACTTTATCATCCACAGGCAGTATTGATAATTACTTGAAAAATAAATCCCTTCTTTATTTTGTTAAAGTTTTCCTTCAACTATATGATTTTGCAGTAAGAATTTATTAGCTGAGCCTGAATCTTGAAAGAGAAAAAGCTGTCTGTTAAGTACAACTATTTTGCTCAGATCGAAGTTTCTTCCCTAACCCATGATGTTCTGAATACATCACATTCATTTTATCCATATCACTGTTCCTGGGTTGGCTACAGGCACAGATTAATAGTTGTCTTTGCATTATGCAGTGGAACTTAATTTCTATTTGAATGTTTAACACCATTGTAATGATTTTACTGCAATTAAGAATGATAAATGTTTCCCTTCCAGTCTCAAAGTCAATATTCACAAAGTGGAGGAGATAGGAGGGAATGTGGCAACTCACAGAAATGGCAGCTTTCAAGGGACAGAGGGAAGATGAAGGACAGCTATAGACAGTAGTGCTGATAGCTGCCTGTGGGTTCGATACTGCTGGGTATTTTACAAAAGGAAAATGGTGGCAACAAAAGCAATAGCCAAAACAGCTAGGACTTAATCTACATTTACTCTGAAGTCAACACTTTTTATAAAATTTCCTCAGTTGGTCTTCCTACTAACTTAATAAGGTAAAATACATTTCTATTGCTTTTTATGGATGTGGAATATAAGGTTCAGAGAGGTTAGGAAAAAAAACCACAGAATTAAATTCAGATCTATTTGATTCCAACCCCCTGGATATTTGATATCCACTGTATTCATTTTCTATGCCACAAAACAAATCAACACTAACTTAGCCCATTATCTCATGGTTCTATTAGGTCAGAATCCTGGGTGACATCAACTAGTATATCTACTCTTTCTTAGGGGCCAGAGCTCAGGAAATAAGGCTGGAAAACAAAGGGCCACAAGTTTAATCCCCAGCATTGGATGGACCTGGGAGCACGGCTGAATGTGACCCTGAAGGCCTCCAGTACCAGGTAGAATCCAAACACTAAAATTTGTCAGGCCGACACTAAAAGCCTAGAGGTCCAAATACCACTCAGAAGCCCTGAAGAGAAAATACTCATACGTGAGTGCTGCTGGGTATCGCCCCCAAAAATATAACTTAAAAAAATTCTCACAAGCTAAAATAAAACTATCTGCTGGATTGGGCTCTTATCTGGAATATCCGAAGGATCTATTCTAAGTCTACTCAGGTTGCTGTTAGAATTCAGTTCCTGAAGCATGTAAGGAAGTTTCCATTGCTTTGCTGTCAGCAGAGATGTGGTCTCATCTTCTAAACTCCTCTCTCTTCCCTTGACACAGAAGCTCGATCCTTTAGCATCACATTAGCCAGGGTACACCGAATAGCACATATGTCATCTCTGGCTTCCTCAGCTAACTTTAAATGATTTTAAATATTTAGATATACTATTGATGCCAGGGGCTGGAGCGATAGCACAGCGAGTAGGGCGTTTAACTTGCACGCCGCCCAATCCGGGTTCGATTACTCCGTCCCTCTCAAAGAGCCTGACAAGCTATCCGTGGCGTATTCAATGTGCAAAAAAAAAACGTAACAAGTTTCACAATGGAGATGTTACTGATGCCCACTCGAGCAAATCGATGAGCAATGGGATGGCATGATATAGTGATTGATGTCAGATTAAATACTCTGCTTTTAAGTGATTTTGTAATTATAACAGTACAACTCAGAAATAATAAAATATTCCTTTAGGTTAACTCAAAGTTAACTAGTTATTAACCTTATGTTTTCAAAATTCCTTTTTGGTATACCGTATCATAATCATGACTCCATGACTACAATAACTCAACATATTTATAGTTCCAAAGCAGATTGACACCAGTGAGACTGTCACACATCAAAAGGGGGAAAAAACAACAGTGTTGCTGTGGATGTGGGGAAAAAGAAACCCTCATCAACTGCTAGTGGGAATGTCAACTATGTTTTGGGTTTTTTTTTTTTTGTAAAGCAACATGGAGACTCCTCAAAAGACTAAAGAATTGAGATCCCCAAAAGCAGGAGTAACCTCTGAGCACTACTGGGTGTGTCTCAAATACACACAAAAAAAACTTTTTTAAAAATGAGCTACAATATGACCCAGAAATTCCACTTCTGGGCACGTACCCCAAGGACCACAGAACTCTAATCAGAAAAGACATGTATGTCCCTGTGTTCATTGCATTGCTGTTTATGTTAGCTCAACTCTGGAAATAATCCAATTTTCAAAGAATAGATGAATGGATAAAATATACAGGGTGTACATATACACAATAGAACACTTCTCTACTATAAGAAAAGACAAAACCATGCAATTTTCTGCTACAAGGATGGAACTAGAGGGTATCAGGCTAAGTGAAGTCAGCCAGAAAGATACACAATGGTCTCTTTCACATGTAGAATATAAAGAAGCTTAGTAGGGGAATAAAAGGTTAAAAGCAGCCAAATCTAAAAACTGGTGTACAGAATTGTGTTTACCATGGTGGTGAGATTGGGGGAGGGAGCGTGTAGGCGGGGGCTGTGGGGAAGGCGATGTAAGGGAGGACTCTTGAGACAATAATGAATGGACACTGGTGGGGAGTGTGATGTTGGAATGTTGTATTCATGTAACCCTAACACTAACATTATTATTAAATTGTGAATCATGGGGACTAAAAAAAATCTTAATTTAAAGAAATATGGAGAGGAGAATTTTGGAATTCAGCCTGCCACAGTTATACTCTCTTTTGCATTTTCTAGCTGCTTTGCCATTTAGTTCCAACCTCAATTTGTCCAGAAATTCTACCGCTTCCTTTAGAATGATAAGGAAATCAAGACCAAAGTGATCTTGGCAGAAGAGACTGAAGAAGGTTAGATTTACTTTTGTGTGTGTGTGCTTTCAATGTTTCCTTAAAGGTTTTGTTTTGGGGGGGGGTCACACCCGGCGATGCATAGGGATTACTCCTGACATTTGCACTCAGGAATTACTCCTGGCAGTGCTCGGGGGGCCATATGGGTTGCTGGAAATCGAACCTGGGTTGGTCACGTGCAAGGCAAACGCCCTACCCGCTGTGCTATTGCTCCAGCCCCTAGATTTACTTTTTGAGTGAACTTCACAGTTGTCTCTCCATCATAATCTCTCACAGATGATGCTCCTGACACATTAAAAGTGCTAAGATGTACCACACACTTATCTGCCTAGATCTCCATTCTATTTCTGCTAAGTTAATGATTATTTCTCCTTCCCATCTCATTTAAAACTTCCTTGCTTTGGAAACTTGTTTCCACCCAAGACTGAGTGGGTGAGTCTCCTATACTAAGGCATTATAATATCACTAACCAATACGAATTAGAACTCCTAAATGCCTGTCTATACTGATTCATTAATATTCATTAATACTTCTAGTTTAGCCCTCTTTGGCATTTCTTTACTATGGTTCAGGGTTTTTGAATATGTTAATCATGCATTTCTCTTGGGTTAAATAATTAATTAAAAGTCAACCCATTTTTTTAGAAGGTGATAAAAGAGGAGAAAATAGTGGCAAAGAATTTAGCTTTTCTTTATGAACTTCAAATATCTTCAGTAATATCTTCATAACAGGCCACTCCCACAGCTAATTTTTTTTGTTTTTTGAGCCACACCAGGAAGTTCTCAGGGCATAGCCCTAGCTCTAGGCTCAGGGACCAATTCTGGTGCACTCTGGGAACAACATGGGATGCTGGGAAATGAACCAGGGGCAGTTTTATGCAAGGCAAGTGCCCTATCTACTATATTATTGCTCCACCCTCCCTCCCGCTCCCCGCCCCCACAGCCACAGCTAATTATATGCACTTTGTCCTTGTCTCCTAACCTTTGATGTAAATTTGTCTAAAAACTTATCCATTAGAGAAAAGATGTTAGAGCACCAGACGTTCATAGATCTTTTGTCTTTGGAGTTCATGGTCAGAGTTTATTGACAGACCAAACTAAAAATGGAAATCAACAAGAGAAATGATGAAAACCTATTTGCAACTGTGTGTGTCATCTTAATTAAACCAAATGCCAAAAAAAAAATTCAAATGGGAAATGAATTTAAATCCTAATTAAAAAGGGTTGATTTCTTTTTAAAATAATCACATTTCAAAAATGTTATTATAAGTTTGAAATATAAAAACCAAGACAAAACAATAGAATATTTGAGAAATTCAAAGAAATAATAGCTACTTATAAGTAATAAAATAAAAATAATTTACAATTAAGTATTGTGATTTTTAGCCATAACAATAAGCAATAATAATACTTCTGGCACCATCTGGACACATTTTCAAAGATTTAAAAGATTCTGAATAATTATAAAATCATTTGCAAACAGTCATCAATGTTTGAATCCTCAGACCAAGAGAAGAAAAACACACATACACACATTAAGTAAGATTTTTAAAATTAAAAATTAGATTTCTGAAAACATTTCTTTTGTTTTTTTGCTTTTTGGGTCACACCCAGCGATGCTCAGGGGTTATTCCTGGCTTTGCACTCAGGAATTACTCCTGGCAGTGCTTGGGGGACCATATGGGATGCCGGGGATTGAACCCGGGTCGGCTGCGTGCAAGGCAAACGCCCTACCCGCTGTACTATCGCTTCGGCCCTGAAAACATTTCTTTTCTCTGATCATTTCAAGATTGTTTTCAGCCAGCATTCTCTAAAATTCTTCAAAAATCCAGCACAGTTGTAACCTGACAATATTGGGTATGGCAAGTTTTAGTAAATGAACAAAAATTTTGACTTCAGACTACTTAAACTAACATAGTATAGAAAAAAGTTAAAAAAAAATTCTGCCTAATTCTATCCTAAAATCTGCTCTGAATACTGTTTAAGGTTTAAAATTAATTCTTGATAGATTTTTCCCAAATTTTCCTAAAATGAGAAAAGAATACATAGACAAGAAAATGTATAGAATGCTATGAAACCTGGCTGTTGGACATAGTATAATAAGAACCTGTGATATACCTGTCACCACAAAGATAATAGATGTAGACTGAGAAAAATCTCAATTTGCTAACAGCTAACTAATGCTGCACTCACCTGAAAATGAAGAAAACCTCTATGACTTGTTGGAATTCTTAAGTTACAATGAAATACTGTCAACATACTTGAAAAGAAAGTTTTAGAAGTAAATTTGTGGTTCCCAGAATCAATGAAAATTGGAAAAACAGAACTGAAGTGCCTGAGATACAGTCAGCTCATAAACAAGATGTGTACAGAGAAAACACCTTAGCCTTGTAGGAGATGTGGAGTATCCCAGATATTTCAATTACCTTCTTCTTTTTCTGTTCCAGGAAGGAAATATCAGATTAGCCTAATTTGAAAGTTGAGTTTCTATTTGGACTGTGAGAGAATAAAGACCCATGAGGTAATATCCATTAATTTCTCACTAAAATGAAAAGCAAAAATTCCTTTCTGACCCCTGGGACTGACCATTTTTCCATTCCCCTTCCTCTAGGCTCTTTCCCCTCCCAAATAGTATTAGAACTTCACCACATTCTTTGAAGTCTCTAGAACATTTACATTTAGTATTTATTCCCTTGGCCCAGAAAGTTCTTCTACCAAGAAGTCCCCTCATTAATCTTAGCCCAATCTCTTTTGGCACTTAAGTCTCAGTTCCAATGACATTTTAGAGACTTGTCTCTAGAAATTCTTAATCACAGTTTTCCCTTTTGTTAAAGGCAATCATCAAGATCTAAAAAATTATTTATCGACAGACTTTGTTCTTTTTGTTTTTGGCTTACACCGGCAGTGCTCAGGGGACCAAAACTGGGATGGCTACATGCAAGTCAAGCACCCTACCCACTGGATTATCAGCCCTCAGTTGCAGTGTTACAGGTCCCCTCACCCTTCGAAAGGAAGAATGGAATGTCCCTGAGAACACTGCCCATATCTTTTATCTTCCAGCTAGTGTTTAGATGTGGTATAAAATCAGGGAAATTTAAATAAACATATAAACCACATTAGAACATCGCTATATTTTCTATAACTAATCACAGACACCCTTAACACAATGAGATATAAGCTCCCCGGGGTAAGGACCGGGTCTTCCTCCCCTCTCTGTCTTAGTGTCCAGCATGGGCCTGGCTCATGACAAAGTTCTCAACAACTGTTTATTGACTTGAATTCTATCTAGTCTTGGGCTATTTCTTTGTTATTTGCTAGGCAGGCAGGCTGCACCTGGAGAAAGCTATTTTCTAAAATGATTCCAAATCAGATTTCATAAGATGATAATAGCTAGAATAAAAATTCCTTCCCATGAAAGCTCTGAAAAGTGAAAACATTCTCAAACATTTATAGACCTGAAACTTCTCCTGCCCAGTGTCTTTCTCCAAGGGCATGAATAAATACGACTGGGAAGTTCTCCCAACTGTCAACAGACAAGCCCGGGGCTCTGATGAAGGACAAAACACTGAGAAGCAGCAGCACCAACACCCACCAAGAAAACTGAACAAAATCACCCCTGGTGATAAATAAATAGTTCATCTGGGGAATTAGAGTGGTGTATATAATGCAGCTCAGGTATAGGGCATAATTACACTTTAGAATCCATACAGTAATAAAAAGCTCCAGTCAGGGAAAAGAATGCTTGTTTGCCATGGTTTGACAGGCAAGCAACAAACAAGAACCACTTTTTCACCTTTTATTCAATAAAATCAGCATATTAAATATTCAGACTGAGTGTCTCCATTAAGCAATTCACTTCTACCTCTCCTCCTTCCTCTCTCCCCACCTCTTCTTGCTTTGTTTTCATCGAGTCAGAGAGGGGGAAAAAATAATAAAACCAAGTCCGTGATGTGGTTCTCTAATGAGGCTGCCGCCCAGGGGCTGTTACAGCCAGGAGCTGCCGCCTAGTCCAGGGGGTACAGGCTAGGGACGCAGCTGGGGAGGGCTTCCAGATGGCAGGTCGAACAGCATTTCAAATCAGTTCATGCATTGACCCGGAAAGGGGCGTATAGATGGATGGAGAAGAGATCATCTTTCCCCACCCCACATATCAGTGAGAAAAGTCACCTGAAAACACTCTCCAGGAGGATCTGAGTGGTGTGTGAATTGTGGCTAATGAAACAACTGACAACACGACACGACACGACATAAAAGATCAGGGGCAAAAGAGAGAAGGATTTCAGGTATGTGGTAGATTCACAGGTTCAAGAAACACGGACAAAGTGAACACAATCTAGTCATCTTTGAGAGGCACTAGAGAAACTGGGTATTTTTATTTTTATTTATTTACGTATATTACCAATATCTTTATTTTTTTCCATTCCAAAATAAAATGTTTAGAACTTTTTATATAAATTTGCTTCTCAGGGATGAGATTACAAATGGACAGGAGGAAGAGGAGAATCTGGAAATGTCCCATGCTCCAGAATAAAGAGGGAAGATTCCTCATGTTTGTTTTTCCCTGATGTTGATGGGCAGAGATGAGGCACATCTAGCAGGTGGCAACTTGGAAGGTCATTCGACTCTCTCATTGGAAGGGAGCGAGGACCACAGTGATGAGCAATGACAAGGCAGAACGAAAAGCGCAGACGCTGATGACGTTGTTTCTGCTCCATGAGCAGATTCTAGATAAATGGAGTGTTAAGAGGCAAGCGAGTTTTCAGCTGTGCCAGCTGTTGGAAAGATGTTGGCATGTGCTTAACCCGGTATTTATTGGCTGCTGCTCATTGCTGTGACAGCACACATGCGTACACAAGCATGTTTATTCACAACATGCATAATCACCCTGTCACAACACAGATGCAAATCAGCGGCCTGTCTCAGGAGCAGAAGGGCATGTCTACAACTAGGGCCCTGAAGGAAAACTTTCTGAAAGAGCTCCTTTTCACTACAAGTAATTGATCCCTCCTGACTGCCCGGAAATGGACTACAACTTCTGAGTGAATGAAGAGGCATAAAGAACTGGCCTGGACTGGGTTTTATGCAGAGCTGGGGCTCATAAGGAATTCATCCCAAGTGAGCCCAGTCATTTGGTTGTAGTGTTCTGTAAATTTGGGAACACATAATTGAGTGGTTACTGTGTTATGACTGCAGGGTTTTAAGGGGCTGCAGTGGTCTCTGAGCACCCTGTGCGAATGTAACTGGTGACAGGGGAGAAACCAAGTAGCTCTGTGACTAACTGAGCTCCTTTGAATGCACCTGAATATGTATGTAAGCTGCTGAAACTCTGTTATGTGGAACAAATGGCTCTTTATGGGTGATGGGAGGGAAACTGGGGACATTGATGTTGGGAAACGTACACCGGTGGAGGGATGGGTGTTGGAACACTGTATGACTGAAACCTAATCGTGAACAGCTCTGTAAGGGTCTATCTCAGAGTGATTTAATTTAAAAAAATCTTAATATAAAATAGGAAAGTTATCCAAACAAGACACTAGAAAAGTCCTCAGAAATTATAAAATAGGAAGGAATTTTATTTAAGAACACTTATGTTTAGGCAGGGAGGTGTGAACATCAACATTTGAGAGTGATTAGGTACCAACATATTCACTTCTCCCATAAACCACCCAGGCCCCCATTTTAGAAAGAAAGATATACCCAAAGTCCTTAAAATTGGGGGGTGTGACAAGGCTGGGATTGGTCACTGCTTTGGCAAAATTCAAGACTGTGCAATTCTGAGTGTTTGCTCCATCTTAGAAAGGATTTGTTGCTGGAGCAATAGCACAGCGGGTAGGGCGTTTGCCTTGCACGTGGCTGATCCGGGTTCAATTCCTAGCATATGGTCCCCAGGAGTGGTTCCTGAGTGCAGAGCCAGGAATAACCCCTGTGCATTGCCAGATGTGACCCCAAAAAGAAAGGATTTGTTAAAGAGTCAAACAAATATCCAGTTCTAAAGTAGTGTGAGTTTGAGATGGTTGGGGAAAAAAACAGACTGGGCTGGAGCGATAGTACAGTGGGTAGGGCATTTGCCTTGCTCACCAATCACTGGGATTCAATCCTCAGCATCCCATATGATCCTTTGAACACTGCCAGGAGTAGTTCCTGAGTGCAGAGCCCTTAGTATTGCTGGGTGTGATCTAAAAATAATAATAATAATAAAATAAAAACTTAAAAAATAAAACCAGACTGAACAAGCATATTAGATAACTTCATGGTGACAATAATTCTTTATATATCCTGAATAGAAGTGGAGCAATAGCAATGCAGGTAGGCCTTGCACGTGGCTGAGCCGGGTTCGATTTCTCTGCCCCTCTCGGAGAGCCCAGAAAGCTACTGAGAGTATCTCGCCTACTCAGCAGAGCCTGGCAAGCTATCTGTAGTGTATTCTATATGCCAAAAACAGTAACAACAATTTTCACAATGGAGACATTACTGGTGCACGCTTAAGAAAATCGATGAGCAATGGGATGACAGTGATACAGATACAGTGATACATGGTGATAAAAGATGACATTTAACTGAAATTAAGAAAGTAACTCCATAGGTCCAACTGCATAACCACTCTTTATTCTGGAGGCCAGGCAGGAGTTGAGATGGGGTCTTCTAAGCCATAATCAGGAAACCTAGGAGTTACCTTTGGCAATAACCAACCAAAGGGTGGGTTGTGTCAATGCTCAGGCCAAGCAATGAACAATGTTATTCAGATCCTTGTGGTGCTGGCAACAAGAAGGGCCTTCCTGAATGTGCTGGCATGGGGCAGGGGTCCTTCAGAGCTTTCCCAGCAGTACTGAAGAAGGATGCTCAGTTCTGGGGACCAAACTGGAGGCCTTGTCTATGAAGGGCATGCACCCTAGCCCTTTAAATCTCTCAATCCTTCAGAATCACTCTTTCTTGACACTTCATTCCTGAGGTCACATTACTCTGAGCATTGCGCTACACATGCAATACTTTTGTATCTGCCCGTTCCCTCTTTTCCTTTCAACACCTTTGTCCCTCTAAGGTTTTGCTCACTACTATTTAGGATGCTATACTCCCTCCTACCATCCCACATTGGTAGAAATTACTGAAAATGCAAAACCTAATCTCAAAATAATGACATTGTCAAGAAAGTAGAGCATGGTGCATGGGTGCAGCTCCATACTAATGTCTTCAGTATGGACTTAACTTCTGTTTTTGGTTCTGATGTGATACTGCGGGCTTCCCTTTCCTCACCATAAAATCCAGAGGTGGAACTAGAATTCTGTGATTTTTCCTTCCATGTACATAACTCTCACGACGACTGTCATCCTGTTCCTCATCGATTTGCTAGAGCGGGCACCAGAAACGTCTCTCATTGTGAGACTTGTTACTGTTTTAAATGGCATATCGAATACGCCACGGGCAGCTTTCCAGGCTCTGCCATGTGGGCGAGATACTCTCGGTAGCTTTCCAGGCTCTCCAAGAGGGGAGAGGAATCGAACACAGGTCAGCCACGTGAAAGGCAAACACCCTGCCACTGTGCTATCGCTCCAGCCCACATGACTCTCAAGAGGCTATAATACAAAAAGATGAATGTTGAAACATTTGAGGTCATCATAATGACAAGGGGACACCTATTCTGCCACAAATGTCAGAGCGCTTTTGCCTCATTCCTTGTAGCTTCCCTGCACAGCTCTTCTCTGTTCTGACAATCTAGGGACCTCCTAGGGAAATACTGTGGTCATTTCAGCCGCTCTTAGATCCCTCACAAAACTTTTCATGTGAGATGTCAAAGACCATGACTGCCTGGGTTCTTTTAGGTCTAAAATCAGAAGAGAATATTTTAAGTCAGACTCCGGATACAAGAAGCTCGGAACTCTAGAAGCTATTAAGTCTTTTTCAAATCATTGCTGTGGCTTACACAGGATGGGCATTATTTCTCCAGCCTTTCCCCCTCTTCCCTCTTTCCTGCTCTTTCCTATGAATTCTTTTGTGTTTATTAAGCACTTTCTTCCAAAAATTGGAAGCAATCTAAATAGCAAAAAGAGTCCCTTGGGTTTGTTCAAAAGAAAACAGACAGATGTTCAAACATTGATGCCCTGCACATTTCAGGTATTTTTGAGCTCACAGTTCCTGTCACATGAAATACACCCTACAGAAAAGAGAGAGCCAGAGAGAAAGTGCTACAAAGCAAGACCGAACAGATACATACATTACAATCAACTCCAGGAACATTTATTCAGCAAACTTCCGCCTAGCTTCTTCACTTACTACTGCCAGTGAATCCAAATTAATGATCTCGCCAAAATCTTATACTCTCCGAATCATAATTATGTTAATCTCTTTCTCAAAGCCTTCTTTTGATTCTCTGTATTTACATAAATTTTCAACTTTTTTCCTTCATTCAATCCCTTTAATTTCTCAATCCTCTTGGTCTTGGCATTCCTACTTTTGTATATTTCTTAACAGCTGTTTCCTATTTCCTTTTCCTCTCTAGATTTCTCCCATCAACTGTGAGGTATCTTAAACCCAGAGTTATGCTTATGCAAAACTCTTAATAGCCATACATTTCCTAAGCCATGCTCCTACTCACATCTTGGTTTATCTGTGCCTGTAGGGAAGGTTGGGAAGGTAGATTTTCCAGCAGAAGTCAACAGCAAACACTTTTCTGATGGAAACGATTGCAGGAGCCACACTGGAGAAAGAATAACAATCATTGGGCCCTGCTTTTCCTCCACAGGCTTCTTGCCACCTTAGAAAAATCAATAAGCAGTGACTGTAATGTCTCTCTCTGAGACATCATTGCCAATTCCCAACACATAAGAGAAACCCAGCTGACTAAACAAGAACCTGGACCACTATCCATCTGGCCTAGAAAAGGTAACAGCAAGTTCCAACTGTGCAGTGGGGCATCCAAGAGTAGATGGGACTCTGTGGACTGCTTTATAAACAACACAAAAGGAATAAAGCCAGGTAAAAGAACTAGAATGGGACACATTCTTTAAATCTGAAATGGGTAGCCTAAAGGGAAAACACTTATGTATCCCAGAATTTACAAGAAGCAGAGTTAAAGAATACTTAAGTCTTAGGAGAAATCATCCATGCAAAGAAGTTTCCTGGGAGGACATCTTATAATAATTTGTAGTCTATCTAAAATGTTTTTAAAGCATATCCAAAAATTCTCTAACTACAATTTTTTGTGTCGCACCCAAGTTCATTTATAAAGAGTTATTTTTTGTCCAAAAGCAATCCTCACAGTATGCCTAACACTGTAACTTTCTTTTTCTCCTGGGGGATCTTCCATTTATCTATTATTCTTCTGCATCCTTGACTGCAAAGATAAAATGGTTTCACTGGCTATACATGGCACGCAGTTATTGTGGGATAAGGAAAGACAAAGTGATACCTGGGATATAAGAAAGAATGTGGGCTGTTTGAAATGCCCTTACCAAAACCTAAATTTGAATTTTATGTTGATGTTCACTTTTGGTTAGCCAATTTAAGCTTATTCATTTAGCTATGAAAATTCAGAAAAATGAAAGACTGACTCACAATTACCTCAACCAGTGTTTGAAGAAAACAACCATAATTATATAGTCAAAAAATGACTCATTTGTGGATTTCCTGGAACTTCATTCTATGAATTGTTTACTACATAGAAGCATAGACTTTTGGGTTGGATTTGAGCTTATTTTTCCAGGTCTTGCACTACAGAAGGCTCTCTCTAATTACATTCACAGGGCACAAGCAGCTTGATCATACTGAGGGATTAAGGTAATAAATTCTAACTCAGAATAATTCTGTTTTCTAAAAAAAATCTCAAAAAATTATATTGAGATCAATATGCTTCCTCAAAAATTTTACACTGATTTTTGTTCCCCCAAATAATATTAATGCCTATGTATCAATGCCTCCTGAAACAGTAAGTTTAAAACAATAACAAAAATACAGTTGTTGGAGCTGTATAGGTATATGTCTTGCATGCAGGTGACCTGGGTTCAATGCTTGACTACATACACACATACACATTACATATACACACACACACACCAGCTGTAATGTTTAGCTTTGGATATTTCTTCAGGAAAAATGCTTATAATGTGTAAATAATTTCTTGTATTTCATATTTTAAGTCCTTAAGCATCATAGAAATCTGGAAAATATACAAAACTGAAAGGCTATGTCAATGCAATCAACATTGCCTTATTTGTGATGCCATAAATTTCTGTGGGAAGAAAACAAGTATTTTTTTAAATCTAAGTTTGGTGAAATACATTATAATTAGGTAAGAGAATACTACATAGAATTTTAAATGAATAGAACAGGAAAAAATCTTAAAAACAATGTTAGATACTTTGAAGTTGTAAAATAATTAGAACACTATAAAATAATATATAGATGTTTTGACATACCCATGGTTTTGTTGTTTTGTATTTGGGCCACACCCAGCTGTTGTCCAGGCTCTGTTCTCAGGGATCACTTATGGCAGTGCCCAGGGGGGACCATAGATTTCTCTCTGCAAAGCAAGAATCTTACCTACTGTACTACTTACATACTGAATCTCCAGCCCAAAACACATCAGTGTTAAAAATGCTGATATAGTAATAGGACCTAAAATCAATAGAGAGTTTTACAGACAACATGCATGCTCCTATTCTAGGAAAATTAAATTTTAATCACTGGCAAAGTAAAGCAAACAGTAGAAGAAATCTCTCCAACAATTAATTTTATGATAAGTAAATAGAGTACTAATTTAGTATCACTATAAGATTAAACATACACCTTTCTGAGACATAAAAATACTGGTATATGTCTCCATTTGACCTATTTCAGTTAGCAGAATATCCTTAAAGTTTATCCATATTGACAAAAATGGGACTATTGCATCTTTTTTTATTCTATTTACTCATTCTTCTTTAGCTATTTATCTACCAAAGGCTTCCACATCTTGTTTATTATAAATAATACAATAAACATTACTAAATTTGCATTTTCACAATTTTATATAAATACCCAAAAGCAAGATAGCTGGGTCATGTGGAATTTCTATTTTAAATTTCTTGAGAAAAATCCAGTTTTCATAGTAGTCACAGCAACTTAAGTTGCCACAAACTATGTACATGGGGTCTCTTCCCCATATCCTCATTGAAATTTGTTTTGATGTCTTTTATATTAGCCATTCTAAATGCTATATGAGGTAGTGTGTCATTTTTAACTTATTTAATGATTAGTAATTAAGAACATCAGTCATTTGGATGACTTTTTGGGTGAACTCGAAGAAGTCTGCTCATTTTTTAACTGGATTGCTTAGGGTTTTTTGTTGTTTCATTGTTGAGCAGGACAAATTGTTTATATTTTATTAGATATATTATTTGATTGTATCTTATACCAGCGGACTGGAGTGATAGTACCACGGGTAGGGCATTTGCTTTGCATGTGGCCGACCCGGGTTTGATTCCTCCATCCCTCTCAGAGAGTCCAGCAAGCTACCAAGAGTATCCCGCCCGCCTGGCAGAGCCTGGCAAGCTACCCATGGCATATTCGATATGCCAAAAACAGTCACAACAAGTTTCACAATGGAGATGTTACTGGTGCCCGCTCGAGCAAAGCAATGAACAGTGGGATAACAGTGCTTTACAGACAGTGCTTATACCAGTAAGTTTACTGTGCTTTCTTCCATTATGCATAAGCTTTTCAGTTTGCTATCGTCACATTTCTTAATTCTTTGTTTCCCTTCCCACTGGAGACAAAAGCATAATGAGAGCACTGTGACTGTGTCCAAATTTTATTGCCCTTGTCATCTTCTCTCTGTATTATGTGGCTTCATATCTTAGTCTTATATTCATATATGTAACCTATTTTGATTTAATTATGCATGATGTAAAACAATGTGATTTCCTGTCATGTGGTCTAACAGTTTTCCTGGTACTACTTATTGTCTTATATATTTTTGTGTACCTATGCTGTGAGATGCATATTGATGACTAATATAGATTCTTGATGTATTGATCTTTTCATTATTATGCAATATCCTTCTTTACTTTTTCTAGTCCTATTTGAAAGTCTGTTTTGTCTTTATCTCACAAGAATATAGAAGTACCAGCTTTCCTTGCATGTAATGTTATTCCCATTCCTTTATTTACTCTCTATAAATATTTGTTATGTGATTCAATAGGATATTATTGATTGCATATTGCTACTCTCTCTAGTTGAATATTTTAATCCACTCACATTTAGGACAATTATTGATTAGTGTTCATTATCCTATTTTGTTCAATGTTCTTGAACTATTTTTTAAATTTTTATTTATTTATTTTTTTGCTTTTTTGGGATTACACCAGGAAATGCTCAAGGGTTACTTCTGATTTTGCACTCAAGAATTACTCCTGGCGGTGCCCAGGGGACCATATGGGATGCTGGGAATCAAACCCGGGTCGGCTGCGTACAAGGCAAACACCCTACCCATTGTGCTATCTCTCCAGCCCAAACTCTTTTTTGATTTATCCTTACTCTTCCATTTTTTTTCTTCAGTTTTGATGACTTTTACTTGTAATATATTTAGATTGATCATTTTCTTTGTGTTTATACTGTAATTTTTTTGTTACTATCATTATATCTGATGTTAGGGGAAGCACACTCAGTGGTGCTCAGGGTTTAATCTGTGTCTTGACAGTACTTGGAGAATGTTAGGTGGTGGTGGGAGTATGACCTAGATTAGGTGTGTGGAAGAAAAGTGAACTATCTCTCCAGTCCTTAAGTCTTACATGTATATGACTTTCTGCTTGGGGTTGGTAATTATTTAAACATTCTAAAATCTACTAATTTTTCCACACTTTTGCCAAATTTCCTATTTGGTACTTCATTTCATATCTTTCCAGTAACAACAGGTCTCACGATGGAGACGTTACTGGTACCCGATCGAGCAAATAGATAAGCAACGGGATGACAGTGATTCTCTCTATATCATTTAGTCAGTGATGAAGCTTTGATGATTTTACTACTTGTCTTTCAACCTTCAAAGTAATTGATATTGAGATCTTTTTCTTACATAGGTTTTTTTTGTTATTACAATTTCTTTTTTAGTTTAGAAGTGTCCCTTTAACATTTATTTTCATCCGGTTTAGCAGTGATTAATTCATTTAGCCTTTTCAGGGTGGGAAACAGTTATCTCCTTACAATCTTAATATTAAGCTTGGTTGAATTATTTTTATCTTTCAGCACTTTCAGTATGTCTTGTCATTTTCTTCTGCCTTTTAAGTTTCTATCAATAAAAAGATTCTGTTTTGTTTATTTCTACTTCCATGGGCTTGGCCTATGGCATTGAATCACTGAAGATACCCCTAGATTCAAATGTCATGAAGTGTTCTATGTTTTTCTCAGTATAATTTATGAATCAGGTCTGATATTAGGATCTCTAATATATTTTGATTTGACTTTTATCCATGGTGCTATAAAGGGATCTAAGTTCTATGCTGTTTGATTTTTGCATGAGACCAATCAATTATTTTTTGTTCACAATTTATTACATTCAATATTCCAACACCAGTCTCACCACCATTACACCTTCCCAACACTGTATTTCTAATGTTTTCACCCCAAGCCAACTTTTTATATGTTGGTAATCTCCTACAAAAGCATTACTGGCTCCAGCGTGATGCAATGATCTTCACACACTTTCCTCTAAGGAAACTTTTTTGGATCATTTTTAGAGACCAATTTTTCCATTACCATTTGTTAAAGTTGTTGCCTTATTCCACTTGATAGTTTTTGTTTCTTCATTGAAGATTAACTGCCCATTTACCTGAGGATCCATCTCTCAACTCTGAATTCTATTTCATTGGTATGAGTCTGTCTTTATTCCAGTACCACACTATTTTTCATTAGTGCATCTTTACAGTATAGTTTGGAGCTGGGAGAGAGTAGCTTTCTGTCTTTTTACCTAGGATTGCTATGGTTATTTGGGAGAGTAGAAAGTGTTTATTCCCTAAAAATTTTAATAAAATTTAGGGGCCGGAGCAATAGCACAGTGGGTAGGGCGTTTGCCTTGCACGCAGCCGACCTGGGTTCGATCCCCGGCATCCCATATGGTCCCCCAAGCACTGCCAGGAGCAATTCCTGAGTGCAAAGCCAGGAGTAACCCCTGAGCATCGCTGGGTGTGACCCAAAAAGCAAAAATAAGAAAAAAATTTTTAATAAAATTTAATCTGTGTGTTTTAAAAATATGAGTATGCTTTTTAATTTTTTATTAGAGAATCACTGTGATGTACAGTACAAACTTATGAACTTTTGTGTTTGCATTTCACTCATACAGTGATCATCTACCCATCCCTACACTAGTGCCCATTCACCTCCACCAATGATCCCAGTATTCCTCTCACCACCTCTACCCCATCCCCCACCACCCCACCCTGCCTTTGCGGCAGGGCATTCCCTTTTGTTCTCTCTCCTTTTGGGTGTTGTAGTTTGCAATAGCGGTATTGAGTGGCCTTCAAGTTTGGTCTGTAGTCTACTTTCAGTTCACATCTTCCAACCCAAATGGGTCCTCCCAACATCCTCTATTTGGTGTTCCCTTCTCTATCTGAGCTGCCTTTTCCCCCAGCATGTAAGGCCAGTTTCCAAGCTGTAGGGCAGACCTCCTGGTCCTTATCTCTACTACTTTTGGGTTTTAGTTTCCCACTCTATCATGAGTATTTTTATAGGAACTGATTGAATCTGTACAATGTTCTGGGCAAGACTGCTATTTTGACAACATTAACCTTTTCAATCCATGAACAAGGAATATGTTTTCATTTCCTTGTGTCCTCTTTTATTTCTTTGAGTAGTAATGTATTTTTGTATAAGCCTTTAACCTCTTTTGTTAAGCTAATTCCCAGGTAATTGATTTTCTAAAGCTTTTTGCAACTGGATTTTTTAAATTTCTCTCTTTTCCGTTTCATTATTTGCATATCGAAAATCCACAGATTTCTGAGTACTCATCTTATAGCCTGATACTTTAGTGTTCAAGTCTATTGTTTCTAGGAGCCTTATGGTAGAGTCATTAGTGGTTTCTAGATTTAGTATCATGCTACATGAAAATAGTGAGAGTTTGACGTTTTTTCAAATCTGGATGCCCTAAATATTTCTTTCTTGCCTAACTTCTATGTTCCAATACTACATTAGACAGTAGTCATGTAAGTGGGCTAGTTCAAAGTAAAAAGTTTCTGCACTGCAAAAGAAACAATAACCAGAATAAAAAGATGATCCACAAACTGAGAGGAAATATTTATCCACTACTTACCCAATAAAATGTTAATACTCAAGATGTGTAAAGCACTTGTAGAATTTAACAAGATCAAACAACCAACCCCATCAAAAATTAAGTGGCAGGGGAGAAGATGAACATAAATTTCCTCAAAGAAAACATACAGATGGCTAAAAAGAATATAAAAAAATACTCTCGGGGCCCGTGCTCGGCTCCGGCCGGCCGGGTTTTCGGCCCGGGCGCCCATGCCCCTGCAGAGCCGGTGGATGTGGAACAAGCGGGAACCAGAGACAGCTTTAGGAATTGGGGTTCCAGCAAGTGCCTGCACCCATGTATGGAGACTGTGAATTAAGCCTTTGCCCCACGCCGGCTAACGGAGGAAAGAACCTTCCTTCTTGGTCTCTCTCCCCTCCGGGAGAAGGCGTGGAGTCCGACATTTTGTGGGTCCGTTGAGAAGGTACGAACTTGGTGACGCGGGGAAAAAAAAAAAAAAAAAATGTGTGCTTTGAACTTGAAACAGCCGCAGGATACAGAGCCAGCCCTAGTCGGGCCCGTGCTCGGCTCCGGCCGGCCGGGTTTTCGGCCCGGGCGCCCATGCCCCTGCAGAGCCGGTGGATGTGGAACAAGCGGGAACCAGAGACAGCTTTAGGAATTGGTTTCTGGCAGAATTTTCCCAGGACTTTATACAGAAATCCAAAACCGCGCGGACGCGGCACTTAACATTTATAATTGTCATCAATGTGAAAGGGTTCCATTTGAACAGGTCAGACTTGGGGGGGAAACTCCAAATAATAACAGTAAGTTTTTGTTGAAATATTGAAGGTTCTTAATGTAACAGCCACCTCTGGACTATGAGCTAAGCAAAAGCCCCACGCTGGCCAACGTGGCGTGGAGTACACCATACTATGAGGCACAGGAAGGGGGATGAGGGGGAAAAATTAAAAAAAAAAATGGAAAAGGAAAAAGAGAAAAAAAAGAGAGAGAGAGAGTTATGTCAACTATAGTGAGTTTTGTGTTGAATTATGGAATGTAATCAAGGTAAAGAAAAAATGAAGTGAAATTCATTAGTTATACAGTAGGGGGTAGGGGGTGGGGGCGGGGGGTAAACTGGGGTTTCTGGTGGTGGAATTTGGGCACTGGTGAAGGGATGGGTGTTTGAATATTGTATAACTGACATATAAACCTGAGAACTTTGTAACTTTCCACATGGTGATTTAATAAAAAAAAAAAAGAATAAATTAAAAATAAATAAATAAATAATAAAAATTAAAAAAAAAATACTCTCCATCAGTTATTATCAGGGAGATATAAATCAATACAACAATGAGGTATCTCCTCAGACTGAATTGAATCACAAAGACTGAAACAAACATGTTGGAATCTATCTGGGGAAAAGGGATCCTTATTCACTGTTGCTGAAAATATTGATGGGTCCAGCCATTTTGGAAAATGATATGAAAACGTCTTAAAATCAAGGAATTCAGCTTCAATGTGATCCAGAAATTCTACTGGATGGCATCTACTCCAAGGACCCAAATATTCTAATCAGAAAAGATATTTGAACTCCTGTGTACACTGCAGCAGTACTTCACCGGGACCCCTCAGAAGGGGGTGGGTTGAGTTTCCTTCCCTGCCCCCAGCAGAGCCCCAGCAGCAGCCAAAAGCCTCCAGAACCCAGCCAAAGCCATGCCCAAGGCCATTGCCCACATGCTTGGACGAGCCTCATGCATGAAGGAACTGACAGAGAAACCCAGGCATGCAGGACCTACGGCTAAGATTGCCAAGCCTGCTTGGGTCAGGACTGGGCCTTCTCCACCAGATCCCCAGTTTTAAGTAGCTTGGCAGTCATACCCACAAACTGCCCCACCACCACCGTGCCACATAATCTCATCAACGGCCAAGATCCAGAGACTATAAAACAAAGTTCCTGGAAGAGAGCGATGCAGAAAGTGACAGGGACGAATGCAGACGTTACTGGCGCCCAATCGAGCAAATCAATGAAGAATAGGATGACAGTGATACAGTGATGTACACTGCAGCACTATGCACAGTGGTCAAAATCTGGAAACAATTCAAGTGTCCAAGAGATAATTGGATAAAGAAACTATGGTACAAACACATAGGAAATATGAAATCATTCAACTTGCTGCTATGGATATGGACAGTAACATGCTGAGTGAGATTAGGCAGGAGAGCGACAGAACAGAACAATATCCCTCATATGTGGTATATATAGAAACAGCAAGGAAATGGCAAATGCCCAAAGGCAAAAGAAACTGAGAAGTGGTCTTAAATAGGAAGCTTAGCACAACAGTAGGAATGGGAGGTGGAGCGGGAAGAAAAAGTGAGAATGGGGGCTGGAGGGTGAGGGGAGTGGGAACTGAGAGGGAGAGAAGGGGCACTGGGACAGTTGTGCAGAGATGCAGACATGGGTGGAAGGTGTGTTGCTGGAATGTCTCTAAATGGCTGAAAGAAAAACCCTACCATTAATAGTATTGCGACTCATGTTGCCTAAAATAAGATTAACTTTAAAATAAGCTGATATCCTTATGGGAATTTTTTTTTAATTTTTTATTGTGGAAAGTTACAAAGTTTTCAGGTTTAAATCTCAGTTATACAATGCTCGAATACCCATCCCTTCACCAGTGCTCATATTCCACCACCAAGTATCCCTTATGGGAATTTTTATATCAAGAGTTTCGCTTTCCATTTTGATACTGCACTGTAGCACTGTTATCCCGTTGTTCATGGATTTGCTTGAGTGGACACCAATAATGTCTCCATTGTGAGACTTGTTGTTACTGATTTTGGCATATCGAATACGCAGCGGATAGCTTGTCAGGCTCTGCCGTGTGGGCAGGATACTCCCAGTAGCTTGCCGGGCTCCGAGAGGGACAGAGGAATCAAACCCAGGTTGGCCACGTGCAAGGCAAACGCCCTACCTGCTGTGCTATCGCTCATGCTCCGTTTATTCTATTTTTCATTTGTTTTCTTTCTCTTGCATTTCTGTGTGCAATTGGAGTTATTTTATCGTTCTGGGAATTTTAAATTCTTTTATTTAAAAAAAAATATTTACTGTGCAACAGCTAGGGCAAGAGAAATATTACAATGGGTAGAGTATCTGCATTGCAGGGAGCCAACCTGGGTTCGATACCCAAGCAAAGTCCAGTCCTGAAAGCAGAACCAGGAGTAATCCCTGAGCATCACCAGGTGTGGCCCTCAAATAAAACAATTCAAAACTATTTATTGTGATTTGCAAAGCTACTGATAACAGTTTCAAGCATTTTCCGTGGAATATTTTTATACATAGTGCTTGTATTTGTATCTCTTTGTAAAGCTTTGTTAATAAATACTCTAAGTTTTATGTTTATATATTACCACAATGTACACATGCTGACATTCTATCAGTGTAAAAAACATTTAGAAAACTTACTGTCCTTCATCTCCACTAAATACAAAATAACTCTATTGTATCTAATTCATTTTTATTGAAGTAATGGTACTTAATCATTGTTTTGAAGCTGTTGCTTTATGGTTGCAGAGCTGCCACACCAATCCTTTCACCAGTGCTTCAAGATTCCTGCATCTCTGACCCACAGCCCCTCACCCCTCCATCTTCTCTCAGCCACCTCACTCCCCAGTTCTGATCATGGCTCAGGGTTTATTTCAACTGGACACTGTTCAATCTGTTTCTCTGTCTCTTAGTACTCTGCATTTGAGTGAGATTGTTCAATATTTGAATTTTACTTTATGATCCACTTCACATGTCATGACACCTACAATTCCTATTCTGGAGTGTTTGGTCCTTAGGAGATACTCCCACTTGTACTTAGCAGATACTGGACCCCAGCCTCCTGCAGGCAAGGCAAAATGCAGCCTAGTGAGCTTTTTTCTCCAGCACACTCTGACATAAATATTTCCACTAAATTCATTTACAATCCCATCAATATTATAAATTTTTGTTTCAACTGTCACTCTTAGAAAACTCAAGAAGATTTCGATTTTTTAAATTGTTCCTTTTCCATTTCTTTTTTCCCCCTGTCTCAGTGTCCTTGTCTGCAGGATCAGGCCACCTGGTTGTGCGGAGATGCAGGAGAGGCTCCCTGGCGTGGGCGGATATGGGGGTGATGGGGGTGGATGGGACCAGCACAGAGCCTGTGGTCAGTGTCTGTGATGCTCGCGCCCAATGCACAAGTGGGGAATGTTCCAGAAAGGAGACACTCATAGGACTGTCTCAAAATCAGGGCCTCCAGCAGGCAAGCAGCCCGGTTGTGCAAGCCAGAGAACCCAGCATGAGGGTGAAGCTCCTGGGAGTTTCTGGAGGAAGAAAAGAAATCTAGGATTTAGGATGGGAGACTTTGGGGCTCCCCCTCCCCAGCCAAAGTTGCCCCTCATTCCTGTAGACTGCCCCTTCTCACTCTGTAGAGCTCTATCCCTTCTCCATTTCTGATATTTCAAAATGCCTTTGTTGTCTGACATTTTCTTTCAATTTAGAGAATTTCTCTTAGCAGTACACATAAGGTATGCCTTCTTATGAATTTTCTTGGATCTCCTTCACTTAAATATGTCTTGATTTCCTTCCATTATTGAAGGTTATGTTCACCATATGTAGAATTCTGGGTTGATGAGACTTTCCTTTCAACACAAGGAAAATGCATACTTCCTCTTCATATTTTCTGAGAATAAATATGCTTTCATTTGCAATTTCTTTTCCCCACAGGAAACTTTTAATTTTTCTCTTAATAATTGCAATACCTTTCTTTTGCTGGTTATATTACTTATTATAATTTGCTTTCATGACTGTGAATTATACCTTTTACAAAGTTTTTCAGTCTCAAATTAGCACAGCGGGTAGGGCGTTTGCCTTGCATGCAGCCGACCCAGGTTCAATTATTCCTTCCCTCTCGGAGAGCCCAGCAAGCTACCGAAAGTACCCCACCACAAGGCAGAGCCTGGCAAGCTACCCATGGCGTATTTGATATGCAAAAAAACAGTAACAAGAAGTCTCACAACAGAGACATTACTGGTTCCTGTGCAAGCAAATCGATAAACAACAGGGCAGTGCTACAGAGCTGTCATCATCTTAGAACAGCAATGACACAAATGTTACATTTCTGCTACACATTTGTGGAACCATGAAATTGTTGGTTTTTTACATTGACTACTTAGATTGAGCAATCTTTAGTATTCTATCATCAAGTTTACTGATTATTTAATGTGATCCTGTTTACCTCATATTGAGTCTTCCATTGAGATTTTTCAGTTCATATTTTTCAGTTCTAGTATTCTATTCTGTTCTTATAATCGCTTCTGTTTCTTTGCTGAAGTTTTCATTATTTCAAGTTTGCTCACAGTTGCTTCACAAGGCATTTTACATGTATGTTTAAAAATATTTTTTCAAATAATTTAATATCTGAAATCTTAGAAAAGGTATTTGTTTTATCATGCAAGTTCATATTTTTCTAGTTTTTGGTATAACTAGTGCTTCTTCTACTGAAACCAAGACATCATGGATGCAGTATTATTAGAATCTGTTTATTTAAAATTTCTCTCTCTATTTTATTTTTCTAGCACTTCTCTGACAAGCAAAGAGGTAAGACTGACGCTTTTAATCCAGGAAAGGTAGAAATCTAAGCATCTACTAAATCTCTTGAGGAGGAAGTCCCCTTACTATTGCCTGGCACAGCTGGAAATTATACAAACTAGATTAGCTAACATGACCCTGGCCAGAAGGGACAGGAAGGCCATATAACACTTATTTATGTTGTACTTAGTGGAAGGAACAGGAAAACATCTAAACCACTCCATCTTTCCAGGAGTCAAATATTCGTTTTTAAAATTTATTATTTCGGGGCTGGAGTTATAGCACAGTGGGTAGGGCATTTGCCTTGCACGTGGCCGACCCAGGTTCAATTCCCAGCATCCCATACGGTCCCCTGAGCACTGCTAGTAGTAATTCCTGAGTTTATGAGCTAGGAGTAACCCTTGTGCATCACTGGGTGTGACCTAAAAAGCCAAAAAAATTATTATTTCTATAAAATTTCAAAGAGTACAAGTATTGGAGCAAGGCACAAAATTATTTAAAAGTTCTTAATACACATTTCTAAATTACTTGTCATTTTTTCAATTATTAAATGTGTGTAATATGGTACAATAGCAAGGATATAGAATCAACTCATGTCTAACAAATGAGTGGATAATGAAGTTGTGGTATATATACATAATGCAATAATGACCTTCAAGAATAATTAAATCATGCAACTTGCTAAAATTTGGAGGAATTGGAGGATATAATGTTAAGTGAAGTAAGTCAGAAGAAGGATGAATACTGGATTATCTCAGTTATACACGTGTGGTATATAGAATTACAAGACAAGGGAATGCAAGGTGTCAAGGCAGGAGGGCAACTAGATTTTCCTTGACTCTATATTATAGAAATGAGGACAGAGTAGGAAAAGAGAGGGAGTAGGAAGAGGCACATGGGAGGTAACAGGGGCAGGAGACATGGATCTTGGGCATATTGGTGGTATAGAGACATGGTATATGTTTATATTTTAACCACTGTAAGCATGAGACCCAAACTACAATAACCAAGCTTTAAAAAAATGCCTGTTAAGGAGGCTAACTTTGGGGTAGAAGGGAACCTGAAGGTATTAGGGAAGGGAAGTACAAGTAATGTGTTGAAACATTAAACTCTCTTCTGAGTGTATATGTCCATGTTCAATAATCAAATGCTAAGCTTTTTAATTATATGATCACAAAATTGTACTAAAATAAATAAACAAATGAATTATGTCATCCTAGTTAAGTACCTATCATAAGGCATTTTAATTCTGGGTTAGCAAATAATACTCTCAAAATCTGGAGCTGACAGAAAGGTCTACTCCATTTGATTTGTGATCACTTGCATATACTGGATGAGTGGGTGTCAAAAATTCCTTATGTTAAAATCCCCCTGACATGATAATCTATGAAGTAGGGCCCTGGGAGGTAATTAGGCTTAAGGCTGACCCTTGTGGCATTAATCATAAGAGTCCTCATGATTTGGATTAGTGGTTCCTTTATAAAGTAGACCCTTGAAAGCTTACTTTTCTACCACATGATTACAAGACAGTTTTCTATGAAGATAATCTCTCTCCAGATACCCAAACTGTCAGCAACATAACCTTGGGTGTCCCAACTTCTCTGAATGAAAGAAATAAGTGCTTGCTGTTGTAAGTTAAAACATCAGCCCCTATATTTTGTTACAGCAGCCTTAGTAGACAAAGAAAGCAATACAATATGGAAAAGTATGATTTCTGCATACTTTGGGATGCTGAATTAACAGCAATGACAGGACTGAAATATGAATTTCCACGGTCTAATCAACAACAGTGACATTACCTTACAGAGTCTTCCATGAGATTTCTTACAAACTCTCAAGGGACCCAAGGGACCATTCCTGACATTCTGAAGAACATGTTATGCATCTTGTAGAATCCAGTGTAGGTATAGCACTGTTGCACTGTTGTCCCATTGTTCACCAATTTGCTCGAGTGGGCACCAGTAACGTCTCCATTGTGAGACTTGTTACTGTTTTTGGCATATCCAATAGGCTACAGGTAGCTTGCCAGGCTCTGCCATGCAGGCGGGATATTCTTGTTAGCTTGCTGGGCTCTCCGAGAGGGACGGAGAAATTGAACCCAGGTCGGCCACGTGCAAGGCAAACGCCCTACCCGCTCTGCTATCACTCCAGTCCAATGTAGGTATACAACTAAAAAATATTGTAACACAAAACTTTGTGATTAAATACAGAGAAGAGAAGTTCTAAGTTTATAGCCCACCACTGCCAAAAGTATAAAATCCTTGAGGCCATGTCAATTTGCAGCAGAATACATTTTATATAGAAGTATTTAAACTATAGAAAGCTTGCCCCAGCAGATATCCACTATGTGAAGAGAATAACGAAATTAATCTTCAGGGTAGACCACCAGTGTCAGAAGCTAAGATGCATTTTAGATGACATAAATCAGATTTTAGAAATGTGCTCTGGAAATAAAAAAAAAATCTTACAGCCCATAACCTTGTGATTTCCACAGACACACAATTTTTTAATTCATTTTTTTTCTCTTTCTTGGCCTCTCAGGCCCACTTTATATTTATCAACTGTGCCTGCTCATTCTTATCTTCCTTAATCCCAGCAGATCAGGATGCCATGTCTTCTCTCTGGTACAATTCAAACTTCTTTCCCTATGGTTTATACCATAGGGTATAATACCTTGAAATCTGCTGTTTTTGAGTAGCCATATTTTCATAATATACTGTTAATCTTCAACATAAAAACTGTTTAAACATATATGTTTAAGTTAGACTTATTTTAGTTTTTACAAAGATGTGATAAATAAGATATTATCATTTGGTTTCATAATTCCTACCTTTATCTACATATCTTTTTCTATCAGTTTCCCTCGTTGGAAAAAGAAGCCAAACCTTCTTGGGATGATTATCCTAAGAAAAACAATCAGGAGAATAATGATAATTACTAGGGCAGCTACATAGACAAAAGAGAAGGAGACAGAATAAATGAGGAGACATTATCAGAATGGGGTAAAGTATGTGCAGAGTAAGACTGAGTTTGGGATATTAGAAAATCAATAGAACAAAAGAATTAGTTGCCAGGAATCCATAATGTTCAAGAAAGATATTGACTAAATATCAAAACCTACCTCTAGGTTATGATTTTTTAATGCAAATCTACTCTGGGACAAGAGATATACTACTGATATCATAACTTTCTTCATATTCCATATTCATTAAACCAACCAGGTCTCTAGTGTCTTAAGAATTGGGGTTAGGGAGGGAGACAATGAGTTGGCACTTCTCTTAGATTGGGAAGTATGAAGGGTCTCTTTTTGACACTCTTCTTAAACCATTAATTCCCTGATACCAGGGAATATGTGTTATGTTTCCCCTCATTATTAAGAGATAGTTGATATATAACATGAAGTTTAAGGTGTATACATGACTTGATACACAGATACAGTAATCTGTCACCTTGATAACTATATTTTCTGTCCCTTATACCATCTCAAGCCCTGGCACACAGTGACTGTTTCATTAATGTTTGGTAAATGAATGGCATATAAACTTCATGTGCTAGTTCTAGGCTAAATTTAGCTGAAATGCTTCTGAAAACCAGATCAGTCTATTCTATCTTTGTGATAAAGTAAGCTCTACCAGTATAATTGTTGTGTTTTTTTTTTTTTTTAGGAAAAACTTACATGGGGGTTGTAAGGGTTGCAGTTCAACCGCTGCAGTTTAGACTAAACTGTCTGTCATAATCATTCCTGATCCTTAGAAAAGAAAAACAGTGAGTCCTCAGATAGGAGCCAAATTAGAGACAGGAATAAATATGGTTATTACTTTTAAATAACTGGCTCATAAAAATCCTAAGAAAGAAAACTTCACAACTGCCTAAATTATTCTGGGATGCCTAAAGATAAGATAGATGCAAGTCTGGCCTCAGCCCACAGGAGTGGAACTGAATGCAGCCAAAGGCGTAAGGATAGAGATAGGGTTAACTCATGCAGCTTATATTCCTATAAATTCAATTTATTTTTATACACACCCAGAAGGAAAGTTCACATGTATTGCCTTATGATAATCCTCTAGGTTTCTGTAGATATAATAATAAAGTACTGCATTTTTGCTAAGAGAAGTTAGAGAATTATTTACATAGAATTCAATAAATAAAACTTTCACAAGAAAATTTTTGGGCTGAGATAATTAAAGCCCATTATCTATATTTTTTAACAAACTATTTTTCTTTGATGTCCTCTTTCTAGGATAAGGCTGATTTTTTGAACTATTAAGGCAAGTAAAGGAAAGAAAGAAAGGAGGGGAAGAAACGGAAGAAAGAGGAGGAAGGGGATAGCAGGGAGGCAGGGAATGAGGAGTAGGAGAAAGGATGGAGACACTCCTTTAAGGCAATGTTGAAAATTAAATACTCTGAATAGTTACCATTGATAGAACTAAATGTTAAATAAAAATCTAGATAAAGAAATTCTAAACACATTGCCAAAATGGCATAAAATGAATCCACAGATCTCAAAAAACTAAAGATAAATTACAACTCTCAGGAGAAAAAATAAAAGAAAACTAGATTTTTCTTTTCTACAAACCCCAGGTTTGTAGACATGCCAAGTCCTTGAGTTAATGAACAATCCTTTCTGGAAGAATACAGTTTCAACTCAAGCCACACTTACAGTGAGTTCAAGGGCAAGATAGCACCGAGGGTAAGGCAATTGCCTGGCATGTGGACAATCCAGGTTCAATCCCTGAAATCCCAAAGAACAAACTAAAGTTATTTGTAACTACAGAGCCAGTAGTAAGCCCTGAATACAGGTGGGTGTGGTCACCAAACAATGCCAACAACAAATCTCAATTTGAAATGAACTAAGGGCTTCTATATCAGATCTTAATCGATCAATGATACCAATGAAAACATAAGCAGAGCCCTTCATGAAATTAATTCTAGCCATGTCTTTGATGATGTAATGCCATTGACCAGGTAAAGAGAAGCCAAAATAAACAAATGGTGATGTAGGCAGGCAGGTAGATAGGGAAGGCCCCTTCCCAGGCGATGGCAGGAAATTTCCTGGGAAGTAATAGCCCTGAGGTCGCAAAGACCAGCCTTGCAGAAAACAGGAACTAAGGCCTGATAGGGCTTCCCACCACGCCACAACCCTTCCCCACCCCTCCACACCACTTTTGACAGAAGCTCCAGCAGGAACAAAAGGCCAGGAAAGAAATTTCAAAGAAGACCATTACTACTCCAAACCATACCCTGCTAGGCAACCATCTTAGCAATGGACTTTGACCTAAGTAGAAGTCCCCCAGTGGGGGCAGGTTGGAAGAACCCTGTAAAAGCCACCTTAAACAAAGGAAGGGCAGCATATGCTATTTGAGCCCACATCCTGCTTGCGCCCACGTGCCTGACCACACTTGGTGACTGAGCACATGTGTTGCCCGAGCACATGTGTCACCCGCATCTCCTCTCTCGAGATGTGTACTTTCATGCTTTCATGCCTAATACTGGGGTGTGTGTAGGAGCTCACTCTGCCCTTGGAGAAGCCGGGATTCTCTCTTGAGCATGTTACTCTCCACTCTCTCCCACTTTCTCTTCCTCCTTCCCTTCAAAACCTCCAAATAAAATCTGTTTTACTTCACTGCTTGTCTACTCCTGAAATTCTTTTCTGCGAGGTGAGACAAGAACCCAGTAAACCTGGGTCCCAGGTGGCAGAGGCAGATTGAGAGAATCTGCCATCTTTCTCCTCCACACTTCACATAAGTCACTTGTGGGGCCCATCGGCATCAAGGGAGTACATGAAATGAAGAAGCTTCTGTACTTCAAAAGAAATGACTAGGGGTTAGAGCAATAGCACAGCAACTAGGGCATTTGCCTTGCATGCAGCCAATCTGGGTTAGATTCCCAGATTGTCCCCCAAGCACTGCCAGGAGTAATTTCTGAGTGCAGAGCCAGAAGTAACCCCTGTGCATCGCTGGGCGTGGCCCAAAAAGAGAAAAAAATGACTAGAATAAAAAGATATCCTGCATTCCAGTAGAAAAATATTTTCCAGTCACTCATCGGCAGGGTCTAGAATCACTCATATGAAGTGTTAATGATATTAACAATATATAGAGCACTTATAGAGCAGCAACAACAGAAAAAGCAAACAATACATCAAAAATAAGGAAAAGAGATGAAGGGATACTTCCATAAAGAAATTCAGAGGGCTTTCGGGCCGGAGCTTGGGCTCCGGCCGAGTTTCGACCTGGGTGGCCATGCCTTTGCACAGCCGGTGGATGTGGAATGAGCAGGAACCAGAGACAGCTTTAGGATTTGGGGTTCCAGCAAGTGCTTGCAACCATGTATGGAGACTGTGAACTAAGCTTTTGCCCCACGCTGGCTAACGGAGGAAATATCCTTCCTTCTTGGTCTCTCTCCCCTCTGGGAGAAGGCATGGTGTCCGACATTTTGTGGGTCCTTTGAGCAGGTATGAACTTTTGGCGCAGAAAAAAAATGTGCTTTGAACTTGAAACAGCCGCGGGATACCAGGGCAGTCTCAGCCCGGGCCGGAGCTCGGGCTCCGGCCGAGCTTCGACCCGGGTGGCCATGCCTTTGCACAGCCGGTGGATGTGGAACGAGCAGGAACCAGAGACAGCTTTAGGATTTGGGGTTCCAGCAAGTGCTTGCAACCATGTATGGAGACTGTGAACTAAGCTTTTGCTACATGCTGTTCCAGGAAGGGAAATGATTCATTTTCCAACTTAAATCTCCGTGGACTTAATTACTATAATACAGAAATTGTAAACTGCGCGGCCGCTACTGCGGCCGTGTGACTTTTTTATCTCTTCATTCTCATCAATGGAAAACTTATTATCAAATATTTCCTTGTCAATAGAGCTGTATTCTTGGGGGATAGATTCCAACAAAAATAGTGAGTCTGTTTTGAAACTCCATCAACAATAGTGAGTTGTGTGTTGAAATCAGGAATGTAATCAAGGTAAAGAGAAAAGGAAGTGAAATTATCAGTCACGCACGGGGGCAGGGTTTGGGCGGTGAGGGTTGGGATGTATACTAGTTATTTTTTTTGGTTTTGTTTTTGTTTGTTTTTGTTTTTATTGGTGGTGGAATATGGGCACTGGTGAAGGGATGGGTGTTTGAGCATTGTATAACTGAGATATAAGCCTGAGAACTTTGTAACTTTCCACTTGGTGATTTAATAAAATAAATTTAAAAAAAAGAAATTCAGAGGGCTTTTAAGTAAACAGAAAAATGCTTCTCAGCACATCATGGAGGATATGCCAATCAAAACAATGAGATAACACTTCACACCAGTTACATTGGCATACATTTAAACAGTACAAAAACAATCACTGCTGGTGTGCATGTACAGCAAAGGAATTCTTATCTGCTGTTGGTGGGAATGTTGACAGGCTCATCCTCTTTTTAGACAATAAGGTCATTCTCAAAACACTAACAATTGATCTTCCATATGATCCAGCAATTGAAAGATGTATTGTGATTTGAATATATACTCTTTTCTATTTATATATTGATACATGTTTTATATATAGATATACACATATATATGTATAAATTGGTGCGTGATGAGGTGGGGGGAGCACCTCAGCAGTGCTCAGAGCTTACTCTTGGCTCTGTACCCAGGGATCACTCCCAGCAAGCTCGCAGGACCATATGGGGTGCCAGGGATCAAACCTGGTTGGCTGCATGCAAGGCAAGCACACTGTCCTTCACACTATCACTCTTGCCCAACTATTTTCTATATAAAATTCATGGGTTCTCAATATATGCCATTCAAACAAGCTCCTGCATAAATGAATACAAATAAACATTTTGTGACTTTTTATAGAAAGTATCATTTGTATAACCGTCTGTGGACCTTTTTGAAGAGTTTGTCTGGCATGAGGCAATTTTCTTCCCTTAAATTAGTACATCTTAGCAGGTAGGGTGTTTACCTTGCATGTGGCCAACCCAGGTTCGATTCCTTTGTCCCTCTCGGAGACACCGACAAGCTACCGAGAGTATCCCACCCACAGGGCAGAGCCTGGCAAGCTACCCGTGGTGTATTGGATATGCCAAAAACAGTAACAACAAGTCTTATGATGGAGACATTACTGGTGCCCGCTCAAGGAAATCGAACAATGGGATGACAGTGATGCAGTGATAAATTGGTGATCTAGCAATTTCACTTCTTGGTATTTTTTTCATAGGGCCCAAAAACTATTTCAAAAAGACACCGATGTCCCTGTGTTCACTGCATACTATTCACAACAACCAAGATCTAAAAGCAACCCATGTGCCCCCAAATAGGTGACATGGTGTATATATACAATGGACTACTACTCAGCTATATGAAAAAATAAAATTATACAATTTGCTACCACACTGATGGAACAAGAGAGTATCATGCTGGGTGAAGTCTTTCAGAAGGAGAGGGACAAATACAGAATGATCTCTTGTGTGATTTACCACCATAAAGCCAATCTGAATGATACCTTTAACCTTAGCCCAGCTGGGTCAGTTGCAAAGAATGAGACACTCCTGTCCAGGCAGCAAGCTAATCTCAACAGCCCCAAACAAAGGAGCAGCTTGTCCATTTATGGAATAAAAGCATCTGCTTCCTCACCCTGGCCTTTCTGATTCAAGACGCTGTTTACATTAATAGGTACATAAGAACACTTAGACAAAGATGAGGATATGCACATAGCTGTGACCCTGGGGCGATTAGCAATTAGTATTGCAGTAAAGTCATAGTAATCTCTTATTCTAATTCCTTTTCTACTGTTTTTGTTTTGGGACTAGTTGGGGCACAATCAGGCTGTGCTCAAAACTTACTCCTGACTAACTCAGGGCCTGCTCCTGGCTCTACACTCAGGGATCCCTCCCAGCAGGCTTGGAGGACCCTGTGAGGTGCTGGGGATTGACCCCAGGTCAGCTGCATGCAAGGTAAATGCCCTACACTTACACTTTGTATTATAGCTTCAGTCCCCTGCGTATTCGATACTGGCAGGAAGTTTCCTGCCTGGATGCACATCTGCCGCCCTCATTATCTAAACTAAGCTAAACTTGTATTACCTAGGGGACTCTCCAGACCTCAAGGTCTTTATAAAAAATTTCCCAGGCTCCCTCATGTATATATAAATAAATATAAATAAAGAGTACGAGAACAACAAATGACCACTGGCAACAGAACCAGAGAGTTAGGTCTACAGACCTGAGCTTACCCAGTGGGGAGATGTTACTCGGAGGAGTCCCTGGGCCAATGACAGAGGGAGGTGGGCACTTTGATGGTCAGTATGGTGTTAGAAAGATGTATGCAGAAAAAAAATAATTGACAGTATTGCAAACCATGACTTATCAATAAAAGTGAGGGTAAAGAAAAACATTGGAAAAGCTGGAGAGATAGCACCACAGGCTGGATAAATATTTATACGTGGGAAGCTGAGGCTGGATTCTCCAGAAACATAATTCTCTGAGCACTGCTGGCACTCTCAGCAGAGTCCAGAGTATCCTCTGAGAACGGTGTGGTATGGTAAAGCAAAACTGTTTTGTTTTATCGATTATATAATAATATAATAGATTATTATAGAAAGAAGTTCCCAGACATTTATGCTTTCTAATCATTTTCCAAATAATAGCCTAATCATGAGTATATAATCTCAGATTAATTTCCACAAATGCCCACATTCATGTTGGTTCCTCCTGAGAAGCAGAGTGTCTGGAATGAGTATTCTGCCCTCTACCAATAAAACTTCATCTTTGAAACTCCCTCACCTCAAAGGTCTTTTTTTTCTTCCATGTTTATTTGATTGACTGATTAATTTGTCCATCCACTTGTTATTTCCCCATCTATTTATTTGATGACCAAGATAGCAACTCAGCTACAGTGTTCACTGAGGTCTGCCTGGCTTCTGTTGATATGCTGGCTCACGTACTTGCTAGATGATCATTCTTAGCAGAAGCACACAAGTTATGGCCGTGGTCCTCTCCAGGGGATGCTGCAGTGCCCAAAAACATGCTTACTAAGAGTTGTACTTTATTTCTGCGGTGCTTATACCTACTTGGCTGTGGTGAAGTCAGAAATTACTTGCAGTGCCAGGAATCACAAATACCAGATCTGCCAGAATCATGCTCAGCACAAATGAAACAGCAGAGAGTTGAGATTATGACTCTATACTTGCTAGGCAGGTACTCTCACCACACTTCCTCAGGGCTCTCAAAGTTTCTTTAGAATGTGTTATGGTGAACAAATCTCAGGCCCTGGGTAGTTTTCTAGAGATGCAAGTGACCTGAAGTCATGTTTTAGAAATTTGATTTGTTACCCCACTCTCTTTCCCTGTGGACATGAGCAAGTTTTTAAAGTCTTCCTCGGTTTCTTCATGTATAAATGGGACAATCAGCAACCACCTAATAGAAGTGCTGTTAGAATAGAGTTATATGAAGTATGCAAAAAAAAAGTCCATTCTGAGAGTTTTCTGAGTGGCTCTATAAATAGGGTAACCATATTATTCTGTGATGCCATTGCTGGGTTTACACTCAAGAGATAGAAAATATAAAACAACACACAGCTTGTGTATTATTGAAACTTAATCCATGATTGGCAAAAAGCATGAAGAGAATGTAAATGTTTACAAACTGATAAATAGGTTAACAAAAAATATTCTTTTAGTCTTGGGGGCCACATCCAGTGGTGCTTAGAGCTGCTTCCTGACTGTGCTCAAGAATCACACCTGGGAGGGCTCAGGGACCATGTGTGGTGCCGGGGAACAAACCCGAGTCAGTTGGTATGAGGCAAGTGCCCCACCTGCTGTACAACCTCTCCAGCCAAAACAAAATGTATTTCAGCATCCCTGAATTTAGAAATCTTATTTTTTAAATAAGTCATGTGCCAAGACCAGCATAAAGTGCTCAGGCAGTGGGTCTCATAAGGCATCTATTAGAGAAAGGTAGCCAGGCTCTTGTATGTGGGAATTAGCTTAGACCCTGGGGTTCAATACTAAATGAAAATGACAAAGGCTTATTATAACTACAAACAGCAACTGTCAGCCTCCATGGTGCTAAGGACAGCAAGAAATGAAACTAGTAGCATTTATTTCCCAGCTAGGTGCATTTGTATTTGGACATCACCTCACTGTCTCACTTAATTCTCACCACTTTTCCATGTGTTGGCCTGCCTTCTTATCTCCAACCTTAAAATGACAAAACTGAGGAATAGAACAGTCAAATCCAGAACCAGTGCTTTTTATTGTCCTGCTGCTTTGCACCCATTCTCTGGAACCAGTACACTGCTCCAATATTTCCTTAATAATCAGCAAAATTGTTAACAGTCGTATCATGGTCTTATAATAGTCTTACTATACTGTATTTCAAGTCAGTATTACTAACACATTACTAAGATGTAACTTCTATAATTATCTCTTATTTTCAGATGACCCTAATGACACAAAGGTTAGTTCTCAGACTTAAAGCTTCAAAACATGTAGATGGCAGAGAACTCATTGTAATTCATATAGTTTGACTGTCTTCTTAATCACTAATGTTTTGCTTCTCTGATTAATACATAAAGTTTTGGCTACATACCAAAAATTTTATCTAAATCCTCAATTCACAATATTTAAAGTCTTCAGAACAACACCATGAAGTACATATTAAAAAAAGCAATTTTTGTAAAGAAAAAATATAAAGTATATTCTGTCCAACTGCAGTCAATGAACAAGTTTCAAAGCCAAAGCAATTTGATTTATGCCAAGTGCGGGAAGAAATAGCATCAATAGGAAATCAGACTCTTAGCCACTACTGACTTGATACTCAGTAGAAAATGAGATTCCTGGAACTAGAGAAAATGCTTAACATTATGCAATTAAAGATAAATGTGGGACTATAATACTGAGAAGAGTTAAAAATAAAATCATGCATATAAACAAATAAAACCCAATCTTAATGTTTTAATGTGCAGGGAGCTAGAGCCATTGGATAATATCAGAATATTATAAAATGTAGTATTCCCTGAGATCATATGTAGAATATATCTATTCTGCAGTTTAAAATCCAGTCCACTTAACTCAATAAGAAAATTAATAATTGTAGTTCTCTCCATTAACCAGATGACTTCTTTTCTTTTTTTTTAAATTTTATTGAATCACCGTGAGATAGTTACAAGCTTTCCTGTTTGGGTTATAATCACACAATGATCAAACACCCACCCCTCCACCAGTGCACATTCCCCACCACCAATATCCCTGGTATACTCCCCCTTTCCCACCCTCCCACTGCCTCCATGGCAGACAATATTCCCCATACTCTCTCTCTACTTTTGGGCATTATGGCTTGCAACACAGACACTGAGAGGTCATCATATTTGGTCCGTTATCTACTTTTGGCACACATCTCCCATCCCAACTGATTCCTCCAGCCATCATTTTCTTAGTGATCCCTTCTCTATTCCATCTGCCTCTCCCTTCTGCTCATGAAGCAGTCTTCCAGCTATGGGGCAATCCCCCTGGCCCTTGTATCTATTGTTCTTGGGTGTCAGCCTCATGTGACGTTCTTCTATACTCCACAAATGAGTGCAGTCCTTTTCCTCAAAAAACGTCATCCAGGATGTTAGCCAAGTGGCTGCACATGTGCGGCCCCTTCATTGCTGAGTGCCCATGATCCTGGAGGCCACCTATATACTTTCAGCACCAGCAGCTTCTTGCAGAAATGTCTCTAGACTGTGAACTAAGCCACGGCCCCATGCCTCCCCAGAAGGGGAAAGATTTTTCTCTCTCAGCGTTTCCTTTCAGGGGGGGGGGGCGTGGAAATTGCCATCTTATAAGGCCCACTAACAAGAGGTATGAGCTTGCAATGATGCAATTTCTGGCAGAAATTTCCCTGGACTTAGTTACTAAAATACAGAAATCCAAAACCTCATATCTCTTCATTCTCAGCATTGGACAACAATTTACCAAATGCTTCCTTCTCAGCAGGTCTGATTTTGGGGGGAAAACTCCAAACAATAATAATGAGTTCTCTCTTGAAATATTGAATGTAATCAAAGTAAAGAGAAAGTAAAGTGAAAATTATCAGCTACAGAGTCGGGGGGTGGGAGTGGGATGGAAGTATACTGGGATTCTTGGTGTTGGAACATGTGCACTGGTGAAGGGGCGGGTGGTCGATCATTGTATAACTGAGACTTAAGCCTGAAAGCTTTGTAACTTTTCCATGGTGATTCAATAAAAATAAATAAATAAATAAATATCATCATCATCATCATCATTATCCCATTGATCATCGAATTTCTTGAGCGGTCTCAGTAACGTCTCCATTGGTCCTAGCTAGCCCTGAGATTTTAGCAGCCTCTCTCTACTCGTCCTTCCAACAATGCCGCATTGGAGGCTCTTTCAGGGTCAGGGGAATGAGACCCAGCTTGTTATTGGTTTTGGCATATTAATACACCATGGGGACCTTGCAAGGCTCTCCCATGTGGGCAGGAAACTCCCAGTAGTTTGCCAGGTTCTCCCAGAGGGAGAAGTAGGCTATAGCTATATCACGCTTCCGGGAGCTTGCATTTAAGTCTCTGGATGCTGGCCATTGATGGGTATCCACGGCGCCGGGAGCAGTCTCTGGGTGTGACCTTCTAGCTACTGAGAAATGGGAAATCTGGGCGGAAGAGGCCCAGTCCGGATCCGAGCAGGCTTGGAGGTCTCAGCCCCGGGTTCCACACTCCTGGGTTCCTCTGCTGGTACCTTAATTCATGAGGCTCGTCCAAACATGTGTAGAGGAGTCTTGAGCATGGCTGTGGCTAGGCTCCGGAGGTCTTTGGCCACCAGGAGCTCTGCTTGGGGTGGAGAGGGAAGCTGGAGCCCATCTCCTCCGAGGAATGTATAAAGATACTTCGAGATGTATAAAAATACAACTAATAAAAAAAAATAAATGTTTTAAAAGATTTTTCACAGCATAAAAAAAATTCGTCCAGATGACTTCTAACCCATATTCTCCAAAAGTCAAATGATGTGTGTCCATCACCAGATATTGGTGTTCAAATATAGCCTGCCCTGTATCCCTTTTACCATCAAGAACTAGTACCACCTTGAAAACAACTTATGAAACCCCCTATTCTACTCTAAGAACCCTTGGGAAGCAGTGGATAAAGTACCCACTTCCTTGGCTTGATACCCAGGGACAGTAATTATTCCTCTTTTGTAGTTTTGGTGGAACAATACATTTAAAGCCATCCAAAATCTACCACTATCCAACCTCAGAGAGTTTTCTCATCTCTTCTCACTGCTGTCAATACTTGGGTTAGTTTTTGCACCTTTGCTCCCAGACTGAATGCTGATAGAGAATAAAATGCAGTGAGTTGAGGCCCTTTTTAGAACAGATTGGAAAGAAGACTGACATTATTGATTAAAATGAGATATTTTTATTATCTATGAATATCACCCAGGGCTCTAAAGAGCAGCCATTTTGCAACTTGCCAGTTTGCATCCATCTGAAGTAAATTACAGATGGTGCATCAGTTATACTCACGTGTATATCTATCCTAAAAATAAATGTATAGCCTTAGAACTGCACATATTTCCAGCAAGTGACACAGATTTACACACCAACATCAGCAACTTTGTAAGGAAGTCTTATCCTTCTCATCAATTTTTCTCTAGGTGCCAGCAGAGATTCACAAGTAGCAGTCAGCAGCAGTACTATCAAAATGTATTTTTAAACCTATTGTGTTGTTTTGACAAACTAAACGATTAATTAACAGCAATCTAGCAAACAGATCTCTACTTACAGCTTAGAGTGAGAGGAACACAGAGATAGCCATAACCATTCTATAGCCACCATTACTAAGGAAGAATGCTGCCTAATTAATTATAATTGATCACAAAGATTAGACTCAAATTCCACTAAGAAGGCAAAAAAGAAAAAAAAAAGCTCAAACAGAGGAAATAAATCAGAAAACTATTCTCTGAATCCATAATGAACCAACAAGCTTTGTAGAAAAACAGATTTGTTTTCATTGTAGTTTAAAAAAAATTAAATATTTAGAGGCCTTCGAAGAAAAAATACCAAGTACAGGAAGAAATGGTGTCAAAATTAAGGAAGCACAAATTTCCATGAATATTTAAGTTATTGTCTGACTCTATAAACATCTACGAGGTATTTGCCACGGTGTGGATAAGTAACAGGACACATGTCTACATGCTATTGCAGTGGCCTTGGCAGATATTTTCTTTTGACGATAGTCTCTGTAATCCAAAGACACATCCTCATAGGCTACAAGTCATACTTGTGGATTTCTCATCTCAGCTCTCAAAAGGAGCATCTACTTTTCTTTTACCATTCACTGGTGTCACATCTGCTAACTACACCTGTGTGACTGAGACTGTGAACCTCACCTCAATTTCCCCTTCCCTGATCCCAATGCATAACTCAGTGCTTGAGCCAAGGAGAAAACACAAGCCCTAAATGGGACCTACCAAAGGCTCTCTGAAAGAGTTTCAGTATTTGAACTAGGAGAGAAGCCCACTCTCTATTCAATCCATTTTTAAATTTGATTGTGAGATTGCCAGGGAGTCACCTCCACTACTGTGGAGACGAACTATCTGCAAGTTCTGATAAGCACTGCTCTGGTTTCTAAAAATTTGTTTAGTGTGTTTTTCCAAAGAGCCTACTTTTGCTTTAGCTAGTTCAAGTTGGGTTCTGAAAGAGTATAAGCACTCTGATTCCCTAAGTCTGGAAACTTCAAATAGAGGGGTTCCCTGTATAGAAAAAAAAAAGGTCTAATATCAAACTGGAACAATTTTGGAACAGATGGGTGCTTTTCACAGATTTTTGGCTTGGTTGTTGGAATTTCATCTCTCATGTGGGATATCCTGACACTGCAGATCCTACAGTCAGGAGTGGGTTGTGGAGAGGCCATGAAATCTGTAACAAATTTGTAAAAGACAACAAACTCCATGATCTTAACAAAGTATATAAATCCTTCTAAATCATAGTTTTCTCAGAGTAAATTTGAAATAATAATCCCTTATTAGTGCTTGTGATAAATAATACAAGGCATGGATAATAAATAAATAATAGTGTTTGTGACACACACACATATACATATACATATATATGAATTCTTAGTTTGTGTGTGGAATCATTGATGTGATTATTATTGCTTTCCCCATCTCTTGACAATAGAGCACTAAAATAGTATAAACTTCTTCTCCTGGTACAAGAGAACATGACAAATGAGTAATTAAGAGCTAAAATCCTATCCATTTATAAAATATTAAAGTCTGATTTTAGCTTAGAGCTTGTTAGATGTGATAGATGTACAAGAAATGTTCATGCATTTATTAATATAGTTGGTTGTATTAATAGTGACCTCACTAATTTAAAATAACTTGGGAAAGGGCCCAGCCCAATTATGGGATACTTTTTAAAAAGCACACTTTAATTAGTTTCAAACATATTCAGTAGCTGAAAGACTTCTAAAATTTTTTTCTTAAAGACTTTATGATGTGATACAGTGACAAAAATTATTTATAATGGGCTTATCAAAAATCATTATTTAAAAATATTGGATTAATTCCTGTCACCTATTGTGTAACAGAAATGACCTTGACACTGTGCCAGGAAATCTGGCTTATCTTCATTTTTGTCTATGAGAATTAAAATGCCAAAACATGGGACTACGGTGAGGCTTAGAATTCTATAAGTAAGAATAAAACAAACCCTATGATACATGTTTACATATATCCAGGAAAAATGTCCAGCACAGACTGATACTTAGCAAGATCCTAGTAAATACAAATAGGTGAATCCCTATGCAAGTTAGTAAGACAAAATTTGGGGCTGGAGCAATAGCACCGTGGGTAGGGCATTTGCCTTGCACACGGCCGACCCAGGTTTGATTCCCAGCATCCCATATAGTCCCTTGAGCTCTGCCAGGGGTGATTCCTTAGTGCAGAGCCAGGAGTAGCCCCTGTGCATCGCCAAGTGTGACCCAAAAAGCAAAAAAAATAAAGTAAGACAAAATTTTACACATCAATTATCAGGGTTTAGCACTTTAGGAAGTGACCTTTACTTTAGCTCTTGTCTTATGCCTCGGATACAGAATCATTTGGGATCTTCCGGGAGCTCATACAGGCCACCTTTGCTGGTGTCCACTCACTGGACTAGGTTTTTAACAGCCATGTTTGTACTCGCTTGTAAGTCTGTCATTACAGCCACATTGCTTTTGGAACATAGGTGGACCGAGGTGGGCCCTTGACAAAGGACATTCATATTTTCTCCGCTCAGATTTTAGAACTAAGACTAAGAGAAACTTGTTAGTTGAGGTCAGTGTTTAGAAAAGTCCGTGCAAGCTGAAGCGCTGTAATGAATGGAGTCCTCCGCTGTGGAGTAAAGCAGATCGCAGACGATCAGAAACTCTCTTCCGTAAGGACAGTAGCAGAGAGTCAGAGGACTTCGGGGGTGGCAGGGTGCAGTAATATAAGAAATCAATACCATAACTTTAACACTCTTGTAACCATATTACCTGAACTGTAATTTATTTTTAATCTTAGAGGAGACATTTTCTGAAAAAGACAAATATTCCACTGCTGGTTAAAGTCTTTAGTTAAAATCAAATTGCTTCCCTGTGCTTGGAATTCCTAAGATGCTCTTAAACCTTTAAGATAAATTTTCCTTCATATTGAGTTGGAGTATAAGCACTTTAACTTAAATACAACAGGAAAGGACAACCAACCAGTAAAAAAATAAAAATAAATTCTTAGTGCAAAATAAACAAGCAAGTTGGTAAAAATAAACATTCTTTGCCCGAGTTACATTTCTTTTCTTGATACAGTGTTGTTTCTCCTTCCTCTGTATCTCAAAATGTATCTAAAACTAGCTGATCATAATGTAATACTTTCACTTACATTATTTTCTTTTTTAAAAAATTTTTATTAGTGAATCACCCTGAGGCTGGGGGAAATGGCAGCCCAGATAGAGAAGGGACCAGCAAGTAAAGGGTGCTACGACGGTCTGCTCAGGATGGGAGATGTGGGCTGAAAGTAGACTATAGACCAAACATGATGGCCACTTAATACCTCTATTATTTTTCTTAAATATTCCTTTTCATGTTACTACTTTTAACAACTATTTGCATTCCTACTGTACCAAAGAGATCACTGAGTCTTACAGAAAAAAAAAGTGATGCGTCCAATATTTTATCATTTTTAAGAAGAAACAGGACACTTGTCTAAGCTCTCTGCTTACTAGTACCATATTCTTCGTATGTTAAGCTCATGTGTCAGGGAGAGGGAAGCCTCATAAATGTGTTTTGTTTTGTTGTTTTAGGAAGAAGATGACCTCTCAGTGGTGCTGGAGGTTATAATGACTGCATCCAGCAGTGTTTTGGAGGGCAGATGGTGCCATGTAATATCACAAATTGATCTCAGGGCCCTGTGCATGTCACACCATGCACTCCAGTCCTTTGTGCTACTTTACTGACTCTGACAGGAATGTTTTGTACATAAAATCAGTCAATCTCAACTATTTTAGTCTACTATTATTTTTTAAATTTTTTTATTTTATATAGTAGTTCACAATATTTCATTGCATTTAATAATCAAACACCAATCCCACCACCATTTTATCGTCCCACCACCATATTTTGGGGGTTTCCATCCCAAACCCCAATCCCTACCCCAAGCAGGACCAAAATGATGTAATATTTCCCTCTAAGGTTGGTTACCTCCTAATTTGAATCCCATCAAATGCAATGCTGTACTCTTGGAATATGGGTAGGGTGTGTCCTATGAAATGTGCACGGTCCAAGAAAAGGTTTACTCATGGGTGAAGCTCGACTTGAGTGTGTAGAGAGAGGCCATGAGCTGGCAGCGGTTGAGTTCTGGAGGTTTTCGGCTGCCCAGGCTGAGGCAGGGAGCCCCAAGTGAGACAACCTGGCACAATGTCCAGAGGCATAGTAAAACGTTTTTCAAGTCAAAAGATTTTTAAGATCTTGGTGGAGGAGAATGGGCACTGGTGGAGGGATGGGTACTCGAGTATTGTATAACTGTATCACAGGCATGAAACTCTGTAACTGCACCCTCACGGTGACTCATTAATAAAAATAAATAAATAAATGATAAATTTTTCCCTTACAAAATAAAAAAATATTTTTAAGATATTTCTGAACACAAAAGATACGTAGTTAATAAATTTATATGTTGATAGTGCTTTATGCTATTAAACAACACAATAAATAAAATGTAGTGGAGATGTTATTAAAGGATAGACAACATGATTGTACAATCACTCTATTTTTAACTTATTCCACTTAGCATTCAGGATCCCAAACAATAAATCAAGAGCTACTAGAGGACCTTCAGCCTTGAGAAAGAAACCATCCCAATGAATTAAATTTACAGTTCCACATTTTAGACATATCTGACGAGGATGGTTTGAGAATCTTAAAAATGGTTTCATTTAGTAAAATATGTTTGACAATAGCATACCTATTTGATTCTACGTAGTAAACATGTGTTCATTATTTTCTGTGGAGGAAGGAATTTGGAGTCTAGTTCTGAAGGTTTAGAAAAGAAAATAGAACCAACTCAGGATATTATAAACATAAATTATTTTATAATTGAATTAAATGTATAGACAATTTTTGTTAGGACTCAGAGAGTAAAAGTAAAGGAGGCTCCTGCTGTCTTTGGAAAACGCCAGAAGTATGAAATCACAGGGAACAGTTGGCCAGAATCCTCTCTTATACAGGCTTAAGGTATGTTCGTGGCTTTTGAGCTATCTCCCCAATCCGTTTCTCTCTTAACTCAAGTTTCCATGCATACTTGATTTGAACATGGGGAGAGGAAAAGCCATGAACAGAATCAGTGAGCATGAAGGTAGAGTGCTAAAATATCATCTCAAAAAACAAAAAGCAAAAATACCCAGAATGAATTAAAAACAATTAAGATACAAGGTATATAGTACAGCAACATAAGGAACAGCAATCACATCACAGGGGCTCCAGAAAGATAAGAGAGAAAGGGAACAAATATATATTTGAAGAAATAGCAGACAAGAATTTTTTCAAGCTGAGAAATTTAAATATCCAGACACAGAACTACAACTAAATAAACAGATGCAAACTCGATGTAAAACACATTATAAAGGGAAAAAATAAGTGATAAAAAGAAAGAAAAAAAAGATACCTAAAAGATATAAAATGTAGGAGAGAAGACTAATGAAAACTTTATTTTCATAGTTCCTTATTTTTCCTATCATCTCTGTTCTGCTAATATTAAAAATATTGAATTTCATGTATTACAATTTTCAAATATAAAATGTTTATTTGGTGCTTTAAAATTGATCTTATTTCTATGCTTTCAAAAAGATTTAATGCTTAAAACTTACCAATGCTTCAAGTTACCTATGTTACTTTAAAGTTTTGGCAATTTATACTTTTCAAGACAAAGGCACATTTTATCCAGGTTTTTTAATTCATGTTCATAGTGGTTCCTTATGGTCACTTTAGTATTTGGGAAGTTATATAGTGAGATCATCAATATCATCTCTGATATTAGCCATGTATCATTTCTCACTTTCTTTTTTAGCCTTGTTAGAGGTTAATCAATATAATAGCCTTTAAGTTTTATTTGCTTTATAGATTTTATTTGTTTTTATCTTCAATTTTGTTGATTTCTGATCTTAAATTTCCAGATAGAGTTTCATTTTCTTGTTCTCCTGGATAATTGAGGTGGAAACAGATTGTGGACTTAAGACTGTTTCATTTTGAATCCTCATCTAATGCTGATGGTAATGTTGACTGGTTCAACCTTTTTTTGGAAACTATATGAACACTATTTCAATACTATTAACAACAACAAAATCTGGACACATCCTAAGTATTTGAGAATACGTAAATGGGTAAAGAAACTATGGTAAATATGTACACAATGAATTAATATTCACCTTTAAGAATAGAACCGGAGGGTATCATGCTAAATGAAATAAGTCAGAAGAGGAGTTCCAGTTATAGAACTCTTTCTCTTATATGTGGGATTTAACTAAAATCCCACATATAAGAAGAAAATAACAGATGCCCAAATGCAATAATAGCACCAGAGAGCTAACTTACCACATTGGTTGAGGTGGAGGGAGGAGTGGCTGAGATAGGGGGACTCTGTAGTGGAGGTGCTTAAATGTTGTATGCACAACCTTATCATTATGAGTATTGTAAAATCGCAGTGCCTAATTTTTTTAATTAATAAAAATGCTCCTTTTAAAAATATAAGAATTCAACACTATAAATTTATCTAAAACTTTTGTTCAAAATATTTTCTAATTCTATTCTTTCTATAAAATTTTCTACTCTTTTATCCATGAATGGAAGTTTATTATTTTCATTTTTATTCAAAATTTTGTGGTATTTTATATGATTATCATAGTTTAATTTTATTATAGTCAAGAAAATACTTCATATAGATTAATTTCTTTTTGACTCTTCCCTTCAGTTTCTTTTTATTGTCTCTGCTGTAACCAGGAGTCATATACATTTGGTATCAATGCTTGCACACTTGGTTGTGGTGTTTGTTCAAAACTGCAGATTTAATTGCAATCCTCATACACTTTAGTTGTGATGCTCACACACAACTGGTTTCAGTGTGCCAAAGATGGCACACTTTGCTGTCACAGCTGAGATACTAAATGTAAAAGTGTATGGGTTCATACTTAAGCATATTATGGGCAGTGACAAAGATCACATTCTAAGCCTTAGCAGCCTCACTCTTGCATGTCATTTGCTCTATGTCCAGTGACTCCCTGGATAGTGCTGAACTATCCCCGGGTCCTGGATTAAGTGTAAAGAATAAAAGTTTTAAACTTAGTGTTTTCATTATAATACACATACATACATACATAGGCAAATACATGTATGAGTGTGTGAATGAATTGCATGCTACCCCTCATGTTGTTTGCCCTGCATTGTCAGGTGCAGCCCTGGAGGTTCCCAAGCCCTGCCAGGGGGACCAAGGTAATTCCTGACACTTAAACCTGCAGGATTCTCAGGTCCTATCTGTGAAGTACAGGTGCAGTTAACTGAGAACAACCAGGAGAGGCCCTTGAGCCTCTGAATACTATTTGAGAGCACTTTCACCTCACGTGAAAAAAAAGAGAACTAGCTAATCAGTCATATTTTGTAAAAAGAAAAAAACACAGGCCACAGTTAAATTTTCTTCATATAATAGCTATTCATATTCTCTTTACATGAGTCCATAAGCCATATATAAATGAGTCAAACCTATTTATCTACTGGGCTGACCCAAATCTTTATTCTGAAAGTGACCTTGCATTAGACCCTCAATAATACATAACAATAAATATTAATGTTGATAAGTCCGTCCATAAACTCTACCCTGTCTCTCTGATATAATATAAATCCTGATTATCCCTCATAATAAAGTCAGTCACCAGAGATACTGTAACTCCCTTCTTTAGTTCTTAGTACAGTTGTATGAAGAGTCTGTAAATGGTAAGAATATTGGCTCAAATTCCAGTGAGAATTAATGTTGTATCCCTGGAGAAAGGATTCTTCGCTTGGGCACAAAAACTTCTAGACCAGCAGAATCCAAAGCTGGAGGTACACCCTTCAGCAAAAACAAGATTTTTAGACCTCCAGATTCTAGCTGTGTTTTCATATAAAGATTACTAGTTTTGAGCATTTACTATACTGCTCCTGATTGAATAAGAGACACCATAATATTAGTGGTTCCTGTAAGTATGGCTATTTTCCTTAATTTTTTATATTTATTATTTTGGCTACAAAATCTGATTCCTTGTTCAGAATAAAAATATTGTGTACATACCAAGACAGTGAATAATTCATTCAAGATGTCCACAGATGGTGGATCTGGAAGAAACATTACTGACAAAGAAGGCAAACTCATATTCATGTTAGGCATCTATTTCAGGGAGAAAAAAAATTACTGCCCCCTCAATGATGGAAGAAGTCCAGTGTAATCAACTTGCCACCAGGTGGCTGGCTGGTCCTCCTGGGGAAAGTTGCCATATGAAGAGCTCTGCTGTGGTCCCTGCCATTGATGTGTTGACATGTGTACTCGGCAGTAACAGCCAGATCAACATTGTTGAGGAGAAATTCATGTTGTTGAGCTCATGAATAGCATTCATCCCTGCTAACACGGTCACTTCGTTAACGAGCAAGTTGTGGAGTGGCTGGGGAAGAAGCCAACATACATCAGAGAACAAGTCATCTAATTTCTGCTAGGATAGAGTCTTCTCAGCAGCAGATGCCCTTTGATAAGAAATCACATTGGCATAAATTACCTTTAACTCTATGCCCACGTCAAATTGTCCAACCACATACCCCTTGCTCAGAATTCCTGTCTCCAAGCCTCTAATCTTGATTTAACCAAGATTCTGATAATCCAATTAATGTTTCTGTAATTATCCAATGAAGATCCCTAATTTGAATACCTCTTAAAGTTCCCCCTGAACCAAGAATGTGATTCAAAGTGGTAGAGCATATTCCTCCCACGTGTGAGGGTTTGCGTTCAATCTCTAGTACTGTATATCTTACCCCAGTACTGCAAGAGAAAGCCCTGGCAACTGAATGATCAGATTCACACCACTTAGCTGAGTATTATAAGAAGTGGTCTCTGGCCCCACAATAACTGCTTGGATGACACTTATAAAATATCTTTAAAATATTTATTGCCACAATAAGGTTTCCTCTTTCCATGCTATATAGCCACTCCTCAATGCAATGGCAGGAATGTTGTTGAATTGATAATAGCAACAGAGACCCTGTAGTATGTCTAGTGAAAACACAAGGTTCCTGAGACAATGCACAGCCCAGCTCTTAAATAAATTTACAAGATAGACGTAAAGAGTTATATGACAAACTCTTTTGCCAAGGAAACCAATGCCAAGAGAGAGAACAAGATTCTCCTAATATCATAGAGCATTATTAATTTGGACAATTTGGTGCTTTCGGATGTACCACCAGAAATATAAATTGTTCTCTCCTGTAATCCATGTTTCTTAGATCACTATCCTCTATGCCATTTATCTGCACCACAATTCTGGCTATCTACCTTCCCATCCTGTACATATTAACAATTCATACCTTAAAGATTAAGGCAAATCTCATGCACTCATTTGTGGAGTATAAAATAACTAACACGAGACTGGCACCCAAGGACAGTGGATAGAAGGGTCAGGAAGATTGCTCCATAGTTAGAAGTCTGCCTCATGAGTGGGCAGGGAGAGAACAGCTCGAATAGAGAAGGGGTCACTAAGAAAATGATGGGTGGAGGAATCAGTCAGGATGGGAGATGTGTGCCGAAAGTAGATAAAGGACCAAACATGATAACCTCTAGTATCTGCATTGCAAACCATAATGCCCAAAAGTAGAGAGAGAGTATGGGGAATATTGTCTGCCATGGAGGCAGTGGGAGAGTGGGAAAGTTGGGAGTATACTGGGGATATTGGTGGTGGGGAATGTGCACTGGTAGGGGGATGGGTGCTTGATCATTGTGTGATTGTAACTCAGACATGAAAGCTTGTAACTATATCTCACGGTGTATCACTGTATCACTGTCATCCCATTGCTCATTGATTTGCCGAGTGGGCACCAGTAACATCTCCATTGTGAGACTTGTTATTACTGTTTTTGGCATATCGAATATGTCACGGGTAGCTTGCCAGGCTTTGCTGTGCGGGCAAGATACTCTTGGTAGCTTTCCAGGCTCTCCGAAAGGGGAGGAGGAATCGAACTCTGATCAGCAGTGTGCAAGGCAAACGCCCTACCAGCTAAGCTATCACTCCAACCCATCTTATGGTAAATCAATAAATGTTTTTAAAAAAGACTAAAGCAAGTCTCTTTACTCTTCGTGGGAGGGATCTTGTTTTATAAAAGATTCCAAAATCTAAACAAATTTTCTTTTCCAATTTTAATCATTGCTTGGTTTTTTTCTTTTATCCTCTGTTTTAGGTCCCAGGCCCTTTGATCACCAGAAATAGACATTTTTCTAAGTCAAATGTTTCCTTCAATTTATCTACATAAACAAACTGACAGCTACTCTGGGTCCTACCCACAAAAGATCTCTAAATTGGGTTTTTTTGTCCTTGGTTTAAAATCACCCTTTGAACACAAGCCTTCTTCTGATTCTCAAATCCAATTTTTGTTTCCTTCACAAATCTGTTTCTACAGCTTCGCCATGCAGCCTTATTACCTCTGCCCAGATAAACATTAGCTTAGCATATTATCATATCTAAAACCCAATCAAACTTCTATTTCCCTGGTTTCAGATTAAAATAGCTTAAGCCTTTTTGGATAGAGAAAATCTGGCAACATTTTTGTCCTTTGTTGATAAGAGTAGGACTGTAATTTTGCCAAGTCTACATGAAAAATAAGAGGGCTATGTTACATCCTACTTTGCCGGACACCTGTACTCACCAGCTCCTGGGAGAGTTCTGAGGAACCTAAGGACCAGCAGACAGCTGGGAACCAGAACCAGAGCCTCGTATATCTAAATTCTAAGTACTTACTATATTGTATCTGGACACTTGATTTTTCTCAAAGGCATGTGAACAACATACACATAGAAATAAACCAGGAAGGATTCAGACTCAAGTTAGCAACCAGATATGTGGAAGAAGGTTGTGCAGAGATGCAAAACTGAAACCCTGCCTACTATTAATCAGCTGAGACATTTAATAGGTCCCTTTTCTCAGGGACAGTGGGGAAGCCTCAGAGAGTAATGACCAGTGGTCAGGGCTAACAGTTATCCTGAGGTTGATTTTTGATAGACGTATCTCCCCTCTTCGTGCTACATGCTACACCATGTCTTCTTTTAGCAAGGCATTTGCTAGATTAATGTGACTTTTCTGAACTCGGGATGAGTATCAGTTGCCTGCCAACATTTGTTCCTGATTCCTCTCCAGAACTTGCCCATTTCCCTATAGAAAAAACACCAAAATAGATTTTAAAAAAATTTTCACAACTCTCTAACTGACAGGAAGAAAATAAATCACTGTTCAGCTTCAAATGGTTTTGCAGTAAGAGGCTCCAGAGAATTCTTGAAGAGATTGCATTGGCCATGCGCAGGCCAGAATGTAGCTTCCCAATTACCGACACCCTCTCCCACCACATCCAGGGCACTCTCTGCATCTCATTTGCATCAAATTCATTTTAGCACATTTTTGATTACTATTTTATTATTCCCGTTTCAATCCCAAACTTACAATGACAGAGGTTTATTATCTTAAGTAATTCCAAGGCTTATAAGCAACCTTTAGTCCCCTGCTCTGCATTAACAACCCTCCCTCCCCATCACTGCACCTACATAAGTATTCCTCATTACACTCCTATTACTGGTGTGAAGTATTTCATACAAAATCATCAAAATTTAGACTTCAGCTGTCATTCATAGAAAGGTGATCCTAAACTTGCTTTAAAAATATTCTTTTTTCCAACCCATCCAGATGTCAAGAAAATCAACTCTACTAAAATTCTTAATAAAATCGTTTCTGGTTTCCACTATTGACCATGACCACAAGAGCAATACAAAAACATGTCCTGAGAGTTGTTCATCGATTTGCGGCCACCAGTAACGTCTCCATTGTGAGACTTGTTACTGTTTTTGGCATATCGAATATGCCATGGGTAGCTTATTAATATAGTTAAAAATAAAAATTATGAGGAAGATAAGGGCAATTAAAGAATTCCAGATAAGAGACAAGGGGGGAAAAGAATATGGAATGAGATTGAGGGAAAGAAGATCTAGAAGGGGACAAATCTTCTCAGCATCCTCTAATGTTTAATGCTGTAGGATCAGCACATTCATTTGACTTACACAGAGACAGAATGTGGCAAATAATGTTGTCCAGAGCTCACAGCACAGCACTGGATGGAGATGACCTACATGCAATAGGTTGACCCAGGTCAGTAAAACAGGCATAACCATTCAAATTTTAGTTTCTTGGGTAGGGGAGATAGTACATCATGTCCCTTTTTGCACATAGGCAACATGTTTTTAATCACCCAAACACTAGTAGGAGTCATCCCTGAGCAGAGTCAGGATTAAGACAAGGAAACATCCAGCTCTGTTCTTAAAGCAACAACAACAAAATCTTGTTTGCAGGAACTTCCCCAGCTATCCCTGGTCTTGTGTTGTTTCCATCCCACCTGAGCTACTTGACCCATATGGAACTTTCCACTATCTATTGAGAACTCCCCACAGAGTGAGAATTACCCAGTTGACACAAAAAGGTTATCATCCAAAGCGAAAGGTTAATGGTCTCAGCTGCATCTTTCACCCCCAACTCTAGAACGAGGCCTAATATTTAACGTGTTGGGGGGATATGCCAAATAGGTGAAAAATGAGCTGTGAACTCTCTCCTGCTGGAGTAGGTGAGACCTTGGGTTAAGTCGTAACAGCAAAGTGGATGTGATCTCAGGAGGAGGCTGGCCTCACTAATGCCTTGGGACAGAACTGCCCATGTATAACGTCTTCACCTCATTAGAGCTTCCTTCCATTTATTAAATATTGAACAGATCAGATGGTTCTTTCTAGTGTGGAGGAGAATAGTCCTTGTTCTTGGAGGGGGACATTGTGTATCCTCCTGAGAAAAGTCCAGTTGGCCGTGCTAATTGCTAACAGATTTCTCACACTCTGTTATTTCTTCATCTGCCCAGGAAGTACATGCTGCACCACAGGAGATGTGGGACAGAACTTTATTACTAGGAATCTAAATTATAGAGGCAATTAATTATTCACACCAGTAAAATAAAGAAACCTAATGAGCAAACCAGCAATGGAACCGACTCTGGGAAGTTGAGTAAGATTAGAGAGAAAAGAAATCATTGATCTCTTAGTCCCTTGGTTGATCTTGGACCATGATCTATAACAGAACCAGAAAGGACTTAGTCAAAGACCCTTATTTACAGATAATGGAATCAAAATCTGAGGGAAGAAAATAACTTATTCAAGCACAAAGAAGGAGTAGTCCTGAGTTCTTACTATGGATGTGTTCTAAACTTTTTCTATTTATGTAGTCACTTACTCTAACAGTTCTGTAAATCACTTATCTTACAGTGAAGTAGGTTGATCACTAAAACTATGCCAGTATTATTGTTCATCTGAAAATTTCCCCTAAGAGAAATTTGTCTTATTTAAATTACTATAACATCCTCTGGCTCCTGAACAGCCATGATCCCAGAGGCACACAAACTAATCTCAGAACCCAGCATCTTTTGGCAGAAATGCATCTGGACTGCGCATTAAACTACTGCACTATGCCACTCCAGGTGAAGAAAGGTATTTGTTCCTTCTGCCTCCCTCCCACCCACTACTGGCAGCACAGTGGCCGCCATCTTTCAGAGCCTACTGGGTAGCCAGGTACAAGACTGCAGTGACGAGACATGCAGGGACTCATGGGATAGGGGGTGGAACCGGTCGTTCTCCCCACCCTGACAAGGCTCCGAGTTGCTTCCCACAAACGGCTCCAGACTTATTATTAAACTATCACTGTCACTGTCACTGTCATCCCATTGCTCATTGACTTGTTCGAGCGGGCACCAGTAACATCTCTCACTGTGAGACTTATTGTTATTGTTTTTGGCATATCAAATACACCACAGGTAGCTTGCCAGGCTCTGCCTTGTGGGCACGATACTCTCAGTAGCTTTCCGGGTTCTGCAAGAGGGGTAGAACATGGTTTGCCGGCACGCAAGGCAAATGCCCTACCACTATGCTATCACTCCAGAAATCCAAAATCACGTGGCCGCAATAGCGGCCACACAACATCATATGCTCTTCATAATCAGCAATACAAAACAAATTATCTAGACTGGTCCGCTCCCTTTTGCAGGTTAGTGGACTGAACGGGCGCCATCCTATCTGCGCCTGCACCTCACCACCCCCACCCCGTGCCGTCTTCCCTTGGACCCTGGCTCCACCCTCTCTGAGCAACGCCAACCTAGAACCTCATCACCCTCCAGCGCCGGCCCACTGGTCCACTACCTTTTGCAGGTTAGTTGACTGAACGGGCGCCATCCCATCTGCGCCTGCACCTCCCCACCCCCTGAGGTCACCCAGCCACATTGTGTTAGTGGGCGTGGCCTCAACAAAGTGGGCGTGGTCTCTTTGGAGCAGCGGACGCTTACATGGCCGCAGTTATTTTTTTTCAAATACCAAGCATTTATTTGGTACTTCTCAATATTCATCACATATATCCCTGATTATCATCTTCGAGGGCCTTAAAATACTTCCTAAATAAGTTCCTAGCTAATTCCAAATTTTGAAAACTGCCAATGAATATAAGCAGCTATTCAAGCCAAAGCTAAAGGACCTCACTCTCAAAAAGCATTGCTTGAAGTTTCACATAAAGAATAGAGGAACATCAGAGAGGGACATATTCTAGAGGGGGTACATAAGTAATTGATCACCACTGACCAAGCCCATTCAGAATCGTTTTTCACAACCAGAGGTGAAATTCAAGGTCCCTCTTCCAAACTACCACAACAATATGAAGAAACAGCGCAAATCCCCGCCACAAGGGGAGGACGAAGAAAAGAGTCTTGATGCATCAGTAGACCTTACCTACAAACTGGAGCTCTCTGATAAAGAATTCAGAGGTGAAATCCTCAAGATGTTCAATCAACTCAATCGAAAGATTGACAAGGTATTCGTTACATTAAAGGAGGACCTGACAGAAACGATACAACAGAAGACTGAGAAATTACGGGAAGAAATGAGAAGAGAAAGAAAAAACCTACAGAAGGAAATGTCACAAATAAAGGATTCCGTAGATGAATTAAAAAACTCAGTGGGTGCCCTCAACAATAGAATGACTGCAGCAGAAGACAGAATCAGTGAGCTTGAAGATCAGCTCCAGGCAGCCTACAGGCAACAACAATCAATGGGGAGAGACCTCAAAATAGCTCTAGGGAGAATTAGAGTCCTAGGGGATGAATTTAAGAGAAACAACATTAGAGTCATTGGAGTACCAGAAGGACAGGGAACCAACCCCAATGAAAAAGCCACAGTCAAAAAAATCATTGCTGAAAAGTTCTCAGAGATGGACAATGCAGACATCTAGATTCAAGGAGCCAGAAGCGTACCAGCTAAAAGAGACCCTAACAGAAAAACTCCAAGACATTTCATAGTTAGGATGATGGACGTAACAGATAGAGACACATTACTGCAAGCCACAAGGTCGAAGAAGGAAATCACATACAATGGAGCACCCTTTAGGTTCACAGCAGACCTATCGGAGGAAACCCTTCAAGCTCGAAGGCAGTGGTGGTATATAGTGAAAAAACTCAATGAAATGAATGCCTCACCAAGAATACTTTATCCGGCCAAACTCTCATTCAAATTCAAAGGAATTATACATTATTTTGTGGATAAACAACAACTCAGGAACTTCATAGACTCTAAACCAAACCTAAAAGAAGGTCTAAAGGGGCTACTATAAGACAAGAAAAAACCCTACAAGCACAAAAAAACATTTACAGAAAGATGGCACAAAACTCTATGACAATAATCTCTCTCAATGTCAATGGTCTTAATTCACCAAATAAGAGACACAGAATGGCAAAATGGATTCAGAGACTCAACCCAACATTCTGCTGCCTGCAAGAAACACAACTGAACAGCCAGAATAAACACAGACTCAAGTCAAAGGATGGAAAACAATTCTGCAAGCAAACAACTCCCTCAAAAAAGCTGGGGTGGCTTTACTAGTATCAGACAACATAGACTTCAGGTTGAAAAAGATTAGAAGGGATAGTGAAGGCCACTTTTTATTAATCAAAGGATATGTACAGCAGGAAGAAATCACACTCCTAAACGTGTATGCACCCAATGAGGGGCCAGCTAAATGCCTACAACAGCTGCTAACAGACCTTAAGTAGGACATTGTGGGCAACACAATAGTAGTTGGAGACTTCAACACCGCCCTATAACCTCTGGATAGATCAAGAAGATTAAAACCCACAAGGAAATACTGGCTTTGAAGGAAGAAATAGAAGAGAGAGAGGGCTAATAGATCTATACAGGGCTCTATATCCAAAAAAAGGGAATACACATTCTTTTCCAGTGCACATGGAACATTTTCCAGAATAGACCATGCGCTGGGCCACGCAACATACCTCAACAGAATCAACAAAATAGACACTGTACCAGCTATTTTTTCAGACCATGATGCACTGAAAATAGAAGTTAATCATGGACAGATGCAGAAAACCAAATCAAACACCTGGAAATTAAATAGCTCGATGTTGAACAATGAGTGGGTCAGGAAGGAAATCAAGGAGGAAATCAAAAGGTACCTGGAAACAAATGAGAATGAAGACATGAGCTACCAGAACCTTTGGGACGCAGCAAAAGCCATTTTAAGGGGAAAATTTATAGCTCTGCAAGCATATCTCAGGAAGGAAGAAAGGGCCCGCATAAATAACTTAACTTCACAGCTTAAAACCTTAGGAAAGGACCAACAAAAGGAGCCCAAACCAGGCAGAAGGAAAGAGATAATAAAACATAGAGCAGAAATTAACGACATGGAAACCCAAAAGACAATTCAAAAGATCAATGAAACCAAGAGCTGGTTCTTTGAGAAAATAAATAATATTGATAAACCACTAGCAAGACTCACAAAGAAAGAGAGAGAGAGAACACTTATAAGTCGAATCAGAAATGAAAAGGGGGACATCACAACAAAAACCAATGAAATTCAAAAGATCATCAGAGACTACTTTGAAAATCTGTATGCCACGAAACAAGAGAACCTAGAAGAAATGGATAAATTCCTGGATTCCTATAATCGCCCAAGGCTGAACCAAGAAGACCTGGAGTTCCTGAATATTTCTATTAACATCAAGGAAATTGAAATGGTAATCAAAAGTTTTCCCAAAAACAAAAGCCCAGGCCCAGACAGATTCACTAGCGAATTCTTTCAAACATTTAAAGACAACCGGTTGCCAGTTCTTCTCAAGCTTTTCCAGGAAATTGAAGAAACAGAAACCCTCCCAAACAGTTTCTATGAGGCTCACATCTCCCTAATACCAAAAGCAAACAAAGACACCACAAAAAAAGAAAACTACAGGCCAATATCCCTGATGAACAGAGATGCGAAGATTCTCAACAAAATATTGGCAAACAGAATTCAACAACTCATCAAAAAGATCAAACACCACGACCAAGTGGGATTCATCCCGGGGACACAAGGATGGTTTAACATCCCGAAATTAATCAACATAATCAATCATACCAACAAAAGAAAAGATAAAAGTCATATAATCATATCAATAGATGCAGAGAAAGCATTTGACAAGATCCAGCACCCGTTTATGATGAAAACTCTCGCCAAAATGGGTATAGAAGGGACCTTCCTCAATATAGTCAAAGCCATCTACCACAAGCCTATGGCAAGCATCATCCTCAATGGGGAAAAACTAAGACCCTTCCCTCTGAGAACAGGGACAAGACAAGGATGTCCACTCTCTCCTCTTCTGTTCAATATAGTACTGGAAGTGCTTGCAATAGCGATTAGGCAAGAAAAAGATATTAAGGGCATTCAGGTAGGAAAGGAAGAAATCAAGCTCTCACTATTTGCTGATGATATGATATTATACTTAGAAAACCGTAAAACTTGTATGAAGAAACTCCTAGAAACAATAGACTCATATTGCAAAGTTGCAGACTATAAAATCAATACCCAAAAGTCCATGGCTTTCTTATATGCAAATAGTGAGAGAGAAGAAAACAACATAATAAAAGCAATCCCGTTCACAATTGTGCCTCAAAAAATAAAATACCTCGAAATCAGTTTAACTAAGGAGGACTTGTATAATGAAAACTACAAAACGCTACTTAAGGAAATAAAAGAAGACACGAGGAAATGGAAAAATATCCCCTGCTCATGGATTGGAAGAATTAATATTGTCAAAATGGCAATTCTCCCCAAAGCACTGTACAAATTCAATGAGATCCCTATAGGGATACCCTTGTCATTCTCCAAAGAAATGGAGCAAGCGCTCCTGAAATTCATATGGAACAATAAGCCCCCACGAATACCTAAAGCAATTCTTGGGAAAAGGAAATGGAAGGAATCAACCTCCCCAACTTCCAACTCTACTACAACGTGGTAGTCATTAAAACAGCTTGGTACTGGAACAAAGGCAGAGCGGCAGACCAATGGAACAGGGTTGAATACTCTGACACATCCCCCCAAATATATGACCATCTAATCTTTGATAAGGGAGCAAGAAATGTGAAGTTGATCAAGGAAAGCATGTTTAACAAATTGTACTGGAAAAACTGGACAGCTGCATGCAAAAAAATGGGCTTAGACCTCCACCTATCACCATGTACAAAAGTCAGATCAAAATGGATTAAAGACCTCAACATCAGACCAGAATCCCTAAGGTACATTGAAGACAAGGATCAGCAAAGCCCTCCACAACATTGAAGCCAAAGGTATCTTCAAAGCTGACACGCCACTGGCCAAGCAAGTGAAAACAGAGATAAATAAATGGGACTATCCAAACTAAGAAGCTTCTGCAACTCAAGAGAAACAGTGACCAAAATACAAAGACAATCTACAGAATGGGAAAGTATATTTACCCAATACCCATCCGATAAAGGGTTGATAACAAGGATATACAATGCACTAGTTGAACTCCACAAGAAGAAAACTGCCAACATGATCAAAAAATGGGGTGATGAAATGAACAGAAACTTTCCCAAATAAGAAATCCGAATGGCTCAGAGGCACATGAGAAAATGTTCAACATCACTAATCATCAGAGAGATGCAGATCAAAATAACCATGAGATATCATCTCACACCACAGAGACTGGCCCACATCCCAAAAAACAAAAACAACCAGTGTTGGCGTGGATGCGAAGAGAAAGGGACTCTTCTTCACTGCTGGTGGGAATGCCGACTGGTTCAGCCCTTTTGGAAAACAATATGGACGATTCTCAAAAAATTAGAAATTGAGCTTCCATTTGACCCAGCAATACCACTCCTGGGAATATATCCCGGAGAGGCAAAAAGGTATAGTAGAGATGGAATCTGTATTTCTATGTTCATTGCAGCACTGTTTACAATAACCAGAATCTGGAAAACACCAGATTGCCCCAAAACAGATGACTGGTTAAAGAAACTCTGGTACATCTACACAATGGAATACTATGTAGCTGTCAGAAAACATCAAGTCATAAAATTTGCATATAAATGGATCAACATGGAAAGTATCATGTTGAGTGAAATAAGTCAGAAAGAAAGAGACAGACATAGAAAGATTGCACTCATATGTGGAATATAATGTAACTGAGAAGTACAAGTTGGCAATGATGCAACTTCTGGCAGCTATCTCTCTGGACTTGGTTACTAAAATACTAAAATACAGAAACCCAAAATCGTGAGGCCGCTAAGTGTGGTCACTCGACCTCATACCTCTTCATTTTCAGCAATGGAAAACAAATTATCTAATGCTTCCTTTTCAGCAGGTCCGACTTTAAGGGAGAACTCTCCAAACAATAATAGTGAGTTTTGTTGAAATATTCAATGCAATAAAAGTGAAAGTAAAGTGAAATTTATTAGTTACACAGGCGGGGGGGGCTAAGGGTAGGGGGGCTAGGGGTGTGGGGGGGCATGTGTGTGGGGGTGCGGGGTGGAGCTATACTGTGATTCTTGGTGGTGGATTATGTGCACTTGTGAAGGGATGGGTGTTCGAGCATTGTATAACTGAGACTTAAACCTGAAAACTTTGTAACTTTCCACATGGTGACTCAATAAAAAAATTTTTAAAAAAAGAAAACAAATTATCTAATGATACCTTTTTGGCAGGTCTGATTGTTGGGGAAAATTCCAAATAATAATAATGGTGGGTCTCTTTTTAAAATATTGAATGTAATCAAAGTAGAGAGAGAGTAAAGTGGAAATTATCTACCATACAGGCAGGGGGAGGGCTGGGATAGGGGTATACTGGGGTTCTTGGTGGTGGGAAATGTGCACTGGTAAAGAGATGTTGTTTCATCATTGTATGACCGAGACTTAAGCTTGAAAGCTTTGTAACTGTTCTCACAGTGATTAAAAAAATATAAATATAAATAAGTAAATTACCATAATATGTTTGCATTTCCCTCTAGATGTAGCAACCTAAATCAGATTAAATTATTATAGCTAGTTTGCTTTATCCCCTTGATTTAGTTACTTACAATCTGTTTCCAGACTCAAAAACAACCTAGTTTAAACCCCAATACACATATTTTTAATATGACTATGGAATATTTAAACTATGAGACAGGAGACAAAATGAACTTTGTTAAATAAAAGATAACGGGGTAGCCTCCATAATAACATATAGCATTCTAGATTCCAAGTTCTTATACCTTTGTTTCTAATTTTTGAAAACTTACATTCATAAAAATCCAAAACAAATTTCTCTTTTCTTAAGCTGGCTTAAATTCCTTCTTCTTGCAGTCCAAATTATCCTATCAAAACTAGTATACACATGCATGAATATGTTTGTTGGGCTTTTGTTTTGTTTTCTTTTTTTGTTTTGTTGGGTCACACCTGGCAATGCTCAGGGATTACTCCTGGCTCTGAATTCAGGAATTACTCCTGGCGGTGTTCAGGGGACCATATGGGAAGCTGGGAATCGAACCTGGGTTGGCCACGTGCAAGGCAAACGCCCTACCCACTGTGCTAACTCTCCAGCCCCCATATGAGTATGTTTTAATGTCCACATGTTGAATTTAAACATCAATTTAAAGGAATTTTAAATGAGAAAAGAAGGAGAAAAGACTTGGTCCTAAGAAAACAGAAGGAAAAAAAAATGATCTCCTCCTTTCAGTCACAGAGTTATTTTCTGAGCCTGAATAATCATAACAAACATAAGTAAAGTCAATGCTAAATTAACATCATAGTCCTTTATGTGTGTTAGTTTTGAAGTCTTTGTATGAATGTACTCATTTAATCCTAACAACTTTGCAACAAAAGTACTATTGATGTTGTAACATATATACTATTATTATAAACAAAAGAATTGAGAGGGATGTTAAGTTCAGTTTCAATGTCATCCTTTGTCATCCATAGCACATTAGGTTATTGGAGTAAGTGGTGGAGTCAGGATTTGAACTCAGAGATTATGCCTTCCAGCTTCTAGTATATGATGGTAGATAAATAACAGAATCCCTACTTACTTCTTCTCTTTAAAAGATCTTTAACCTATAAAGGTCTTTCACTAGAGGCAAGACCCAGTGGGCATCAGCAAACAGGTCAGGCTCTTACATACTAGAAAAGGAAAAGGTTTAGAATTTTTAAAAAATTTGCAAAAGTGGTTATTGATTCAATTTGTCAGTCCCTATGACTTAAACCATTAATTACCTCAATAATCAGACAATTTAACCTCACTGTAAGACCCATACAAAATACAATTACATCTTTTCTTAATGTTCCCTTTGGTTACATCAACCCTGAGTGAAAGGCTGTATTCAGTCTTCATGGAATCAATGAGTAAAGGTGGTTTGGAAATGAAATAATAACAGCATTATTTTATATCACCACTATTACCAATCATTTTCTCTATTTTAAAAAATTATCATAATGTGTATAATTTTTAGAATTCATATATGCTTTTTTGGGAAAAAATATGTTATTTTTCCAAAACTGAGACCTAAAATTGGTCTATCAACTCCTCCTGCAATTCAAACTAATTCGTGACTCCAAGCTACTCCATAACCATCCATTTTACCTTCTTTTTGCTATTAAACAGAAAATATTATGTCATTCTTCACTTGTCATGGGAGAACTGATCTGAATGAGAAAGAAGGGATGATTAAAAAGAAGACACAGGATATCAGTTATATATAGGATCTAGAACAATTTGATGAGGAAATGCAATGGTTTAAAGGAATGATGTCTGCATCACCCTTAGCCTCAAGGTATAGGTAGAAAGAGGAAAGAAATATAGTGACGGGGAAGAGGAGACAAGAGCGACAAGAAGCAATGGAGGCAGAGCTCAAGGAATTCAGGTACATCAGTGGTGTTAAGGAATGATAAAGCTAAATAACCAAATGAGACCGAAACTTTAATAAGTAAACTTAAAGGTGTCTGTCAAGATTGTAGGATGGGGTGGGGGGGGGTCGTGTAGGAGAGGAAACCCTGGAACACTGGTGGGAGAAAGTTGACACTGTTGCTGGGGTTGGTGATGGAATCCCAACCATGAATAACTTTGAAACTGATGGTGCTTTAATAAAATAAAATTGGGGGTAAATAAGAAAACTGACAAAAACAGAAGGCATAAAATACAAAAATGAAAGAATCACTAGTAAGTTATTGTGGAAAAGAATCGTCAAATTCATAGATAGACTTGGATAGTCATATGAAACATAAATCGCCTAAAGACAATAGATATTGCTCTGATGGAATTATCCCAACTTTTGTCTTAAGTTTGAAGACAGAAAAGAAAATATATCCAATTTATCTGAATTCAAGGTCTAAAGTAGCTGGCTCGCAGGCTTGTTTCCTATGAAACTTGTTCAGGGGAATAACCTGATTTCCTGTTTTTAGAGGATTGCCAAGAAGATAATTCAGTTTAAGCCCCCTGAATATCTAGCACTACCTTATAACCCAGAGAATATAAAGCAGAGATGGGGTTGTGTAAACCAGGTGGCTAAAGGAACAAAAGCCTCTCTTTTTATAAGACAACACATGGCACATTATCAGCATTTTCAATTTAGAAGGAAAGAAAAGAGAATAAAGGTTTTTGGAAATCTAAAGAAAGTGAAATCTCTTTCCCTTCTCTTTTTGGTCATCACTCATTGCATGGTGCTATGAGAAACTTGAGCAATTAATTGCTAAAGAATGTCTAGAGTACTAACGTTCTAAGAGCATCTATCCATATGGTAAAATTCTGGCCAGAGAGGAGAGAGCATTTTTTAAGGTTCAGGAAAGGAGAACTGGTCAAAGTTCAAGAAAATCAGCCATGTGGCATGAAATAACAGTGCCCTTTACTAAAGAAGTTTTTAGCGATTCAGGGAGACCTCACGAAAAAAATGTGTATGCAGTATATCTAAGGCCCATCCATGTCCCTGAATCTTCCTCTATGTTTAGTTTTAATAATGCAGATCCTATGTTTTTACAATAATCTGTGATTTGAAAATCACTTTCCGATCCGTTAGCTCTCTTGTTTCTTTAAACAATCCTACTGCTAGGCACCATTACACTTGGGAAAACCGAGTCTCAAAAAGATTGAGACATTTTTCCCAGATGTAAAAAAAGTAACACACATTCGCACGTGCGCACACGCGAGCACACACACAAATACATACACACACACACACACACAAACACACGGGCAGCATCTAGCAGTGCTCTGGTCCTGTTGTGTTCATGGACTCTAGGTCTATACTTCGTGGTATTTAAGGTCCATATGGCACTCAGGGGCAAACTCATGTCCCTGCAAATACTATGCATTTGTCTCCACTTGAGTTTTTCTACTTATCCATTAATTATCCATATATTAACCCCTTTCATTTCTCCATTGCTTTCTCTACTAGAAACCTTCAACTCTATTTGAAATAAATAGAAAATTGCTTCTAGGAATTTTTTTTTTCAGTCCCTATGATCCAAGTAGAGTTGACTGCATCTTAAGTGCTATGTAACTCAGATCTCTGACCTACTGACCGTCACAGATCCCTGGGATGGGTGAACAATTCGGTGAGGATGATTGGAGACGTAAGTATATTTGGCTCTGTCCCTTAACAGGAAGAGGGAATCTCTTCTCCACTAGACTATCATATGGAACCTGGGGTTTGAAACAATATGAAGGAATGAAGAGGTGGGATTAAGGACAACCACTTCCAAATGGCAGTATATGAACCACTGGATCAAACCACATAATGAACAGTAACTTTTTCGTTTTAAATTAAATAAAGCTATGTTTTTTTCTTAAGCTAGGTTGAATCCAGTTTCTCTCTTTTGTATTAAGTGATACATCTCCCAATTATCAATCCCTCAAATATTTCTCAAATCAAAGATTCCCAGACAGATTAGGATATAAAAATCTCTCACACACCTCCAACCATAATATTCTATAGCAGGTACTAAATTCTTTTCCATAACATATTGTTACCTATCCCTTACTTCTGGTTAAGCTGATTCTTTGACCTGAATAATTATATTCTTTTTATCTTATCCAAGTAAATTTATTCATGTTCCATTACAAACATAGATTGCATGTTCTCTTATCTGAAATCCTATATAATAGTTGTATTTAATTACATAATAGTCTCACTTAAAATTTTAGATACCTTGCCTTTCCAAAGTGAGCTATCAGAGGATGAAAACATATTCCTATATTATTTGTTTCCTTCCCAAATATCTTGAATATCACTACATAGCTTATAACTTCACAATAGGTTTTCCACAAGTTTTCAGAAATCTGATCAGGATTTGAGCTCTAATTCAAGGTATCACTCCATAGAATATTCCTAGAAATGCTTTCTTAATTATGATAAAAAACCCAACACATTTTTCATGGATTTTTAAAAATGTTTTATTCATGTGTTAACAAAAAAATAAAAATAGTAACAACCATTTTGTCAAATATATACTATGTGCAAGACATTGCCAGACAGATATTTTACATACATTATTTTCAATCCTTGAAAGAAACTGAAAAATATGTATTATTATTGGCATTTTTTAAATTTCTGTATAAAATTGGCATCTAAATCATTTAAGTGGGAGTTTTTGTTTGGAAAACTAGAATATCAAATGATTCTCCATCCCAAAAATCACATAAATGGAATAAAATAATATAAACAACTGTTAGAGAGCTGATCATATAACATAATTCCAAAGACTGAAAAATAAAGTGGATCTGAAATCAGAGGTAAAATAAAATGAGATAAGTTGCAGAAATCTCGAGGGTGAAAAAAATTTTGTTTTCTGTAACCCATGTTTCTTGGATTTTATGCAAAGAAAGGGCCAGAAAATAAAGTAAGGCACAGAGTTGGAATTAAGTTACCCCACATAATGACTATAAATTTAGCAAGAGTAAATTTTTTTTTTTTTTTTTGCTTTTTGGGTCACACCCAGCGATGCTCAGGGGTTACTCCTGGCTTTGCACTCAGGAATTACTCCTGGCAGTGCTTGGGGGACCATATGGGATGCCGGGGATCGAACCCGGGTTGGCCGCGTGCAAGGCAAATGCCCTACCCGCTGTGCTATGGCTCCGGCCCCAGTAAGAGTAAATTTAAACTTTAAAATTAAAACGCCTTCTATTAGCACAGTGGGTGGGGGAATGTATTTTGCTATCATAGCCTGGGTACTAGTAGAAATAAATTATAGTTCACCCTATGAATATATAGCTAGGAATGTGTCTTTGTGAGTATAGTAAGTGTGAATTTACCACTCTCAAGTTCTAGTAACCATTAAATTAATTTCTAGCCTGTTAACATTCTTGGAGCAAAAACAAAACTTTCTTAAAAGACATGCTCTCAAATAAGGCCACACTGATTTCATATAGAGAAAGCACTGCCATACTAATTTTTTTTTCTTTTGCTTTCTGGGGTCACACTTGGTGATGCACAGGGGTTGCTCCTGGCTCTGCACTCAGGAATCACTCCTGGCGGTGTTCAGGGGGCCATATGGAATGCTGGGAATTTAACCCCGGTCGGCTGAGTGCAAGGCAAATGCCCTACCCACTGTGCTATTGCTCCAGCCCCATACTAACTTTTAATTCAAAATTGCAAAATAATAAAGAAAATTTTCACAATCACATGAAACACAGCTGGTTTAAATTTCTAAATTCTTCAAATAGTGAAACTATCAAGGAATCTATAAAATAGATGCTTTAAGTGGTTAATGATAGGAGGAATAAAAAGTTATTTTAAAAAGGAACATGACAAAAAGGTTAAAAAAAATAAAGTAGATCATACATAAGTAAATACTGTAGTGATTTAAATAAAAAGAAACAGATGAAATTTTTTGCTTTTCAAGCTTGATGGTGAATTCCCAAGCATTCATTATCATTTTTCTGTGCATTTATCCTGTCTAAACAACAACAAGATTTTAAGAATATAAAGGGATGGAGGTTCTGAAATGGCCATGATCCCGGAAGCACACAAACCAATTTCAGAATCCAGTGGCTTCTTGCAGAAATGCCTCTAGACTGTGAACTAACCTATAGCCCCGTGCCGCCCCAGGAGGGGAAAGGTTTTTGTCCCTCGGCCTTTCCTTTTGGTGGCGGTGGCATGGCAACTGCCATCTTTCAGAGCCCATTAGACAAAGGGAGGAGCTTGCAGTGACAGGGTGCGGGGAAAATCTCGGGATGGGGGTGGTACTGGTGCTGGTCCCCGCCCAGATGAGACCCCAAGCAGCCACCAACGAACAGCTCCTTCGTTCAGGAATGGCCATGATCCCAGAGGCACACAAACCAATTTCGGAACCCAGTGGCTTCTGGCAGAAATTTCTCTGGACTTAATTACTAAAATAGCAGAAATCCAAAACCACATGGCCGCGACAGTCCCATTATCAGCAATAGAAAACAAATTATCAAATGATGCCTTTTCAGCAGGTCTGATTGTTGGGGGAAAATTCCAAATAATAATAGTGAATTTTCTGTCAAAACATTGAATGTAATCAAAGTAAAGAGAGAGTAAAGTGAAAATCATCAGCAACACAGGCAGAGTGAAGGGTAGGAGGGGGGTATACTGGGGTTCTTGGTGGTGGAACATGTGCACTGGTGAAGGGAGGGGTGTTTGATCATTGTATGACTGAGACTTAAACCTGAAAGCTTTGTAAGTGTTCTCACGGTGATTCAATTAAAAAAAAATTATTTTATTTTTACAAAGAAGTTTACAAAAAAAAAAGAATATAAAGGGATGGAGAGATAGCACAGTGGGTAGGACACTTGCCTGGCACATGGCTAACTTGGTTCCACTGCCAGGAATAATTCCTGAGCATCCTTCCCATCCCTCCAATGAAACAAAATGTTAAACTCAGTGAACAGATTAGTTACACATAAGTAAAGAATAATAAACATTATTAGATACACCTGAATATAGAATACTAAACATGAAAGTACTCATGAATGAATTGCCCAAAGTTTAAAATAGAGAACAAAATAACCAAAAGATAGATATATCTATATACATATAGATATAGATATATATCAGTATTTTAAGAATACTGCTAATCAGAATGAAAAGGCACAATACATGTCTAGTGACAGTTATAAAAGAGAAAATAATAAGAAGTAAGAAATGGATTCACTGGGAAAAAAGCTCAGAGTTTACAGTATTGAAATAAGGCAAAATTCAAGATTGGAAAAAATGCAAAATTCATAATTTTAAGTGAGTGGAATACATTAACTACTCCATAAATACATATTGTGATGCTCCTCAATGCTTAAAATATTTAAAGTTGAGAGAAAAGTTAGGTGATCAGAAAAAGAACAATAATGAGGACCTGAAGGATAGTATTGTGTGTAGGACACTTGACTTCCATTGGCGACCACAATTCAATCCCTGCCATCCCATATGGTCCCCAGAGTCCCACCAGGAGTGGTCCCTGAGCACAGAGCCAGGAATAAACCCTGAACACAGCAGAGTGTGGCCCAAGCTCCAACCTCCATAAAAGAATAATAATGAGACTAACAATAGATTTGAACAGTAAAAAAGACAAGAAAAAAAGTAATAATATCTGTATTTTGCAGGATTAGCGTCAACCTTAGTTCCTTTTTAACTTTCCTTAAATTTAAGTTTATTAGGACATAAAATTTACAAAATTATTCATTATACAGTTATTTAGGGCATACAATATTATAACAGCAACCCACTACCAGTGTGACTTCCCTGCACCAATGTTCCCAATTTCCTTCCCACCCCTGTCATCAGCAGACATATATTTCATATTGCTTGCTCCAAGAAAACATGAAGAATGGAAAATAGAATTATCAGAAAATAAATCAAATAAGTTCAATTTGTGATGATTGATTGCTATATGATTTAACCTATAAATTATTTTAATACATCATAATATAATTTAACTATTATCATTTACATATATAAATTTTCAACTCTGATATCTAAAATATATTGCATAAACTTTTATTTTGTACTTGGATCTCATTATGTTAATAGTAATGTCTTTCCTTTCATTAATAAAACTAGTAAGTTCTTCACTACTATATTTTGGAGTTTACATGAAATAGGCAATGGTTACAACTGTAAAATTTAGTAAGAGTGAGAAGAATAATTTAAAGGGGAAGATCTGAATAGACCTATAAAAGTATAAAGTGTTTCATCCTAAGAAAGGGAATATTGCTTTACATTAGAAAACTTTATGTTATAGGTACTGCTTAGGTGTGAGCTAATGCAGACAAGAGATTAGGATAAAATTCTCTACATATTAAAAGAGAGATTGATGAGGGAAACATGAGCACAAAAATGTATAAATCTGTAACTGTACCCTCACGGTGATTCACTTATTAAAAAATAAATTAAAAAAGAGAGAGATTGATAAGATGACATTCAATAAAAATGGGGCACTAATTCATTGTTAAAAATGTATAAAATTCCTTGGCAAGCTAGGAGTAAACATATCTTAATGTAATAGAGGGAAACCACTCCCACTCTGAGTAAGTGCCAAGGTCAATGCCTTGTGCTGAAGTTTGTCCTGTCCTTTTAAGGAGCTACTTTAATGCTTCTTGTAAATGCTTCTTATTCCAAGGCTATACATTTTCTAAGCTATTTCCTGTTCCTGAATTTGTATCTTTCCTCCAAATCTGAATAATAATATAGCTACCTAGAGTACTCATTTCATTGAATTTTTGTACTTTATTCCTTCATCAGAAATACTACTGGCCAAATTTATAATGATTTTTCTAAAAACACTATAAACTGCAGTGGTATATCACAGAAGTATTGAAATTACAGTAAGCAGGATACCATATAGCCAGTAATACAAATAAATGAATTACAATTATGTAAAAAAAATTATATTCCAGAAACAAATTTTAGAAACAAAAGCCAGTTGCATTAGGGTATTACATATATTACATGTAAAGAGAATCTCTTTTCCTCATGCCTGGCTTTCTTCACCGGGGCCCCTCGGAAGGGGTGGTTGAGTTTCCTTCACCACCCCGAGCAGAGCCCCAGCAGCTGAAGACCTCCGGGACCAGTCACAGCCATGCTCAAAGCCACTCTCCACACATTCAGACAAACCTCACGCATGAAGAAACCGACAGAGAAACCCGGGTGTGCGGGACCCGGGCCTGAGATCTCCAAGGCTGCTCGGATCAGGACTGGGCCTCTTCTACCCAGATTACCCATATTCCAGTAGCTTGGCAGTCACACCCCAAAACTACTTCCAACACCGTGTAATCCCAACCAAGCTCCTGGAAGTGAGACATCTGATAGCCTAGTTGTCCCTCTTGAAGAACCTGGCAAGCTACTGAGAGTTTATTGCCCGCCCAGGAGAGCCTGGCAAGCTCCCTGTGGCTTATGCATATGCCAAATACAGTAACAATTATGGGTATCATTGCCCTGACCCTGAAGAGCCTCTAATGCTCCAATGTGGCACCGTTAGGAAGGACGAGTAAAGGAGGCTGCTAAAATCTCAGGGCTAGGACGAATGGAGACATTACTGGGCCCGTTTGAGCAAACTGTTGATCAACAGGATGACAGTGATACAGTGATACATATAAAGCTCAAAATTTTACAAAAAATTTGTGTAGATTCGTAGAATTTGTAAAAATTGCTCCCAAATTTTTTCTTTTTTTTTTCCTCTATTTATTTTTAATTAGTGAATCACCGTGAGGGTACAGTTACAGATTTACTCATCTTTGTGCTCCTGTTTCCCTCATACAAAGTTTGAGAACCCATCCCTTCACCAGTGCCCATTCTCTACCACCAGCAAACCCAGCATCCCTCCTACCCTCCCCAATCCCATCTCCCCCCATCCCACCCCACGACTGTGGCAGGGTATTCCCTTTTGTTCTCTCTCTCTCTCTAATTAGGTGTTGTGGTTTGCAATAAAGGTGTTGAGTGGCCACTGTGTTCAGTCTCTAGTCTACATTCAGCCCGCATCACCCTTCCTCCGCATGGCCTCCGACCGCATTATACTTGGTGATCCCTTCTCTGAGTTGCCCTCTCCCCAGAATGTGAGGCCAGCCTCCAAGCCATGGAGTCAGCCTCCTGGTACTTATTTTGCCGACCATGTCTTCAATGTACCTTATGGTTTGTGGTCTGATGTCTTAGGTGTTAGTCTCCTACTCTGATATTCTATATTCCACAGATGAGTGCAATCTTTCTATGTCTGTCTTTTTCTGGCTCATTTCACTTAGCATGATACTTTCCAAGCCGATCCACTTATATGCAAAATTAATTACCTCCTTTTTTCTAACAGCTGCATAGTATTCCATTGTATAAATGTACCAAAGTTTCTTCAACCAGTGATCTGTTGTTCTAGGGCACTCGGGTTTTTTCCAGAATCTGGCTATTGTAAACAGTGCGGCGATGAACATTTAAGTGCAGATGTCATTTCAACTATACTTTTTTGCTTCTCTGGGATATACTCCCAGCAGTGGTATTGCTGGGTCAAATGGGAGCTCAATTTCTAATTTTTTGAGAGTGATCCATATTGTTTTCCGAAAGGGCTGAACCAATCAGCATACCCACCAGCAGTGTAAAAGGGTCCCTTTCTCCCCACATCCTCTCCAACAGCGGGTGCTTTTGTTCTTTTGGATGTGTGCTAGTCTCTGTGGTGTGAGGTGGTATCTCATGGTTGTTTTGATCTGCATCTCCCTGATCATTAGTGATGTAGAGCACTTTTTCACGTGCCTTTTGGCCATTCGTATCTCTTCCTTGGGAAAGTTTCTGTTCATTTCTTCGCCCCATTTTCTGATGGGGTTAGATGTTTTCTTCTTGTAGAGTTCAACCAGTGCTTTATATACCATTGATATTAACCCCTTATCTGATGGGTATTGTGTAAATATCCTTTCCCATTCTGTAGATAGTCTTTGTATTCTGGCCACTGTATCTTTTGCGGTGCAGAAGCTTTTTAGTTTAATGTAGTCCCATTTGTTGATCTCTATTTCCACTTGGTTGGCCAGTTGCATGTCATCTTTGAAGATACCTTTATCGTGTCAATATTGTGGAGGGTTTTGCCGACCTTGTCTTCAATGTACCTTATGGTTTGTGGTCTGATGTTGAGGTCTTTAATCCATTTTGATCTGACTTTTGTGCATGGTGTCAGGTCGAGGTCTAAGCGCATTCTTTTGCATGTGGTTGTCCAGTTGTGCCAGCACCATTTGTTAAAGAGGCTTTCCTTGTTCCACTTCACGTCTCTTGCCCCCTTATCAAAAATTAGATGATCATACATTTGGGGTTGTGTGTAGGGATATTCCACACTGTTCCATTGGTCTGTGGCTCTGCCTTTGTTCCAGTACCATGCTATTTTAATTGCTACCGCTTTGTAGTAAAGTTTGAGGTTGGGGAGGGTGATGCCTCCCATCATCTTTTTCCCAAGAATTGTTTTAGCTATCCGTGGACGTTTGTTGTTCCATATGAATTTTAGGATTCATTGATCCGTTTCTTTGAAGAATATCATGGGTATCCTTATAGGGATCGCGTTAAATCTGTATAATGCTTTGGGGAGTATTGCCATTTTGACAATATTGATTCTCCCTATCCATGAGCAAGGTATATATTTCCATTTCCTCATGTCCTCTTTTATTTCATGGAGTACCGTTTTATAGTTTTCTTTGTAGAGGTCTTTTACTTCCTTGGTTAAGCTGATTCCAAGGTACTTGATTTTCTGGGGTACTATTGTAAATGGTATTACTTTTTTCATGTCCCTTTCCTCTGCCTCATTGTTTGTATATAGGAAGGCCGTGGATTTTGGTGTATTGATTTTGTAGCCTGCAACTTTACTGTATAAGTCTATTGTTTCTAAGAGTTTCTTAGTAGAGGCTTTGGGCTTCTCTAGATATAGTATCATATCGTCTACAAATAGTGAGAGTTTGATTTCTTCCTTTCCTATCTGGATGCCCTTAATCTCTTTTTTTTTGTCTAACAGCTATCGCAAGTACTTCCAGTACTATATTGAAGAGGAGTGGTGAGAGTGGGCATCCTTGTCTTGTGCCTGATCTTAGAGGAAAGGCCCTTAATTTTTCTCCATTGTGGATAATGCTTGCCGTAGGTTTGTGGTAGATAGCTTCGACTATCTTGAGGAAAGTTCCTCCAAAACCCATTTTGGTGAGGGTTTTCATCATGAACGGATGTTGGATCTTGTCAAATGCTTTCTCTGCATCTATTGATATGATCATATGGGTTTTATCTTTACTTTTGTTGATATGAAGGATTATGTTGATTGATTTCTGAATGTTAAACCATCCTTGCATCCCCAGGATGAATCCCACTTGGTCATGGTGTATGATCTTCTTGATGAGTTGTCGGATCCTATTTGCTAGTATTTTGTTGAGGATATTCACACCGGTATTCATCAGGGATATTGGTCTATAATTTTCTTTCTTAGTGGTATCTTTGTTTGCTTTTGGTATTAGGGAGATGTGTGCTTCATAGAAACTGTTTGGGAGAGTTCCTGTTTTTTCAATTTCCTGGAAAAGCTTGAGGAAAACTGGCAACAGGTCTTCTTTGAATGTTTGGAAGAATTTACCAGTGAATCCATCTGGGCCTGGGTTTTTGTTTTTGGGGATATTTTTGATTACAGTTTCAATTTCCTTAACATTAATGGGTCTATTCAAATATTCCAAGTCTTCTTTGTTCAGTCTTGGGAGATTGTAGGAATCAAGGAATCCATCCATTTCTTTTAGGTTCTCTTGTTTTGTGGCATATAGACCTTCAAAGCAGTCTCTAATGATCTTTTGAATCTCACTGGTTTCTGTTATGATGTCCCCCTTTTCATTTCTGATTCGATTTATTAGGGTTCTCTCTCTCTCTCTTTCTTTGTGAGTCTTGCTAGCGGTTTATCAATCTTATTTATTTTCTCGGAGAACCAGCTCTTTGTTTCATTGATCTTTCGGATTGTTTTTTTGGTTTCGATGTCATTAATTTCTGCTCTAATTTTTATTATTTCTTTCCTTCGGTCAGGTTTGGATTCCTTTTTCTGGTCCTTTTCTAAGGTCTTGAGCCGTGAAATCAAGTTCTCTATGCGGGCCCTTTCTTCCTTCCTGAGGATTGCTTGGAGAGCTATAAATTTTCCCCTTAACACGGCGTTAGCTGCGTCCCATATGTTTTGGTAGCTCGTGTCCTCATTTTCATTTGTTTCTAAGTATTTTTTGATTTCTTCTTTGATTTCCTTCCTGACCCACTTATTGCTCAACATTGAGTTGTTTAATTTCCAGGTGTTTGATTTGGTTCTCCGTGTCGGTGTGTGGTTAGCTTCTATCTTCAGCGCTTCGCGGTCTGAAAAGATGGTTGATACAATTTTTATTTTTCTGATTCTATTGAGGTATGTTCTCAGGCCCAGTACATGGTCTATTTTAGAAAATGTTCCGTGTGCACTGGAAAAGAATGTGTATTCTTTCTTTGGGGGGTGTAAAGCCCTGAATAGGTCTATTAGGCCTCTCTCTTCTATTTCTTCTTTCAGAGTCAGTGTTTCCTTGCTGAGTTTTGTTCTTGTTGATCTATCCAGAGGTGATAAGGGGGTATTGAAGTCTCCGACTACTATTGTGCTGTTAGTGATGTCCTCTTTGAAGTCTGTTAGGAGTTGTTTTAAGTATTTAGCCAGTCATTCATTGGGTGCATATACGTTTTAGAGTGTGATTTCTTCCTGTTGTACATATCACTTGATGAATAAAAAGTGGCCTTCGCTGTCCCTTCTAAACTTTTTCAATCTGAAATCTATGTTGTCGGATACTAGGATGGCCACTCCAGCTTTTTTAAGGGAGTTGTTTGCTTACAGGATTGTTTTCCATCCTTTGACTTTGAGTCTGTGTTTACTCTGTTTGTTCAGGTGTGTTTCTTGCAGGCAGCAGAATGTTGGGTTTAATTTCCGGATCCATTTTGACACTCTGTGTCTCTTTATAGGTGCATTTAGGCCATTGTCATTGAGAGAGATTATTGTGATGGGGTTTTGTGTCATCTTTCTGTGGGGTTAGTTGTTCTTATGGGGTTCCTCCTTAGCTTACAGTAGCCCCTTTAGACCTTCTTTTAAGTTTGGTTTTGAGCTATGAAGTTCCTGAGCTGTTGTTTGTCTGAGAAATAGTGTATGGTTCCTTCAAGTTTGAGTGAGAGTTTAGGCAGATAAAGTATTTTTGGTGAGGCGTTCATTTCGTTGAGTTTTTTCACTATGTCCCACCATTGTCTTCGGGCTCGGAGGGTTTCCTCTGACAGGTCTGCTGTAAATCTGAGGGGTGCTCCTTTGTATGTGATTTCCTTCTTTGACCTTGCTGCTGTATTGTGTCTCTATCCACAGCATCCGCCATTCTGACTATGATATGCCTCGGAGTCTTTTTATTTGGGTCTCTTTTTGCTGGCACTCTTCGGACTCCTTGTATCTGGATGCCTGCCTTCTCCAGCACTGGGAATTTCTTAGTAATGATGTCTTTGACTGTGTTTTTTCCATTGCGATTACTTCCCTGTGCTTCTGGTACTCCAATGATTCTTATGTTTTTCCTCTTGAAGTCATCCCCAAGGACTCTGATTCGCTCTATAGCCATTTTGAGGTCTTTCGCCATTATTTGTTGTTGTCTGTAAGCTTTCTGCAGCTCATCCTCAAGGTCGCTGATTCTGTCTTCGAGTGTAGTCATTCTACTGTTGAGGGCATCTACTGCAATTTTTAATTCATCTACTGATTCCTTTATTTGTGTGACTTCCGTTCATAGGTTTGAAATTTCTGCTCTCATTTCTTCCTGCAATTTTTGGTAGATCGTTCCAGTGATTCATTCATCTCCTCCCTTAATTTATTGGATGTCTGTTCCATGGTTGCTTGGAGTAGGTCGACTCTCCTCCAGATTTCCTCTCTGAATTCTTTATCTGAGAAGTCGTGGATGTGGGTAGCCCCTTTTGAGGTTTCTGGCATCTTTTCTTCTCCCTCTCTTCGTGGAGGGGATTTTTGCTGCTTCTTCATATTATTATGGAAGTATAGAATTGGAACTTTGTAGTTGTATATTCCTACTCTCTATTGCTGGGGGAAGGAGGGGCTCTGGTTGTGCTATTGCTGATGGCAGCTTTGGTCCTATTCTAGAGTTCTTCCTTATACTCAGGTGTTTCTTCCTGATTGATGTGGGGGCTTTAATGAAGACTTAAGGCTAAGTTCTCTTTACAAAGGTTTTGCTAAGCTTCTCTTATTCACTGATAGTTTTTCTAAAGTTGAAGTAAGCTAATGGGCTATTTCACATGTGATTGAGATGGGCTAAAGCGATTTTCAAAGCAAAAAGAGTATACCTAATGTGCTAAGGTAGAAAATAATAATTGCGACAGCATTAGTGGCTGCCTCTCCGGCAGGAGGCCACGCCTCTTTTAGACCACGCCCCCTGAGATACAGGCCACGCCCCAGTTTCTTCCTTGCAGGGGGCTCATGGGACTCGGGGCGGGGCAGCGGTTAAAGGTCCGATGTCCCTTGTAGGAAGGGGGGGGGCACCCGGGGAGGCGTGGCTAGGAGTGGAATATTGCTCCCAAATTTTTAAATGCAGAGTTAAAGAAAAAAAGTTCAGAAAAAAATGGATCAGGAAATAGTACACATTCCACTAAAACTAAACATGTTATAGTTTATTTCTAACTAATATATTAGTTTATTTCTAATATATATTTATATATATATATATCTTTTATTTCTAAAAAGAAAATTTTAAATGTTGAAATTAGCCAGAGATGTCTGTGGATTTCATTGTAACATTCGTGTATTTTTCTTTTATATTGAAATGGCTTGTACTTTAAATATATATATGTATATATATATAAAACAAATGTATACAGGTTTCTAAAAAACATTTTTGTTTGTTTTGTATTGCTTGTTATGGATATAATACAATGTCGCACGACCACTCTCTCAGCTGTGCAATTTAGGAATTCTAAGATTTTAATAATTAGGGTCTGAAGAAATTGCTGCTGCAAGTTGCTCGGGTCCGAGATTTCTCTGTGTCCTCTAAAAACATTTTAAACATAAAAATTGATTGATGTATTACATTCACAATTTTCAACTTTTAATGGCATATTAATAATATGTATTGTTAAGAGCAGGTTCTGTTAAATAGATTTGGCACAAGTTCTAGGAATGTGAATTTTGTGTAAAGCTAATCTATGGTCTGTAACTCACTCTTGGAAAAGTAGAAAGATTACACTAGTCCTCTAAATGTGTTGCTCATCTTCGAGTTGTTGATTTTCTCCATCTCCAGGTGTTGGGTATGCTATAAATGTTGCTCTGGCATTAAAATGGACACAAGCGCCTTGTGTGTCTTCCTAGGAGAGGCTTTGAGGAGTCAGTAAACCCATTCCGTGATTTCCTTCTACAATAAATCTAACAACAATCCGACAAATTTCTCAATCAGCTTGCGTCTGAGAATAATGACACACAGAACAAACTCAGAGTGGGTCAAATGGGCAAAAAACAGAAAATCTTCACTGATATTAGTCACTGAGATTCAGAAATATGCGTTATTGCACTTTAACCTCATCTGTTTTGATCAGTACAAGTGATGTTGTGTAGGATGACATTACTTTGTCCTCTCCCCGCTTGCCACAAGTAGCTTGGCCCGGTTTTCCCCAGAGTTTAGGCTTACCCCAGTCTCACCCATCAAGGTGTTCCCGACTCTCTCCCATCCCTTTGTTTAGCTATAATCACTTCTCCATGCTCTCTTCCCCAAAAGAGTTAATCTAAGATTTTCCCTTAATCTGACTCTGCTAATTTGCAAGGTCAGACCTTCCTAGGATACTGAATTTATATTATATAAGTTAATATTGCCTTTCTCCTCTTCTTGTGCCTTTTGAATAATTTACTTTAAAGCTATGTCTGTTTTGTATAGACACAAGAAGACAATATTATGTTTTTATAACTTGGGAATTAATTGGCCTCAAATATTATTCCCTCCCCGGTATATGCTTTCTCCACTTAAGCCTCAGTTGCCCTCAGTTCCTAGCACCCCAAAGTAGGGTCCCCGACGTGGGACGGGAAGGATCCAGGGCAAGCGGTGAGTTATGTGCTACCCTGGCATCGAGATGGGCCTGGCCAAAGTGCCTAATTCTTAACTATAAGTTAAGAGCTTGATCATAGACAAATGCTGTCATGATCCAATAGTAATTATGAGACTGGGACCCTGCCAGGGATAGGAAAGACTGATATGGCCTGAGCACTGTAGTCTGAGATTGAGATGGCCTCAGGAGAGCAATTCTATAAGCTTTAATGCATCTCTTATTGTGTCCATACAAAATAATTAATATTATGAATTCTTATATGTTTGCTGGCTGAGGAGAAGAGAAACACATTCATGGGACTCCGCCCTTGGGTGGATCCTCCTGCTGAAAGAGAATTAAGTCCTAGGAGAAGCATCCCCTAAGGGAAAGGACCTTACACCATTGATGGTGACCACACCTATGTGTATGCCCCAACCCCCTCATGTGGTGGAGATTTAACTAGGTGGTAAGAGTGGGTTGGGGGGCCAGATCCACGGGGCCAGATCCACGGGCGAGATCCAGGAGAGCGGGAGAGAAGTGGAGAGAGAGAATGAAATAAATGGATCGAGCAACCAGTTTGGCCTTCTTCCTTCTTCCTTCCGTCGCCTGCCCTTGACCGATGGCACACACAGTGGTTCTGGGGCACCGGACGCGGGTGGTGAGACAGAGCTGCCCGGAGAGCCCGCGAGTGTACTCGCCCCTCGGCTTTCCTTAGTTTTTTACAATGTTGTATGGCATGAATATAATGGCACTGGCCTTTGAAGAATCATTATCCACCATTGATTTGATAGAAAGTTTCAGCCAAGAGACTTTACTGTTATGGACGTCAGAAATCCATCTGCCAAGTGGGGATAGATCTGTCTAAATTTGAAAAAAATACATATAACAGTTCAAAAATAGTCTGTTTGTTAATGAACTATAACCCAACTATGTTCCTTTCTCTTTCCAAAATGAAAAGTGAAAATTGCAATAAAAAAAGAGGAAGAAAAAACTGGAGAAGAAAGGGACCAGAGAGATAGTGAAGGGGTAAAGTACTTGTTTGCAGGCACATGATCTGGGTTAGATCTCCGATACCCCATATGGTTCCCTATATGTCATCAGGGATGACCCCTTAGTGCAGTTCCAGGAGGAAGCCCCCAGTGTGACCAAACACAAAAGACGGAGAAAAGAAGAAGACAACTTAAATTTTCCTAGATATTGAGCTAACAGGTATCTACACCCATAGAATTTCACTCCAAAATTCATTCTTTGTCTACTCTACCATGCTGGTGAATACCGTCAGAAAGAATAGATTTTGAAAATTTGAATTGTCATTTTAATTCAAAAGGACTGACTCCTCATAATTTTAATTGAATGACTATGATACTGTTACAAAGTTGTTATGATTAGATTTCAATGTTCCATCACCCATCCCTTTACCAGTGTGCATTTCCCACCACCAATGTCCCCAGTTTTTCTCCAGGCACCCTCTACATCCGCCTCCCTTTCCCTCCCCTTCTCTATTTCTCTTTCTCTCTTTCTCTCTCTTGCCCCTCTCCCTCCTCACCACCCCCTGCCTTCCTCCTTTTTTAGGCATTATGGTGGGCAATAAAATTACTGAAAGGTTATCACATTATATCCCTTTACCTACTTTCATCACTCAGTTCTCAAATCATTTCTATCATTCTCATAGTGGTCCCTTCTCTATCCTAGATGCCCTCTCTCCATCATGTCTTGTGGCAAGCATCCAACTGTGGGCCAATCCACCCAGACCTTGTTTCTACTGTCCTTGGGTATCAGTCTCATATTATGTTTTATGTTATTTTATGGGCTGGAGCAGTAGCACAGCGGGTAGGGCATTTGCCTTGCACACAGCCAACCCAGGTTTGATTCCTCCATCCCTCTCAAAGAGCCCAGCAACCTACCGAGAGTATCCCTCCCGCATGGCAGAGCCTGGCAAGCTACCCATAGCGTACTCAATATGCCAAAAACAGTAACAAGTCTCACAATGGAGACGTTACTGGTGTCCACTCAAGCAAATCGATGAACAAAGGGACGACAGTGCTACAGTGCTATGTTATTTTATATTCCTACAATGAGTGCAATCATTCTATGAACTGTCCCTCTCCTTCTGACTTACTTCACTCAGCATGATACTCTACATATCCATCCATCAATTTATAAGTGAATTTCATGACTTCACTTTTCCTAACAGATGCAAAGTATTCCACGGTGTAGATGTACCATAGTTTTTGTTTGCTTGTTTGTTTGTTTATCCAGTCATCTTTTCTCAGACACTCAAGTACTCAGATTTTTTCCAAATTCTTTTCCAAATCCAAATTCCAAATATGTGAATAGTGCTACAATGAACACAGAAGTGCAAATGGAATTTCTGCTCTGTTTTTGGGCCCCCAGGGTATATTCCTGAAAGTGGTATTGCTAGGTCATACAGAAGCTCAATTACTAGCTTTTTGAGGATTTCCCATATTGTTTTCCAAAAAAGCTGTACCACTTGGCTTTCCCACCAACAATGAATGAAAGTCCTTTTCTACTACATCAGTGCCAGCACTGGCTGTTCTTGTTTTTTTGATGTGTGCCAACTCTGTGGTGCGAGAAGATATCTCATTTTTGTTTTGATTTATGTCTCCCTGATGATTGGTAATGTAAAGCATTTTTTTCATGTGCCCTTGGGCCATTTGTATTTCTTCTTTGAGGAAGTATCTGTTCATTTATTCTCTTCACTTTTGATTAGGTTAGATTTTTTTTTATCTTCTTCTAATTTTTCTACAAAGCCTTATATATCTTTGATATTAACCCAGTATTCCCATTCCATGCACTGTCTTTGTATCTTGATCACCATTTATTTTGAGGTCAGAAGCTTCTTCATTTAATGTAATCCCATTTGTTTATCTTTGCTTCCACTTGCTTGGCCAATGGTGTTTCATATTTGAAAATGCCTTTAGCTTCAATATCATGTAGGGTTCTGTCTCCATTTTCCTCCATGTATTTAATGGATTCAGGTCTGAGATTGAGGTCTTCAATCCTTTTGATCTGACTTTTATGCATGGCATTAGATAGAAGCCTGAGTTCATTTTTTAACATGCAGTTGGCCAGTTTTCCTAGCAATGCTTGTTGAAGAGGTTTTCTTTACTACAATTCATATTTCTTGCTCCTTTATCAAAGATTAAATAATCAAATACTTGAGAGTCTGTCAGGATATTCAACTCCATTCCATTGATCTATGGATTGGTATTTATTCCAATACCATGCTTTTTTCATTACTACCACTTTATAGTAGAGTTTGAAGTTGGGGAAGGTGTTGCCTCTCATCTTCTTTTTTCCCAAGGATTGCTTTAGCCATTTGTAGGGGGGAGGAGTTATTATAACCTATGAATTTCAGGTATGTTTGTTTTATTTCTTTGAAAAATATCATGAGTATCTGTTGGACATTAACCCTAAGTGCTTTAGGCTTCATCAGTGAATTGTCCCCTTTCTTCCTTGCAGAGAAGTTTAACATGCCCTTGCTAGCATCCCTAACTTAGTTAAAGTTTATCTTTAACCTTTCCCTTGTATTTTACCTCTCATTGTCACAGTTCCCCAAGTGAATCTTGATTTCTTGTAAGCCAAAACTTTCTAGTAATTCTGAACTTATATTTGTACTGCTTTGTACTTGAAGTGCTGTATATTTGTACCGGCTTTTCTATTTCCCCAATAGACTTTTTTTATTTTACTATAGAGCAAAGTTCATTGGTTAAACACAGAAAGATCATTAATGCTCTGCTTTTGGAGTTGTCTGACTCTGAAATGCACCTGCTTCTGAGCATAATTACTTGGTCATAAGTACTTGACTCAGGCTTCAGTTTCTGTAGTTCCTAACCCCCCAAAAGGGAGGTCCCACTGTGGGACTGGGATGGACCTGGGGCGAGTGGCAAAGCTACCCGGCATCAAAATGTGACATTCTAGAAAGCATAAATGCATGGTCTTGATGCAAACTGTTATAACTTAAGAGACAGGACCCCCATGGGGAAGGACAAACTGAACTGGCCTGAGGACTTGGTCTGGGATTTACGGTAAAAGCCTTGCTTGCTCTCTGAGCCCAGACAACGAAGTGTTAAAAGCTTTTCTTGCTCTCAGAGCCCAGACAACTAAGTGTTAAAAGCCTTGCTTGCTCTCAGCCCAGAGAACTAAGTGTTGGGATCTTTGTCTCTTAAGGTGTTTATCCAAACAACTGCAAGTATTGATAATTAATACAACTAGAGGGAAAGATAAAAGCAATGTACAGGTCCCTTAGAGAACAGTGTCTTCTTGAGTTGATATCTCCAAGAGAATTTCCTCTGCTAATTGTTTATCTATGTAAATGACCAAACACACCTAAGTCCTTACCTCAATCCCCCTTCAGGTGTTGTTCTATAAGTATGCAAACAACTCTGCATTAAAAGGGCCATTTTCACCATCAGTCCCTGTTCTTTGCTGGGGAGGATTGAAAACAGCTCTCACCCCAAACACAGGCTTCCTTGCATCATCACAGCACCTGCAGCACTTAGTGAATTTACAAGTATCCTTATAGAGACTGCATTGAATTAGCATAATGCTTTTTACTCCTTATCTTTGTGATCTCACCTTAATTTATTCCCAAACCTCCTTTCTTTCCAACCATGTTTATTCATTCTTTACTCTCCCTAATCTCAAAAAGAGATTAAAAAGAGAGTCTCTTGTCCACACGCCTGGCTGTCTTCCCCAGAGCCCCTCGGAGGGGATGGGCTCCAGCTTTCCTCCCCACCCAGAGCAGAGCTTCTGGCCGCCGAAGACCACCGGAACCTAGCTACAGTCATGTTGCAGGCCCCTCTCCACACATTCGGCCAGGCCTCATGCATGAAGGTACCAGCAGAGGAACCCAGGTGTGTGTAATCCCATCAATGGCCAACATCCAGAGAGAGACTTGAAAGCAAGCTCTCAGAAGCGCAAGGCCGCAAGTGGCCACGTAATACCTTTAACTTTAGCCTTCTTCTCCCTCTGGGAGAAACTGGCAGTCTTCTGAGAGTTTCCTGCCCACATGGGACAGCCTTGCAAGCTTCCCATGGTGTATTCATATGCAAAATCCAGTAACAAGCTGGATCTCATTCCTCTGACCCTGAAGAGCCCCCAGTGCAACATTGTTAGGAGGGCCGAATCCATATGGGCTTCTAAGATCTCAGGGAAAGGACGAAATGAGATGTTACTGAACCCGCCCGAGAAATCAGTGATTAAGGGATATCGTGATCGTGATCGTGAATCTCAAAAATCAGAAGCAAGTGCTGTGACTTTGGCTAGAGTTTAAATGAATGATAATATTAATTGTAACAAATAAAAGTAGATTTGGACCATGTTTGGAATACTAGTTGTTTACAACTTGTATCTGAAAAAGTGCTCAATTTTCAAGAGAAAATAATTTGAATTAAAGAAATACTCAACCTTTAGTCAATCATACAAGTTAGTGCTTGCTAAATGCTTTTTTGCAGAGCCTAAAACTATGTTACAGTCATATGCTCTGGGAACAGGAAGAAACTGGCCAGCAATGAGGATAATATTGAATATGAAAACAATGTACTTGATGAAAACTTAGAAAATGGTAAGCAAAACCCTAAAGATTTTAAATATATATGAGAATGAGCTTGAAAAATGCAAACTACATATAAACTAAGACATACTCATTTTTGGAAAAATTATCCCAAAGCAACAATACTCATTGCAAATGAAAAACAGTCTAAAAGGGGCTAGGGAATGATAGGTAAGAAAAATGTTAGCAATAAGTATGAATAAGATATGAAATTTCAATGTGGTATGCTAACAAAAATTCCATTTCTTTTTGCTTTTTTTGATTACATAAGAAAAAGAACTGTATCCCAGGAAAAAAATAAATGATAATATCAAAATACTTATCTTTTAAAAAACCTATTAAGCCATATCTAAAATTCTGCATGGCACACTTGTAGCAGCTTGGGACATGTTAATTAATAAAGGAATAAAAGTTTCTTTGAATAGGATGACCTGAATTGTTACTGGGCAGGCAACTCAGTCAACTTCATTTATTTGCTCACTGCAGGAAACTCTTTCTTGGATCAACATAAACAGCTTCTTTGGTTTCAATCTTCACTGGAATCAAGGTGAAGAATATGCATTAACTTTACTATTTTTATCTCACGGCTGAGGTAAAGGCTTTCCAAGAAACACAAATCACATATAAGTTTTTCTAATTTTCTTTTAATATTACCAGTTGGCTAACTCCAGCCTACAGGGCACATCCATAATAATGACCTTTATCTTCACTGTCTCTGCCAAGAGGGGTCAGAAATGTGAATGGAGTTATTAGATAGAGAACCCCTCTACTTTTAAAATCAACAATATAATGTGCTTGGAAAGTGGTATACCACTAACACTACTTCCCCAGTCTCTCTGCTGTTAGAATTTGCTCTTTCAAATCAAAATTCTTCTCCATTAAGTACCTGACTGTTCTCCCCACATGCTGGGGCAAAGGTAAAGTTCTAATATGTCTATAACCAATAACAAAGTGCCATTTATAGTGGAAACATCTCTCTTCACCTCTATACAAGGTGTAATACAGGGTAGTAGCCATTACTATTTTTATTCAAAGACAAGAAGGGCGGTGCCCTTTGGAGCCTTATAAAGTCTATACACAAAGAGAAGGATAGCAGTGCATTTGTGAATAAAGAGAAAAGAAAAATGCTTGCATAGATAGGTATTAGATGGAGAAGTAGTTAGGTATAAAATGCATGAGAAGTGAGAAGGCCAGTCTGAAAATCAGCAAGAATGGCAATCCAACCAAGAGACCATTATATGGTTCTAGACGTTTGGAGAGAGTACAGCAGGAGAGGCGCTTTGCCTTGCACACAGCTGACCAGGTTTGACCTGCAGAATCTCATCTGTTCCCCTGAGCACCACACCAAGAGTGATTCCTGAATACAGAGTCAGAAGTAACCCCTGAGCATCACCAGGTGTGGCCCCAAAATAAAACAAAACAAAAATAAAAGGAAACAACAAAAAAACTAAGAGTCCATAGAGATAATAGCTCTTACGAGACAAACTGAGCACAGTATTAAAAGGCTTGTAGATATTAATTCACTTCATCCTTTTCCTACCACCCCAATATCATCATTTTCATTGATGATGAAGTAAAATAGAGAGAAACTGAGGGAGGGAGAGAGAGAGAGAGAGAGAGAGAATCTTGGAGGGTTCCAGTTCTCACTTTATAGAAATAAGATTTGAATAAAAGCTGCAAGTCTGCAGGGACAGCTGTATCAAACTGCATGGGGGCAGAGAAGAAGAGAGGCAAGGACTAAATTAGTTTTCAAAATCACATTTTGAAGTATACAATTTAAGTTCATGTTCTCTGAAAGAAAATAATGGAGCACTCCCTAGATGAGAAAGGGAAGGAAAAACGAGTAGGGAGCATTTTTATCCTTTTGAAACCCTTGCATTACAGCAAGTTACTAACACAGGCACGTGGGTATTGAAACAATTGTTTGGGCAGTTTAAGTATGTTATTTTTATTGAAAAATTAACCTGCATTTCATTTAAAATACACCTGCACTTTTTTCATACAATTAGTGACTGAAAAAATAATATAGTCAGTTTTTTGCAGTAAGAAAATGTGAAGAAAATCAACAATGTCCAAAACAATCTGGTTATACTGATTAGAACCTCATTTTGCTTTAACAGGATTATATCTTTCTTTTCATTGGGCGGGGACCTCAGCAAACATTTAAGGACAATCCACCAGGTATAAAGTGCTTTTGAGATATTGAAAATCCCATACGTAGAGGGACACTCTAGCAACAAGTTTGGGAAAGTAATAAAACCAAGATAGGATCTAAAATAGAAAGTACTCTTTGCCAACTCTTGCACCCTTTTGCCATTCCAAAAGCCCCAAGGTTGTACTTTGGAAATTATCTGGGACAAAATCCTGAAAAGACTAAAAGATGGCAGCCCAAATGAAGAAGACTTGGCCCCTCAGAAGAGGAAAAAATTACAGCAGGATCAAAAGCCCCTGATAGACTGAGAGGAGACAACCAAGGTTTCAGAGATATTTCCATTGGCAAGCCCTAGTTTAGTTGTCTAGGGACTTTTAGAAAGTACCACCAACTTAGAAAGTACCACCCTGGGAAGTTTGAAAAATCCCTACAACTTTGCAAAAGCAAATAACATAATTTAATTCTGTGACCGTTCCAATCCAATTTGGAATGTGTAATTCTTTTATTTTACTTCATTCAGCTTTCTCTTCTTCAGAGAAGCCTGCATTATCTCCTGAATGTATTTCCGATTCTCCACTCCTTTTATTGCTGGGGGAGGATTTGGGTCACACCCAGCAGTGCTCAGGAGCAACTTCTAGCTGTGCTCTTGGGTTCCTCCTGACGGTGCTCATACGGATAATTAAACTGGGGTTGGCCATATGGAAAGCAAATGCCTTGCCTCCTGCACTGTCTCATTAGCCCCTCCTCTTTATTTATTTACTTCACTATCTTCCCCTGAACTCCTTTATGTCAGAACAGGCAGAAAGCCTGGAAAACCTGAGCTAAGGTAATGACTGACCCTGTCTTCCTCCGAAAAGCAAAATTTGATTCTAGCCTTGAGAATCCAGGGTTCCCTCAAAACTATTGGGGTTGGGCTAAATTATTCCATTGTGCAGATCACATGGGTCTCAGTTTGATGACTGCCCCATCAGGCTAGCAGAACCAGTGCCCACATGCCAGTATATCCATGTAGACTTTTACCAGTTCTGTCCTCCCTGAGATCTTCAGCATGGTGTACTATGCAGGACAGTTGCTCCGCCCACTGTAGTTAATACACTCAGTCCCTGGTCCCACCAGAATAAGTTTGTAAGATGTCTGTGCAGCACAGAGAATACAGGGGTGCAAGAATGCATTTTAGTACCTTCCTACAAGAATTTCAGTCTCTTTGGGAAACCAAGATGATTCAGGAGATAATTAATGAGCATTGCAGTTCTATAATTAAGTGCTATAGGATGTGGATAAAAATTATGCAGTCACTGAGGTCTTGGTCAAAACTGTAATTTTGGTCAATAACTTTTTTGTTAGAATAGATTGGGTAAGAGACGTCAAGTAGGAAGTGAGAAGTCTTCACAACTAAGCTACGAACTACACAGCCATAAACAACCACCATTCTAGCAGCCTGCCTTTACCCAGGGAAGAGGCGAGGCAAGAGAGTGTAAATTAACTCATGTGTCTTGCCATTTCAGCAAAGGACCAATGTCATATGAAATAGTGTATTAAAATGGACACAACATTGCCAGCCTATGGAACCATCTCTGCCATCTGTCCTTAAGATTTAAATAATCCTCCTACCCTCTATTTATGCTCCTGACCTCATTTAATTCTCTTCAGATTTGGCTTCTGACCCGTTGACCAAGTTTGGCTTGCTCTAATTTCGGTGCAGTTGCCCTTCATGAGTTGCTACCTCTGCACATTAGTGCTTTTGTTGCACACTGGTATTTTAACTAACCAAATTCTAAGACTCTTCATTCTAATGTTGCTTTCCAGGATGGAAAGCATTTCAGGTCTATCTCAGTGTAATTATCGGCAAGGACCATGCCAGACTCCTGAATATCAAAGCCAAGATGTCTAAAATCTCAGTGTTTAGATTCCTGGAACCCCACTAATCAGAGTAGATGAATAAATACTTTTGCTTCAGAGAAAAAGCATTTCTTGGGGCGGGAGCAATAGCACAGCAAGTAGAGCATTTGCCTTGCACACGGCCGACCTGGGTTTGATTCCCAGCATCCCATATGGTCTCCTGAGCACCACCAGGGGTAATTCCTGAATGCAGAGCCAGGAGTAACCCCTGTGCATCGCCAGGTGTGACCCAAAAAGCAAAAAACAAAAAGAGAGAGAGAGAAAGGAAGGAAGGAAGGAAGAAAGAAAGAAAGAAAGAAAGAAAGAAAGAAAGAAAGAAAGAAAGAAAGAAAGAAAGAAAGAAAGAAAGAAAGAAAGAAAGCATTTCTCAAATATCTCCACTTCCCTGATTTTGCAGAAATAACTGAAATTATCCCACTAACAGTAGCTAGAATACAAGTTCATAAAAATCCAAAACAGAAAAATCTCTAGATACTATCTAGTTCCACCTTTCTCATTGAAGCCAGAAAAAATATATGTTATTTTTCATAGTATACTGAATATTAATCAGAATTACAATCTCTTTACTTTCAATCCCAGTGATGTAAACAGTTAAAATGTTGACAGTTAAAATGCATAAAAGGTTATTGACCTAAATTACAGTTTTGACCAAGACCTCAGTGACTGCATAATTTTTATCCATATCCTATAGCACTTTATTATATAACTGCAATGTTCATTAATTATCTCCTGAATCATCCTGGTTTCCCAAACAGACTGAAGTTCTTGTAGGAAGGTACTAAATGAATTCTTGAACCCCCGTCTTCAACTTAGCGCTAAACACTAAGTTCAGCATAAGACTTGCTTTATGTATGGTGGGTTACAAAAACAAGGTGAATTTTTGCACCTTTGTATTTAAACATGGACTGTAGCATATCATTAGAAATGTAGCCTGCCCTCGGCGCCATCTTGCCACAACCAGCAGTGAAGAATCAGGCCGTTCCGGAAGTCACTGCAAGCTGGAGATTTCTCTGGACCCCAGACCGGGCCAACAACACCAGGGTTGGAGAAGGTATAGCCAGCACGCCTTCTCCAGATGGAGCCCCGGCAACACTGAGCTTCTACTAACACGGCTCCAGTATGCGGGACTAGGACATCTCCAAACTGTGGTCACGCGACCTTTCCTGATATACAAAATATATGCTCAGGAATGGCTCCGCCACCCCTGAGTGTCCCTTATCCCAGAGGAACAGAAACCAATCTCAGAACACAGCGGCTACTGGCAGATATACTCCTGGACTCTGAACTAAGCTACAGCCCCGTGCAGCCCCAGGAGTGGAAGGGTTTCTGTTCCTTGGCCTTTCCCCCCCTGGACAGCATGGTGACCGCCACAATTCAGAACCAATTGGACATAGAGGTAGGAGTTTGCATTGATTGGATGGGATGCATGGGGAATCTTGTGATGGGGGAGGCAGAACCAGCCCTGCCTCCTGCCCAAATGAGACCCCTAGCGGTTGCCCATGTACAGCTCCTCTGCTCCTGAACAGCCATGATCCCAGCGCCACAGAAACCAATCTCGGAATGCAGCAGCTGCTGGCAGAAATACCTCTGGACTTAATACCAGAATTCCAAATCTGGGCTGCTGCTCTCATGACCGTGCAACATCATATGCTCTTTGTTACCAACAATAGAAAACATACAATCTAATGATGCCATTCCGATAGGTCTGACTGTTGGGGGAAAAACTCCAAATAATGGTAGTGAGTTCCCTGTTGAAAATTGAATATAATCAAAGTAAGGAAAGAGTAAAGTGAAAATCATCTGCCACACAGTCAGAGGGGGAGTGGAAGGGGTGGTATGCTGGGTTTATTGGTGGTGGAACATGTGCACTGGTGAAGGGATGGGTGTTTGAGAACAGTATGACTGAAACTCAATCCTAAAAGCCCTGTAATTGTTCTCACAGTGACTCAATTGAAAAATAAATAAAATTTTTAAAAAAATGTCAAAGTGTAGCAAGATTTTTTGGTCATTTTTGTGGTAGTAATAGAGATATATTAATATTACATCCTTAGTGCTGTAAATGAAACTAGTATCCTTACCTAATACTAGCAGTTAATGAAAGCTGGAGTGATTCCTATATGTGCAGATTAAAAACCTCAGCTGTTTGTTTATCTGCAACAAAAATTAATCCTTTACTGAAACTCTTTCCAGTGACAGAAATAGAACAAGGATTAAGTTGTATTCCATCCATGTCTTGGACCCTAGTTTGATCTCCAGCACCACATGGCAAGGGACAGACCTAAAGTTTAAAAAAACACCCTCGGAATAGCCCTGGCAAACCCCAGCACCAAAGGGTTCTCACAGCACTGCATTCTCAGTCTCTCACATTGAATTGCAAACCCAATACCAGTTGGGAGGCCTTACTAAAACAGTGCATTTCCCTTGCAGAACTAAGTAAGGTGTGATCCCTGCTTCTTTCTACCTGCTCCCATTCTATACCCCTAACAATATCTGCCGTGTAGAGAGAGTTCTTAATCTAGAATATGATATCATGAACAAATAGAAGTCATTTTCTTTTAAATCAGAACAAAGGCCTCAGTGACTTTTCTTCAGAGCTTAGAATAATTAGAAGAATTGTTCAAATTCATAAAGTAAAATTCACTATAAAAAATTAAGACATTCATGAGTGGTGGTCTGAACATCCACTTGCTTTTTTGCTTTTAGGGTCACACCTGGTAATGCTCAGAGGTTACTCCTGGCTCTAAACTCATGAATTACTCCTAGAGGTGCTAGGGAGATCATATGGGGTGCCACGGATCAAACCTGGGTTGGTTTCATGCAAGGCAAACACCCTACCTGCTGTACTATCACTCAGTCTCTGAACAACCACTTAAAAACCAATGTATACTTGAACAAATCCAATAGCTGACTATAACCATATTTACAGAAATTTGGGAGCAAGTGAATTATTAATAATTCTTATTAATCATCATGTTTATTATTATTACAATTGCATTGTATTTTCCCACAAATAGTAGTGGATACCTTCATGGTTAAACACACACAGAAAAACACAACTGAACAAAAAAAAATTCTGGCACCTCGGCGTTTTAAAGTAGAATTTGCTGGGCTATAAAATCAGTGAGTTATTTGTCATGCAGCTTAATTTTGTCATAAAATGCTAATCAGCCTTTCTGTCACTTTGCTCTTGCCCCATATCTTTTTATGAGAACATTAACATGGTTATTACAGAGCAGAGACTCTTATGGCTGCAAACGTACTTACTATTTATGTATATTTTTGTCCAAAAAAATGTTGCCACCAAGAACCCCGGACTCTAGCTAACCATAATTCTAATTTTCTGGCACGTAGGACTCAAATTTCCTATGCCATCTGGATGATGGTGTCAGGGCCAGGGCCAGCTTCCTCCTGAACCAAACAGGGGTTGGTGTTGGGTATCAAACCTAAGAGCTTTTTCTCTCTTCTTAGTTCAAAGCAACCCAGGACTTTCTTTGCAGAGTTGGTAAAACACGGCTTATTTGGGGGTGTTCTGATCAAAGAAATAAAAAGGCTCTACAATGGAAATACAGAGTTCAGAAGAAATTTTCCTAAAGGCGTTCAAAATTGGATTCAGTTCCCAGAAATTTTCACAGTAAGACATCAGGAAGCCTGCTCTTATGAGTGGGTGGTCAACATTCCAAAGCAACTCATAAACTCACACATGGCTGTAAGACAGGATAATTCTTTCCAAGATTGGGCCTTGAGTAGGGCTGCCAACTATCTTCAATCCCTGCAATGCATCCTGTGGACCAGGGAGAAAGGATTGCCCTGAAGGAACATGTTTTATACCACAAAATATAGGCTTTCCACTCAGACTGTTCTGAATTGGAATCTTAGCTCTTTCACTGAAAAGGACTAGAATAAAATAACTTATCTCTCTGATACTTTCTGATTAGAATGAAAAAGTGAGAAGTGTACATCAGAAACATTAGAGATTCTCTCTGATTTGTGTTTTGGGGCTAAAGATACTGAAAATACTGGTAATATCCACTCTTATTTTCAAAAAAGACTCGTTAGCCTGAATTATAGTTCATGTCAGTCATACATCATTATCTTCTCTAAATCCCTGGGTTTATTGCTTATAAAAGTATTGTAAACATTAGAATAAGATCCAAAAAACCAGTTGGTATAAAATAAAAATAATCATTGTTTTTACTATAACTATTATTGTTGACTTTCAACCAGAACCAAGATTGTTGTTTAAGTGTATTTACTATATTCTAATATATAAATCCCCTGTATCTTTCATCTAATTTATGAACTTCTTTTTGATCTACAACTTAACTCTTCAGTTGTATGCATTTAATTCAGGCTGCCTCAGGTCTTTTATGCAAATAAGCAGATATTATCAGTGTTTTCAATATCATGTAAAATGAAAAAGAAAGCAGAAAGAATCTCTAAGGTTTTTGATGTCCAGTCCCCACTTTTTCATTACAACCAGAAAGGATCAGAGATCAGTCCTTTGAGTGCAGAAATTTATACATAAAGTCCATTTTGCGTGACACCCAGATATTTGAACCATCACTCTCATGTTTATTTATTAACATCGTAAACTCAGAACATTCATGAAAATGAACAGAGTGAAGCTGGGTTCTGCAACCGTGCCCATGTTTCAAGTAACCTACACATAGGAGTCCACCTAAGATACAATGTGGGTGCTGATAATAATGAAAATAACATAAATAATAAGCCTATATAGATGTACTTGGAATTATCAGAGTTGCCCAGGTGATCAGAACAATAGCTCTGTCCTCTTTGTAACACTTTTCCTTTGCTGCCAACCTTGCTCCTTAGGGGACAGTTTAAGAACACCTTAGTGCAGGAAACTCCTCGCTTCCCTTTGCCGGCGAGTACTCTGAACACTCCCTGTCTCTCCCACAAGTGGCTGTAAGATGCCCAAGCAATCAGAAGTCAATTCTCATCAAGGAGAAAATTCCTGTCGAGAGTCACTTAAATTGTGACACTCAAGAGAAAAAAATCAATACTAACAATCTCCCAGATATTAGTGATTTGGAAGAGTCTCCCCATCACCTTTCCACTCACACTAAGTAACCCAGTTACTGCCCTTACCTAGACAGTGAAAGAAAGCGGAAAATGCAATCCCCCCACTGAGCAAGCAGCACCAGTGCTGGCTCATCACTCAGAAAGAACATCAGAGAAATGTTTCAGCATGTAAGACTACATAATTTCCTTTATGAATTCTCTTCTATTCACTAATCAATGTCTCACTTCCCCAATGCAAACTGAGTATGTTTCTACGCTCTACTTTCTTTTTCATGAACACTCATTAAGTGAATACAAAAGGTGATGCCTTACAAACTGGAGTTGGTATTGTTTCGTGGTTCTGACCCCTTGTTGAGTAAACAGTGATCAGTATCAGTAATAATAACAGAACAGGGATGCAGGCTGCTTTGCACAGTCTGTTAAATAAGCAAATCTGCTTAGGAAAGAATGGTGGTTTTGTGCTGTTACATATTCTGTTCTCAGACTTTGTCTCCTCCCAGAATTACTCCACCTTGTCATGGGTAGGAAACAAAAGGTTGCTGTTCATGTTTGGGTCTTTAAGTTTTTGGTAATAGGTTTGTTATCTGTGGGCACTACTGAGCAAACCTCAAATATATAGCATCACTGTATCACTGTCATCCCATCTCATCAATTTGGTCAAGAGGGCACCAGTAACGTCTCCATTGTGAGACTTGTTGTTACTGTTTTTGGCTTATCAAATACACCATGGGTAGCTTGCCAGGCTCTTACATGCAAGCGAGATGCTCTATGTGGCTTGCCAGGATCTCCAAGAGGGATGGAGGAATCGAACCCGGTTTGGCTGCATGCACTGCAAATGTCCTACACGCTGTGCTATCACTCCAGCCCAAATATATAGCATATGAAATATATATTTCTTTAGATACAGAAGAAATATGTGCTGGGGCGATAGCACAGCAGTAGGGCGTTTGCCTTTCACGCAGCCAATCTGTGTTCGATTCCTCCGCCCCTCTCGGAGAGCCCGGGCAAGCTACCAAGAGTATTCCACCCACATGGCAGAGCCAGGCAAGCTACCCGTGGCATATTCAATATGATAAAAACAGTAAGAACAAGTCTCACAATGAGAGACGTTACTAGTGCCCTCTCGAACAAATCAATGAGCAACGGGATGACAGCGACAGTGACAGTGACAGAAGAAATATAATCTGGAATGGATGGCTATTCTGATTAAACCAGGTAGCTTTAAACTCCAATGAAAATGGAGAGAATAAAGCAGAATTTGATAAAATAATAACGCATTTTCTGGTACATACAGAAAGTCAGAAACTTAGAGTTTAGCTTTGTTCTCAATGAACTGTTTGTTCATTTGTATAAGAAACTGCATAAATATTTTTATTCCTATGTTCACAGGAAAAAAATCATTGTTGAAAATTTTGAAAGCAATTTAGCAAAGTCTGCAAAGTAACCTGAGTCACTGAGTCACCTTTGACTGATTACCTGATACCTAATGGGTAAGGGAGTTGAGTACAGTGCAAAACTTTAATCACTCAAGTTACAGATCACAGTAAACTAGGTCTCAAACAGCAGTGAATTCCATCCAGTAAAAAGCATTGATGAGGATGGAAAGAAAATGGAAACCTCTCGAATGTAGGTGGACATATAAACTGATCCTGCTTTTATGGAAATTATGATTTATGGAGGCTTCCCAAGATACTGAAAAATATACTTGGCACACTATTAAGCCATTGCACTTCTATATATTGAGCTAAAGAATCCTGAGGGACTGGAGATGAGGAGCATGTCTCAGCTCAGATGCAGCAGACCTAGGTTCAATCCCCAGCACTGCTTATGGTCCCCCCATTCCACCAGGAGTGATCCCTGAGCACCAAACTAGGAGTGAGTCCTGGACACTGCTGGGTGCATCAAAATAAATAAACTAATAATAAATGTATAGTACTAATTCAAAAAAATTTAATGCACTACTGAATTAATCATAGTGCTGCTTAAAATAGTCAAGATGTGGAAACAGTCCACATACCAAATGACAGATGAGACTGAGGAATTGATAAAAATGTGGTAACTGGAAGACTACTAGACTTATGATAAAATATGAAATATTAATTGTTACAACATAACTGGGGTTGAGGATGTTGTTAATGAAACAGAAAAAGACACTAAGTGATGTTGTGCACATGGGGTATATGAAGAAACAGAACAAAGAAAGATGAAAAACCAATCTAAAACCAATGCTTGGAATAGGACACTAACAGCCAACAGTAGTAGAGATAAGAACCAGGAGGTCTTCCCCACAGGTTGGAAACTGGCCTCACATGCTGGGGAAAAAGGCAGCAGAGACAGAGAAGGGAACACCTAGTAGAGAATTTTGGGAGGACCCACTCGGGTTGAAAGCCGCGTACCAAAAGTGGACTATAGACCAAACATGATGGCCACTCAATACCTCTATTGCAAACTACAACATCCAACAGGAGAGAGAACAAAAGGGAATGCCCTTGTGCAGAGGCAGGATGGGGTGGTGGGGATTGGGGTGGGGGTGGTGGGAGGGATACTGGGATCATTGGTGGAGGTGAATGGGCACTGGTGGAGGGATGTAAACTAAATACAAACATGAAAGTTCATAAGTTTGTAACTGTACCCCACAGTGATTTACTAACAAAAATTTTTTAAAAAATAAAACCAATGCTTGGATTCGAAACACAGAATTAGACCATGAAGGTAAATCAAAGGCACTAGTATAAGACCCCAGATTAAATCTCTGACACAACATGGCCCACTGAACACTGCAGAATATAGACCCAGAGGCCACTGAAAACTACCAGGATGACCCATTACCACTAGGCCTAAGCACCAACCCATCAACACCACCAGGCTTATTGACCCTAGGAGCAACTTCTGGCCTCTGTGCACTGATGGGGAGGATTAGTTATAAAATATCCTTGTATTTTTTAATTTTTTGGGTACTATCCAATTCATTTTGATTTTATGTTTAACCTATAAAAAGAGATTTTAGTGTAATGGTGATAGAAATACTTATTTTCTGGTTCAATATTATTTGTTATATGGTGATATTATCTTTAATTTTGAAAATTAGTGGAATCTTTTTTGAATATTATCAAGTCTCACTTTTGTTAATATTCCATAATACTTAAGAAGGTATTTTATTATTACTGAACTTGGTACAAATTGATACATCTTTATACATCTATATACATATATACATCTACATTGTTAATTATGTTTTCTAGGTCTTCAATATCTACTCATTTTTCTACTGAATCTGTCAATGGGTTGAGAAAAAGTTGTTAAAGTATATTAGTACTAATATGATTTGGTTCATTCCTTCTTGATAGTTCATCCTCTATTTTGTACTGTTATTTGACGGGATGACTCTTAAATCTTTAAACATAGTTCCTTCATGATATTAACAGGTCCAACAACCACAGCTAGAAGAGTTCAAGGTTCTTTGCATAGAAATAAATGGAAAATAGTTGAGAAATTGAGAGTCATTAGAAAATTGAACTTGGATGGCTTGCTTTATAACACTCTCTCTTAACTGCCTGGTCAAAGTGATTTTCCCATTCACAGAAACCTTAAAGCAGTTGAATTGCACCTCTCTCATGAATTTTAAGTCCCATGATACTGCATATATATGAGAGTTTAAGAATTTATGGTATGATAAAAGAGACAGTACAGTGGGTAAGGCGTTTGTTTGGTTGAAGAAAGTTACACGTCCTGTTCACAAACCAGGTGAATTCTAAGATGAAGGAAACTTAAAAACTAAGTTTCCAAACATGAATATGTTGAAGAGATGTGGGTCAGTGGTTTATTGTGCTAACTAATCCTGAGAAGTGAGCTGAAGACAAATATTCTCAATAATCATCCTAATTTTTATTCTGTGCAGCCAAGATGCTTGTAAATAAGCTTATCCATTTACTTGGCACTAGAAATGCCAATGTATGGAAAAAAAGAAAAGCTTACTAGCATTATGATCAGAAAATATTCATTGACCATGTAACGAAATAGTGAAATAGAGGTAATCAAAGATGAAATCAAAAAAATGGAATGATAAGTCTGCTTTTCATTAAACCACAGTCATATGCAAAGACAAATGCAGCACATTAAAGGAAGCACAAGGCAAGGTGGAAACCACAGGAGGGTCACTGAGCTCTTTTAGGGAGCACCTGTAGGAATGGGAGTAGGGGGAAGTCTACCCATAAGAAGTATTTGCTAAACTCTCTGATCTTTGCACTTTACAAAGAAAAAGCAAATTAAAGCAGAGAAAGCTGGGAAATTTGAAGAAGCCACTCAACTTTTACATGTGGAAAATTGATAAAACTAAGCTCCTAACCATAAACCACAAAGCAAAAAGCTGGAAGATTCAGTAGAAACCTTCAAACTAAACCTGATGAGTAGAAGGTAAAACAGATTATTGAAGAGGAGTGGTTAAAATGAAATGACCCTAAAATAACTTTTTAAAATTTCATTTTCTTAAAGTTGTTCACAATAATGGATTCAATATTTTGACACCAGTCCCACCACTATTACACCTTTCCACTACCATTATTTTGAATTTTCCGGCCACCACTCAAACATGCCAAAAAGACAGATGCTAGATAATTTATTTTGCACTGCTCATAATAAATAGCATAAGATGTTGTGTGGCCACAAGAATGGCTGCATACTCTTAGAATTTAGACGATTAGGGTCTGGAGAAATCTCTACAGTGAGCTGTTTGGTTTCAAGATTCTTTTGTGTGTCTCTGGATCATGGCAGTTAATGAGCTTAAACAGCAGCTGGAGGCAATTCATGGGTGTGACATCCAGGGTTCCATGGGGGCACGGAGATGGGAAGGGCTGGCCCATCCCCTATTCCTGGAGGCCTGAATTTTTTAGTCACTGATCCTGCTTACCTGGGCTTTTCACTGGGTTCTGAAAGTTGGCAGTCACTGGGATTCCTAGGGGGTAGGTTGGGGGACAATGCCCGCTCCCATTTGAGGCTCCCCGATGAAATCAGCCTGGCACAAGGTCCGGAGGCATCTCTGCAGTGAGCTGCTTGATCCAAGATTCTTTTGTGTGTCCAAAATAACTTTTTAAAACAGTTTGAGTCTACTCAAAATTTATTTCATCAGGAAAACTTCATATATTTTATAACATAAAACTTCTGTCAGTTATAATTAGAAATTTAAAAAGTACTAAAGACCACTGGAGAGAATGAAGAGAAATAATTTTTAATAAGGATGTTCAGTCTAAATCAAGTAAGGTCTTGGCTAAAAGGACTTTCTCATAGTTTACTTCTCTGCTGGAAAAAGGGTCAAGTACATAGGGATTTTCTTTAAAAGCAATGACTATTCAAAGAACATCCTATCCACATGCTTTAAGAAAAAATAAAACTGCTAGAAAAAAGTTGCTCCTGAGAGATACTCATTTTGTTAAATACAAAATTACTCCTTTACTATTGAGAAAACAGCCCAGAAAGGCTTCTCATTCTGGTAGTAAGATCAGTGATACCATTATCTAAGATCACATGTTCTGAAGGATTATAATGATCAGTTCTACTGATTCTGATTAATTCATGTTCTGATTGAGGCTAAATAGGTTGATTTGTATTTAAAACACATGGTTTATATTTTTTTTTAAATTTTAGGCTCTGTTGGTTTACAATACTGTTTCATGCATAAATTGTGTTGCCCTTGGATACTTGTTACTTCTTACTTTATTTCTTTATATCCCACATAAAAAGGAGATAATTCTGCCTGTCCCTCACCTTCTGACTGACTTCACTCAATATTGTACTTGTCTCAAGACCCACAACTTCTTCAAAACTTTCTTCATATGATATCTTTAAGTAGAAAAATAAGTAATCTATATCTGCTCATCTCTACACATTTGTAATGCAGTATCAAATTCTATTATGCAAAAAAATGTCAAGTCAAATAATTGTAGCTTTTAATCATTCTCAACCAGCTGGAATAATTTTTTTTTTTTTTTTTGCTTTTCGGGTCACACCCAGCAATGCACAGGGGTTACTCCTGGCTCTGCACTCAGGAATTACTCCTGGAAGTGCTTGGGGTACCACATGGGATGCTGGGAGTCAAACCCAAGTCGGCAGCATGCAAAGCAAATGCCCTACCCATTGTGCTATTACTCCAGACCCGGGATGAGAATTCTTGATCCCCATCAGTGTTACAAAATCTTTCATGTCATTAATGTAGCCACTGAAATTCCAGGTATAGCTCCTAGATGAAAATAACTAGTTTTTATAACAGTATTTTTCACTATAATATGTGGCTAAGGGCCAATCTTCTTGTTGCTGCTGTTGTACTTTAATATTCAAACTACTGAAGACCAATAAGCGGTCCTTCTGCATATGATCAATATGTATCTTGCACGAATTGAGACTTTCCATAGGTACAACACAACACTCATGACGGTCTACATCCTATTCTATGAGATGAAGTCACTGATCATCAGCTGGATTCCATGGCAATGTCAAATGGCTCTAGCATTGCTAAACTCTCCCTTTGTGCACTTTTCACACTAAAGACTGGAAAGAGTTTGCATACTGGCCCTGCTCTATATATGTCATTTTCTGAAGCACCATCCACATGTGCCTTTTACCATTTGAATCACTTTTCCAGGAGGAAACATTATTGAGTAAGAGGAGACCAACAAGAGAGAAAGAACAAAGATGTTCTTTGATAGAGGAAATGAGAGCTGAATCAATACATTCCATCAGGAGAGCCAGGCAGAATGCTAGCTCAATAAGGGAAGGCCTCTCTCTCCAGGCCTCTTTTCAGCAAACACCAGCACCCGCCTGCAGCAAACATACTGCAAGTGTCTGCAAACAGAGGGTCCCGTGCCTGATTCCATGGGGAATTTAAACATATGTGAAATGATTTAGGCTCAGTGCCTTTTTCCCCGGGCTGGCCTGGCCTGTCCCCAAATGCTATCAGAAACCACTCAGCTGTAGTGATGGGTTTGAAAATATCTCTGGGGGGAAAATCCTGTTCTTCCCACAAATGCTCCCTGAGAATTTAAAAACGTTCACCTAGTCCTTAACATAGTCTTTCCTGATTATTTCTTAAATTGAATATTGTCCTGGTATGCAGTGTGTAAGCTCAGTAGTCAGTGTTCCATTTATTGGGTTAAGCAGTGATTAAATTGGTATTTTGCAGTTAATGGCATTTCAGAAACGGAGGAAATAAGGTATGTGATTCCACTATAAATCAAAAGTGTGTGATATTTTATTTCTTCTAGGTAGTCTTGCTTTATGGAAGCGTGCATCAATAAAATGAACAAGGACACTGGTCAGCCCATTCACAGACTTCAATAATATTAATATATTAATAACAACTTGTTTTTATTATTAATACTATGCCATGTACCAATTATATGTTTTTACTGTATTAACTGATTTAAATTCAAAACAACACTTGGTGATTAGTGCTTATTTTACAGATAAGGAAAATGAGGCACAGAGATTTAAAAGATGTTCCTGAAGATCATATTGCAAAGACACTGGAGTCAGTCACGTCTCAAGCCAAGAGTTGGTGGCTGACTGCTTAATAAAACCTGCTAATCAAATTGTTAATGAAATGAAGTCGTCATTTTTTACTTAGTGTAGTAAGAAAGAAATGTTTTTGAAAGATATTATCATCATGGAGAGTGATTTGCAAGGTTTGAGGATTTAACTGAATGCAGTTCTTTCAATATAGGGGCTGAATCTAGATCTGTGACACGTGGCTTAGGAGTGATTGACATAGTGTCACTTGAAAACCTTGAAGACAAAGAGCCTGATGTGCTTGATAAAGTGATCTATTGTCCTGAAAGAGGATTATATATTCTAAGGAGGAATACTAGAGTCATATTTTATTCATATAGATGAAATTTCAGGAATTTTCTTAATCAAACAATAATTATTTGTAATATCATATTCCTAAGCAAAAAAAGTATTCTGGAATAAAGTAACTGTAATGCAGATAATAAATCTATGATTACACATAGTCTGTATTTTCTCCACTTAATTACTATATGACATGGACTGAATTGTAACTCCCAAAAGGTGAATATTGAAACAGTAACACCCAGTGTACCTATATTTGAAAAGACTTTAGGAAGTAATTACAATGAAATTAGATAATATAAGTGGGTTCCAATCAAATAGAACCAATAGCCTGATAAAAAGAGGAAAAGAAAGAAATCTTTCTCTCCCTGTTACATTTTACCCCTTTTTCTTTTTATTTCCATGACTCCTTCTATACCTCTCTCTCTTTCTATGAGGAAAGATCCTGCTAGCACTAAGGGATAGCAACCATTTGCAGAACTGCATGCTAAGAGTTAGAGAGTAAATTGAAAATAAACTGCTTTGATTGATGTAGTTCAGTCTATGGAAGTATATTATGGTCCCCGACATAAAGACATACCATACATACTCATAATGTTCACTTATACAAACCCAGCTTTTACAGGCTCAGCTTCCCTTGCAGATTTCAATGAAATCAAGTATATCACAGCGCTTTGAAAACTATAAAACACCAAGTCCATGGATAGCACCATGAACAGCAGTGACACTTGTGGTTCCTGACTCTTGAAGGCTCACTACTTGGGCCTGAGATAATGACATGGTTGGGTAAAGCGACTGTGCCAAGCAGTTCTCTGAAACAAGACTCTCACCTTGAGTTATTCGGAAAGGAAGCATGGCAAAGGGCTCGAGGAACAACTTGATACGGCGAAAATCCACATTCTCTGTATTGCTGAAGAAGTGAACACCCAGCTGTGAATTTATTGACTTTCCCTTAGAAAGTTCTAATGGAATAAATTTTTTGCCTTCTTGGTGCCTGCTAATTAGACAATTATTTAACTCTGTTTCTTTTTTTAATGACTCTCTGCTGTTGTTTGAAGACTTCTGTCTATTATTTGTAATAAAAACCTCTGTCACATTTTTGCCTCATTATCCTTAACAAATAGTGCATTCCCCAGCCACCAGTCCCTGGTTCCCTCGGTTCTCCCTCCCCCAGCACCCCCCCCTAGTCTAGAGCTCCGAGAGTTTCAAAGACCAGCTGTTATCATTTTGTTGACTGAGAGATTTTTAGAAACTTCTATCACAGGCACAAGACTCCATGGGGGGCTGTTGAATTAAATATCAGCTCTTCAAACAGGAATTAGCTCAGAGAACAAAAGCAGCAGGAAGACAAGGGACAAATTCAGGCAAGTGCTGCAGCCCTCCCACTCGGTAATTGGGAAACTGGTCCCCCTCTCTCTTCCTTGGGAACCCTCCAGACATGCGGTCATACTTAGCCATGGAGAGTCACACCATGGCTGGACTGGGGAGTCATTCCACTCCTCCCTTGGACTGGAGACCAGGGGTTCAAAAGCCAATGAGCAGTCTGACTTTGATTATATAAGGACTGTGTTTGAAGGAAATGATCCTTGTCACCAGCACCTACGGTTACTCAGTGTCATATAGACATCTCAAAGTCTTTCTATTGAACAACTATTTCTTCAGAAGGGAGAAATGGGAAAACAAGAAAGCTAAAAAGTAAGTGCCAGTATCAGCCTGTCATGAAAAGATTGCAGAGCTTCATGTTATAATAATGTATTAACCTCCTCCTGGGGAGGTTTCCCTGTACATCTATGTGGGGACACTTGGACAACTGAACACTTGGTCTGATATGATTTAATCTTTTTTTGTATTGAACTTCTTTGTTCTGTTTTGTTTTTGTTCCAGAGCTATACCTGGTGGTACTCAATGCTCAGGGCTTACTCCTGGCTCTGTACTCAGGGATCACTCCTGGCAGCACTTGGGGACCATCTGGGGGTGCCAGGAATAGAACCCAGGGTTGCCATATGCAAAACAATAATCTTACCCCTGTACTATTTCTCAGACCCCTCAGATTGAAATTCTTAATAAATTTATCTTTCAACTTGTGTCCTAAAAATAAAATGCAATAGGAATCAGAACAAGAACACTACCAGAGGAGATTTCCAACAATGTGGATTTTATTGTTCCTTAATGCCCTTTCATATACAGCATTTCCAATGTCCACATCCCCAGGATCCAGTGGGCCCATGATATATGCAGGTCCAGAGTCTCAAAGTGCAAGGTAAGCAAGTGAGTTCTGGCAGCCCAAAGAAAACCACTTTTTTTCCTTCTGCAGAAAGAATTTTGTACCAAAATTTGCATTGAGCACAGAAAGAAAGTGGCATTCTAAGAAACACATTCACCCTGGGAAATTTTTCTTACATTTTCTTATTAATCCTGTTCCTGTGCTAGCCAACCATTTATGCTAAAATGATTAACAAAGAAAAAGAAAAGACAAAATATAAGGCACCCCTTAGTTCCTCCCCTCCCCCCCATCTTTCCTTACTTATAAGTAGCCAGAAGAGAGATCTGGAAACAACCCGAGTGCCTGACAATAGTCTAAAGAAACTGTGGTACATTTACACAATGGAATACTATTAGGAAAGATGATGTCATGAAATCTGCTTATAAGTGTATGGACATGGAGAGTATCATGCTTAGTGAAATGAATCAGAAAGAGAGGGACAGACATAGAATGACTGCACTCATTTGTGGAATATAAAATGAAACTAATACCATAATATGAGACTAACACCCAAGGACAGTAGAAACAAGGTCCAGGAAGATTGCTCCATGATTGGAAGCCTGTCTTATAAGCTGGGGGAGAAGGAAGCTAGGATAGAGAAGGGATCACTAAGTCGATGATGGTTAGAGGGATCACTTGGGATGGGAGATGTGTGCTGAAAGTAGATAAAGGAGCAACCAGGATGGCCTTTCATTATCTGTATTGCAAACCATAATGCCCAAAAGGGGAGAGATAGTTAGAGGTAAACTGTCTGCCATAGAGAGAGGCGGGGGAAGGGAGGGATACTTTGGACATTGGTGGTGTGTTGGATTATAGTTCTAAACATTTTAGGCTTAACATTGGTTTGCCATTTCTCCTCTGGCCTTTCTCCTCCACAACAAGCTTAGATTTACTGAGTAACACCAATCAAAATGCTTTCGCTTTTGAAGCACTCCTATTTCCTCAGTATTCATCTTTAACTTCTCCTTTGTTCTGTTAATCACTCATTTCCCTTAAGTAGTGACTTTTAAAGTGACTTGTAAAGCCAAATTCCTCAGAAATCTCTGATTTTGTATTTGTAAATGAAATATTGCTTTTCTGCTTCCCTTATGTTCCTTGCATAGTTTACGGCAGAGCAATGTCCTTTTCGTCCTTTTCATATAGACACAGGAAGACAATTAATGCTATGCTTTTGTAACTTGGGAGTTAATTGATTCTGAATAATATTCACTCCTGGGCATCTGTTTTCTTAACTTACACCTCAGTTGCCCTTAGTTCCTAGCATCCCAAAGCAGAGGCCCGACAAGGGAATGAATGGACCCAGGGCAAGCTGTGAGCTACCCTGGCATCAAAATGGGCCAGGCCAAGTGCCATAATACTTAACTATAAGTTAAGGGGATGGTCATGGACAAATTCTTTCAGGATCCAAAGAGTAACAACTAGATTAGGATCCTGCTAGAATTAGGAAAGACGAATCTGGCCTGAGCACCGTAGTCTGGGATCTATAGCGAGATGTCCCTAGGATAGCCACCCTACAAGCGTAATGTATCTCTTACTGTGTCCATACAAAATGACTAATATTAAGAAGTGGAATTAATATGAATGTTTAAATTGTTTTTGAACTAAGGAATAAAAAAAAACACACCCCTATGGGGTATTTTGTCCTTGAGCAGATTTCCTGGCTGCAGGAGATCTCTGTCTTCCCTTGGAAGGAAGGGCCTTTACATAGGTTGGTTGTGCTACCTCATCTGAATGTAACTGATAACCCCAACCCCCCAATACTTGTTGAGGAGGAATAACTAGATTGGGGGAGTGGTCTGAGGAGAAGGATATGGGCACTGATTGAGACTGGAAGGAGGCAGAGGAAGAATAAATGGTAATTGATCACCAACCAGCCTGGTTCCCATTTTAAACTTCTTTCATCCATTGCCATCAGCCATTCGAGGTAGAAAAAAGGCCTAACCACTGAACGCACTTGGAGAGAGAGCAACGAACCCCCTTTTTATTTTGTGATTACACAGTGGTGGAAAGTGTACATTGACAGAAGGAGGGGTGTTCGATCATTGTATGACTAAAAGTCAAACACCAAAGCTTTGTAACTGTAGCTCATGGTTATTCAATTAAAAAAAATTTTTTTAAAGAAAGAAAATAAAAGGCCAAGGAAATGGCTCAAAGTGGGAATGTGCAATCTTGGCATGTAGACAACCTGGGTTTCATCCTCAAGCACTGACTTGGGTTTAGCCCCAAAGTACTGCTAGGTATCCTCCCCTCCCCCTGCCTCCACTTGTCTAAACAAAATAAAAACAAAGTCTGAAAAAATTGAAATAAAATGAAAGCTGTTAAGTTATGTTTTTATATATTCTTACACTATTCTGGTAAGAACAAAATAAATATGAATACACAAGCTACAAAAGATGAATTTTGTAAATTTGGTGAATCCAATTATGAGTTAACTGTTCTCATATTTGCATTTAAAAGTGACCTGACACAATTTAAAGGTAGATGATATATTTTAGGCTAGTAATGCACAACTTCATTTCGTTTATTTGCTTAGAACTAGATAAAATAACCAAACTCACCATGACAATCTGTAAGTGAAATCATGCCCAAAAGGACACAATTTTATATATTTGAACTTTTATTAATACTCACTTTTTTTCCTGCCTCTCGAACAAACTCACTTTCATTTTGCACTAGTATGTCCTACGGTGCCCCACTGGCCTACAGCATGGGAAGGATCTGGAAGTTGATTAGAAAGGAGAATCCCCAGGCTCTGAGTTGGCTCTGACTTGGAAGAAGCTCCTTCTCCCACAGTGCATGTGTTGCATGGACATTAAAATCAGAGAAGCTCAGGATTTGATTCTTCCCAGAAATTCACAGGTGTCCAGTGGAGGATCTCTGATCCAAATCACAGCAGCCTACCCACAGAGTGGGCCAGCAGCCGCTGCACTGCACTCCAGCATAACTAAGGGACCAGGTTGTCCCCCACTTGCTGGGGTTAATGTGTCTCCAAAGCTTAATGATCTTGTCCTAGGCTGTAAGTTAGCAGCTAAAACATAGCAACATGGAACTTAAAAACGCATCTCAACCATTTTCACTTATACCAGCAGTATCGAAATAAAATTGAGCAACAGACATAAAAGGAAATTTTGCAATGCAAATATACCTAAGCCCCACCTCAAACATACAAAATCAAAATCTTTAGTCTAGAAAGTTTTTGTTTAAAACAGTGACTCTTTTTTTTTATTTTTTTATTGAATCACCATGTGGAAAGTTACAAAGCTTTCAGGCTTAAGTCTCAGTTACACAATGCTTGAACACCCATCCCTTCACCAGTGCACATATTCCACCACCAAGAATCACAGTAAACCTCTCCCCCACCCCCCAACCCCCCACCCCACCTTTGTAGCTGATAAATTTCAATTTACTTTCTCTTTACTGTGATTACTTTCAACATTTCAACAAAAAACTCACTATTATTGTTTGGAGTTTCCCCCCTCAAAGTCGGACCTGCTGGAAAGGAAACATTTGATAATTTGTTTTCCATTGCTGAGAATGAAAAGAAATGAGGTCGTGTGGCCACAATAGCAGCTGCGAGGTTTTAGGTTTTGTATTTTAGAATTTTAGTAAATACATCCAGAGAAATTTCTGCCAGAAGTTACATCATTGCTAGCTAGTAACTTTCTGCTACTTTATATTCCACATATGAGTGCAATCTTTCTATGTCTGTCTCTGTTTTTCTGACTCATTTCACTCAACATGATACTTTCCATGTTGATCCACTTATATGCAAATTTCATGACTTCATCTTTTCTAACAGCTGCATAGTATTCCATTGTGCAGATGTATCAAAGTTTCTTTAACCAGTCATCTGTTTTTGGGCACTCCGGTTTTTTCCAGATTGTGGCCATTGTAAACAGTGCTGCAATGAACATAGAAATGCAAATGTCATTTCTACTATAACTTTTTGTCTCTCCAGGGTATATAACCAGGAGTGGTATTGCTGGGTCAAATGGGAGCTCAATTTCCAATTTTTTGAGAATCGTCCATATTTTTTTCCAAAAGGGCTGAACAAGTCGGCATTCCCACCAGCAGTGAAGAAGAGTCCCTTTCTCCCCACATCCATGCCAACACCAGTTGCTTTTGTTTTTCTAGATGTGGGCCAGTCTCTGTGGTGTGAGATGGTATCTCATTGTTTTTTTGATCTGCATCTCTCTGATGATTAATGATGTCGAGCACTTTCTCATGTGCCTCTCAGCCATTTGGATTTCTTCTTTGGGGAAGTTTCTGTTCATTTCATTAACCCATTTTTTGATTGAGTCGGCAGTTTTCTTCTTGTGGAGTTCAACCAGTGCCTTGTATATCCTTGATATCAACCCCTTATCGGCTGGGTATTGGGTAAATATACTTTCCGATTCTGTAGGCTGTCTATGTACTTTGGTCACTGTATCATTTGAGGTGCAGAAGCTTCTTAGTTTAAGGTAGTCCCATTTTTTGTCTCTATTTTCACTTGCTTGGCCAGTGACATGTCAGCTTTGAAGATACTATTGGCTACAATGTCGTGGAGGGTTTTGCTGACCTTGTCTTCAATGTACCTTAGGGATTCTGGTCTGATGTTGAGGTCTTTAATCCATTTTGATCTGACTTTTGTACATGGTGATAGGTTGAAATCAGAGTCCATTTTTTTTGCATATACTGTCCAATTTTGCCAGCACAATTTGTTAAACATACTTTCCTTGTTCCACTTCACGTTTCTTGTTCCCTTATCAAAGATTAGATGATCAGATATTTGGGGTGGTGTGTCAGAATATTCAACCCTGTTCCATTGTTCTCCAGCTCTGCCTTTGTTCCAGTACCAAGCTGTTTTAATTACTACCACTTTGTAGTAGAGTTTGAAGTTGGGGATGTTGATTCCTCCCATTTTCTTTTTCCCAAGAATTGCTTTAGCTATTCTTGGGGGCTTATTGTTCCATATGAATTTCAGGAGTGCTTGCTCCATTTCTTTGAAGAATGTCAAATGTATCCCTCTAGGGATCGCATTGAATTTGTACAATGCTTTGGGGAGTATTTCCATTTTGATAATATTAATTCTTCCAATCATGAGCAGGGGATATCTTTACATTTCCTTGTGTTCTCTTTTATTTCCTGAAACAGCGTTTTGTAATTTTCATTATATAAGTCCTTTACCTCCTTAATTAAGTTGATTCCGAGGTATTTGATCGTTTGAGGCACAATTGTGAACGGGATTGCTTTTATCATGTCCCTTTGTTCTCTCTCATTATTTGCATATAGGAAAACCATGGACTTTTGGGTGTTGATTTTATAGCCTGCAACTGTACTATACAAGTCTATTGTTTCTAAGAGTTTCTTGGTAGAGGTTTTAGGGTTCTCTAAGTATAGTATCATATCGTCTGGAAATAGTGAGAGTTTGATTTCTTCCTTTCCTATCTGAATGCTCTTAATACCTTTTTCTTGCCTAACCGCTATTGCAAGTACTTCCAGCACTATATTGAACAGGAGTGGAGACAGTAAGCATCCTTGTCTCATCCCTGATCTCAGAAGGAAGGCTCTTAGTTTTTCCCCATTGAGGATGATGCTTGCTGTAGGCTTGTAGTAGATGGCTTTGACTATATTGAGGAAAGTCCCTTCTATACCCATTTTGGTGAGAGTTTTCATCATAAACAGGTGCTGGATCTTGTCAAATGCTTTCTCTGCATTTATTGATCTGATCATATGGTTCTTATCTTTTCTTTTGTTAATATGATGCATTATGTTGATTGATGTCCGAATGTTAAACCATCCCTGCATCCCCAGGATAAATCACACTTGGTCGTGGGGTATGATCTTTTTGATGAGTTGTTGAATTCTGTTTGCTAATATTTTGTTGAGAAACTTTGCATCCATGTTCATCAGGGATATTAGCCTGTAGTTTTCTTTTTTTGTGGTGTCTTTGTTTGCTTTTGGTATTTGGGAGATGTGAGCCTCATAGAAACTGTTTGGGAGGGTTTCTGTTTTTTCAATTTCCTGGAAAAGCTTGAGAAGAACTGGCAACATGTCGTCTTTAAATGTTTGGAAGAATTCGCTAGTGAATCCATCTGGACCTGGGCTTTTGTTTTTGGGAAGAGTTTTGATTACAGTTTCAATTTCCTTGATATTAATAGGACTGTTTCGGTATTCCTGGTCTTCTTGGTTCAGCCTTGGGAGATTGTAGGAATCCAGGAATTTATCCATTTCTTCTAGGTTCTCTTGTTTCATGGCATACAGCTTTTCAAAGTAGTCTCTGATGATCTTTTGAATTTCTTTGTTTCTGTTGTGATGTTCCCCTTTTCATTTTTTGTGGAGGTCAATGTGGAGATCTCGTCCTGTTCAGCAGGGAGAACCAATCATGGGGCTGAGAAGGGGACACAGCCGAATGAACAGACGCAGAGCCCAGAGGAGGGAGAAAGGCGTTTATTCTATGGCAGTTACAGTATTTATACCTCCCTGCTGGGAGGAGGTGGTATAGTATGCATGCCAGGACCCCCAATAGAAATGCAGGATGTAGCATGGGCTTTAACTAGTGATAAACAAATGGTGATAGAATAAGATCAGTAAGATCAGGAGTGGCAACCTTTGCTAGGTGTGGCATGGGCATTAGCTAGTGATAAACAAATGGTAATAGGATAAGATCAGTAAGGTAAAATGGCTCCCTACAACTTCTGATTCTGTTTATAAGGGTTCTCTCTCTTTCCTTGTGAGTCTTGCTGGTGGTTTATCAATCTTGTTTACTTTCTTGAAGAACCAGCTCTTGGTTTTATTGATCTTTTGGATTGTCTTTTGGTTTTCCATGTTGTTGATTTCTGCCCTAAGTTTCATTATCTCTCTTCTTCTGCCTGGTTTGGGCTCAGTTTTTTGGTCCTTTTCTAAAATCTTAATCTGTGAGGTCAAGTTATTTATGTGGGCCCTTTCTTCCTTCCTGAGGAATGCTTGCAGAGCTATAAATTTTCCCCTTAACAAGGCTTTAGCTGCGTCCTGCAGGTTCTGGTAGCTCATGTCTTCATTCTCATTTGTTTCCAGGTACCTTTTAATTTCTTCCTTGATTTCCTTCCTGACCCACTCATTGTTCAACATTTAGCTGTTTAATTTCCAGGTGTTTGATTTGGTTTTCTGCATCTGTCCATGATTAACTTCTATTTTCAGTGCATCATGGTCTGAAAAGATAGCTGATACAATGTCTATCTTGCTGATTCTGTTGAGGTATGTTGTGTGGCCCAGCACATGGTATATTCTAGAAAATTTTCCATGTGCATTGAAAAAAATGTGTATTCCCTTTTTTTGGGATATAAAGCCCTGTATAAATCTATTAGCCCTATCTCTTCAATTTCTTCCTTCAAAGTCAGGATTTCCTTGGTGGGTTTTAATCTTCTTGTTCTATCCAGAGGTGATAGGACAGTGTTGAAGTCTCCAATTACTATTGTGTTACTCGAGATGTCCTTAAGGTCTGTTAGCAGTTGTTGTAGTAATTTGACTGGTCCCTCATTGAGTGCATACATGTTTAGGAGTGTAATTTCTTCACAGAAAGAAAAGTGATTTCTTCTTTTTATTAATCAAGGGATATGCTGTACATATCCCTTGATTAATAAAAAATGGCCTTCCCTATCCTTTGTAATCTTTTTCAACCTGAAACCTATGTTGTCCTATACAAGTAAGGCCAGCCCACCTTTTTTGAGAGAGTTATTTGCTTGCAGGATTGTTTTCCATCCTTTGACTTTGAATCTGTGTTTGTTCTGGTTATTCAGGTGCATTTTTTGCAAGCAGCAAAATTTTGGGTTCAGACTCTGAATCCATTTTGCCACTCTTTGTTTCTTAATTGGTAAATTTAGACCATCGACATTGAGAGATTATTGTTATGGGATTTTGCGCCATCTTTCTGTAAGGGTTTGTTGTGCTTGTAGGGGTTCTTCTTATCTTACAATAGCCCCTTTAGTCCTTCTTTTAGATTTGGTTTTGAGTCTATGAAGTTCCTAAGCTGTTGTTTATCCACAAAATAGTGTATCATTCCTTCAAGATTGAATGAGAGTTTAGCCAGATAAAATATTCTTGGTGAAGCATTCATTTCATTGAGTTTTTTTCACTATATCCCACCACTGCTTTCGGGCTTAGAGGGTTTCCTCTGATAAGTCTGCTGTGAATCTAAGGGGTGCTCCTTTGTATGCGATTTCCTTCTTTGACCTTGCTGCTTACAGTATTGTGTCTCTATCCATGACGTCCATCATTCTAACTATGATATGTCTTGGAGTTTTTCTGTTAAGGTCTCTTTTAGCTGGCACCCTTCGGGCGCGTTGAATCTGGATGCCTGCTTTCTCCAGCTCTGGGAACTTTTCCGCAACAATTTCTTTGACTGTGGCTTTTTCATTGGGGTTGGTTCCCTGTTCTTCTGGTACTCCAATGATTCTAATGTTGTTTCTCTTGAGATCATCCCCTAGGACTCTGATTCATCCTAGAGCTATTTTGAGGTCTCTTCCCATTGTTTGTTGTTGCCTGTAGGCTGCCTGCAGCTCATCTTCAAGCTCACTGATTCTGTCTTCTGCTGCAGTCATTCTATTGTTGAGGGAAGCCACAGAGTTTTTCATTTCATCTACCGAATCCTTCATTCCTTTTTGTAGGTTTTTTATTTCTGCTCTCATTTCTTCTCGTATTTTGTTAGCTGTCTGTTGTACTGTTTCTCTCAGGTCCTCCTTTAAGTTGTCAATATTTCCATTGAGTTCATTGAACATCTTGAGGATTTCAACTCTGAATTCTTTATCAGAGAGCTCAAGTTTGCAGGAAATGCCTATTGAGGTTTTTGGACTCCTTTCATTGTCCTCTGCTTGTGATGCAGATTTGTGCTATTTCTTCATGTTGTTGAGAAAAAGGATTCTGGATGGGCTTGTTCAATGGTGCTTACCTTTTTATTTTCCTTCTAGAACATGGCCTCCCACTCAGATGTTCCTTTAATCCTTATGTGAAGTCTTGTTTTTTGTTGTCCTACTGTTTATGAATAGCTAGGATGTTACTCTTGGACATGACATAGGTAATGAAGGTTGAGATGAAACACCATATTGATGGGTTTTAGGAAAATATCTGTGGCTGCATTAGTGGCCGCAGGCCCCCAAAGAGGCCACGCCCCCTTTTGCCTAGGCCACGCCCCTGATGATTAGGCTATGCCCTTTTCCCCACAATAGCACACACCTGTGCTGGAAGACAGAACAGTTGCGGTGCTTGGGGGCGGCATGCTGGCCACTAGGGCGGCAGTCAGGAGGGCTAAAACAGTGACTCTTGAGGCCAGAAACATAGTTCAAAGAACCTTTGCCTGCTCAAGGTCCCAAGTTCTATCCCTGGCCATAAACATCTCCTAGCAAGCACCACTTGGCATATCTCTGATTGACCCCAAACAGCAGCAGTACCCAGCACTGTTGGGGCCCACAGCACTAGAAGGTGTAGTTATGAGTGGCCCTAGGCTTTCAATTCCACCTGGTAGGCTTCAAATCAAAGCAAAATAGCAGTCCTCAGACTAGGCTGCTTGGCAATACCGCCTAAAGAGCTTTTCTTTTGTTGCTTTGGGGGCCACAGCCAGCAGTATTCAGGTCCACTGCTCACTCTATGCTAAGGGATCACTCTGGGCAGTGGCTGGCATCCAACTTGGGTTGGCTATATGTATAAAAATTGTAGTCTTGTAGTCTCTCTCTAGCTAAGAAGTTTTAAAAACCTCCATTACTGTGCCTGGAGGACCTCCAGACACCAGGGATCAAAGTCAGGGCCTTACACACACATGAGCTTTTATCTCCTGTTTCAAGAGCCTACTGTTCAGGGGGTTTGTTTGGGGGTCACACCTGGTAGTGCTCAGGGATCACTCCTAGAGGTACTTCGGGCACCATATGTGGGATCTGCCATGCATAGTCAAATACTAGAACCCTCTATGCTCTCTGGCCCAGATACGACTGTTTTAAAATCCTCCCAGTAGATCTTGCTCCCCACTTCACCCCAGATTTGGAAAGCGTACTGCACCCCTGAACGTGCTCTGATTCACAGGCATCCTGCTGGGCTCAAGGCCTGCATGGTAGGAAGAAGTGACGAATGAGCAAACAAACAGAAATGTGAGATTTGGAGGAAATTAATTTGATTCTTTGAGCCAACCTAATCAATTATGTGTGTGAAAAAAAATGCAATTAGTACCAGGATCACTGGCGTATATTTTGTTAATAAAACTCTAAAACTTATTAAAGTATCATTAGCAGTCAAAAGCAAGAATTTCATATTAAATATTTACATCTTTTTAAAAATCAGCATTTGTATCCTCAGTAATAATGATAATCACTCGTCATTTCTCTGGTGCCCCCATCAGATGCATGTTTGTAATAGGGAAGTTGGGGAGCCAGGTACCCAAGACCCTCTGACGTGCAGGATGGAGGCAGGGAGAGAGGGCAGGAGGGACAGGAGAGAGAGGAGTCGGAGTTCTCTTCTAGCAATATCTGACACCTCTTTCCAACATGACTCTGTTGACAGCACCGGGCCTGATACAGAGTTTTTGGAAGCTTATCTAGGAGCCAAACCAGCTAACAAATCCCCTGGGTATTTTCTTCAACTCTAGCATCTTCGGATCCCATCACAAACTTCTCCCATGAGCATTACCCAGGGGCAATAAATCTGTTAGTACTGTTGCTTGTTGTGAGGGTTTCTCATGGCAGAGCTAGGGGCTACAGCAGCCTCTCCTATGGAGCGGGCATGGGTCCAGGGCCATGCACATCTAGACACGTGCTATACCACTTAACTGAGCAACATCCCAGCTTCCTAACAAGGGCTCTTTTTAATAAGTTTTCTAAGTGCACATTAAAGTTTGAAAACAGCTGTTCTGATCACTTGCTCATATGATTAGAGTGAAAGAGTGTCAAATCCACCAATGCAAGAGATATTCTGGTCATTCAAGAAGCACCCCTAGACAACTTGAACAATGCTAATCTTCACACTACCATCTTTTCTAGCTACTGCAGGGTTGATTAGAGATCCACATATTTTTGTCATACTATCCAGAAATTAGCCATGGAAAAGATTTTCGACATTATTTAATCAAATATGCTCAATCTAAGGGTCATTTCTACATAACTCACTTAGTTGGCTAAATAATCCAAATTACCTATCAAATAGCGCAGCGTGTAGGGCATTCGTCTTGCATGCAGCTGACCCGGGTTCAATTCCTCCGCCCCTCTTGGAGAGCCAGGCAAGCTACCGAGAGTATCCACCACACGGTAGAGCCTGGTCAGATACCCGTGGCATATTCAAGATGCCAAAAATAGTAACAACAAGTCTCACAATGGAGACATTACTGGTTCCCACTCAAGCAAATCAATGAGCAACGGGATGACAGTGACAGTGACCTATCAAAATAATACTACTGGCTCACTTTGCAAGATTACATTGCCACACAAAAAGTTCTAGGTAATGAACCAAAACCTGCCTCCAAACTACAGAACAAAGGATCTCATAACTGGCCTCCAAGACACCCAGAAAGAAACCTAGGTTCCACAGGACAGTCTTCAAATACCTACAAATTACATAACCCACTTTTTAAAGCCTTTAGATCTCCAAGCTAAATAACCCTGTGCCATTTAGCTTCTTTTTTTATTAAAATCCCTTAAAATTGTATTTTATGTGGTCTTACATAATATGTATTATTTTGGTGTGTATATTTTTAGTTCAAGTGAATGGAATTATGTAATATCCCATTCTGTTCCTTACTTTCCTTGTCATCAAACTCAAGGTATTTAAGAATTATGTGTGTGGATATTTGCACTTCATATGGCAATTTCTCTAAACTTTGCCCTTACCTACTGGACCCCCAAATTGTCCTGATTTCTCTTAAATTTCATGTATTTCTATTTAACCAATGTACCCTTTAAATAAAACACCTGGAAATGAATAACATCTCATCCATTACACACAATATCTTGGAGATTTATTTTGGGGATTGTTTGCTATCAGGTCCTCCAACTAGGTACCTGTCAGTACAATCTGGAGTTGTAAAGATACTACAGCATTTAAATTCACTGGTGATTAGTGCCTACCATCTTCTCAGACCGAACATATCCGTGACAAGGGAACTCTTGCCTCCTAAGTTGACTAACATGGCATGTCTTCCTGTTACTTACAGAGGTACTACTGTGTTGGTAACAGTAATCTTATTAAAAGAGACTAAGGTTTGCATTCCAAGCAAACCTTAGAGATCATCCAGCATGAAGTTGCCTGACGATGTGGTAGTAAACTCTATAAACATTTTATGAATGAAGAATCAAGGGCCAGAAGGGCTCTGCGACTTGCCCCAGGACAAGCCAATTACAGCGGCAGAGGTGAGTCAGAAGCCCCAGATGTCCTGATGCCCTGGCCAGCTCTCTCTGGTGTCCAGGCAGGACATGCTCCTGGCAGCATAGCAGAGGCTGTGCGTTGGCGCCTGCAGCTGTCTTCCCTCCCACCGACCCTGATTCTCTGAAAGCAGAGCACACAGACCCAGTCTATAATGGAGCTTCCGTGCTACAAAGCCTGCATTATTTAACACTGGCTTTAGCTATCTCAGATAGAGAATAAATAGCACTATAATAAAATCCATAAAATATACCAAATTGGATTTTTTTTCAGGGATGGCTCCAAGCACAAGTTAGTAATCAAAAGGGTTTCAGAAAGACTGGAAATAGTGTTTGCTGTGTTGAAATTTCCTGACTTTAAGCATATCCCTGTTCCCCATCATCCACTAGCTGGACTTTAGGCAGAGAGCCTGGTGTTGTTCAGTCACAAAAGGGGACATTTTCAACGGGACTGATAAAGAAAGCTTTCTCTTCAGGTTGATATGAATTACCTCCAGCACATGACACTGAGACCTTTAGCCTTCATGATTTCCCAATAATCCCCAAGGTCAGCAGCACTCATGAGGTGATGGATATACCTCAGTGACACCACATCAGGAAGAGCAAGTGATCAGCAGTTATAAAATGATGCATGCTATTCAATTATAGACACTTGAGTTCATAGAGACACTCATGGTAAAGCTTCCTTTCCTAGAAGGGACACCAAGAAATGCCTCTTCAAGCTTAGGGATCAGAGTCCAGAGAGATAGTACACCTGGTAGGGTACTTGCTTTGCACACAGTCAATCTGGGGTTAATCCCTGGTACCCAAACCTCACTAGGAGTGATTCCTGAGCACAGAGCCAAAAGAAAGCCCTAAGCACTGCTGGGTGTAACCAAAAATAAGCAAATATAATCTAAGGCATCAGAGGTAAAAAAAAATCTAAGGCCTCCTTTTACACAGTAGAGTCAAGTGAGCACTTGTTCTACCCCTCTTGATTTCTCAATTTTATAGGACTTTAAAAGAACTCTTCCTGGGGCTGGAGCAATAGCACAGTGGGTAGGGCATTTGCCTTGCACGTGGCCAACCTGGCTTCAATTCCCAGCATCCCATAAGACCCTTGAGCACCGCCAGAGGTAATTACTGAGTGCAGAGCCAGGAGTAATCCCTGTGCATTGTTGGGTGTGACCCCAAAAGCAAAATAATAATAATAATAATAAATAAAAATTAAATAATAATAATAAAATGCTTCCAGTTCCAGAAGGCTGAATGCATATGACATAATTACCTCTCTGACAACTCAAGCTTTTAGTGAAATAAGTAAAATGAAACTGTTTAAGGAATTAAAATATTGGGGAGAGAAAAGGTTTGAGAAAAGCTAAAAGGCATAAAGTAGAATAGAAGGGATGAGCCCCACCCATAATCCAGAGAGAAGAAATGTGGTTCCCAGGAGCAGGAGAGAAGCCAAGTTACTTGGTGCCCGCACACAATGGAGCAGGAATAGGCCCCAAGGTACGTAGTGAGTTCACTGAAGAATTCTTTTTTGCATCACCCAAGCATGATATGAGCTGACTCCTTTTCCAGTGACACACACCACTAATGGCAGAACCCGTGCTTCCTGGCATGAAACTTCACAACTACTTCCTATCAAAACTGGGGAAATTATCTGCATAAAGGGACTTGTGGGAAAATCAGAGTGAACATTTTACACATTTCTGTTCTCCACAAGAATCTTTAGACTTAAAATCACTACCAAGAGTCAAGTAGAATTAGTTCTAAAGCTTAATGAAGCTTCAGGATTTCAAGGAATTTTATAAAAAAAGTTGTTAGAGAGAAAATAAATTTCAGAGTGGCTTAATCAACAGGTCCACATCTATATCTCAGACCTGATGCTTGTTAATTTTACTTCCAGATGAGGTGAACCTCGCATCTGTCATCCCTGCAACATTTTGGGAACCATTAGTAGATTCCCCTTCCTTCTACTTGGGTCCCAGCGCTTCCACATCCAACTTCTGCCATCCTAGCAGGCCCACCTCTATATCTCAGCCCCTCTGATTGCTGATTTAACATCCCAGACCCACATCTACCACCACACTCCTCTATAACTCCACTTGCCTCTACTGGAATAACCAGCTGCTTATACAACCGTATAACTCTGCTTTTTGTACCTCATAATATATACATTTATACCACCTGTCACTGGGTAAGAACTGGCAGGAAAGGAAAAGAGTAATATCCAAAGGGACAAACTACAAAGATTCACCTAACAGCATATCAAACACAATGGGGAAGACATGTGAAACCCACCAAGTTCAGTGAGTGAAAAACAATAGCATGGAAGACTCTCAGTACCAACCACCTGTGTAGACACTCAGATAATGACTTTAGAGACATTATGTTGAGAATTATTAATAAACTGAAAGAAATTATGGTACAAGTAGTCAACAAAGTACAGAAAGGATGTGAGCAGAAATTAACAAAAAACTGCCATCAGAAGTGACAGAAATGGAGAATATGTTAGATGAATTTCTTTTAAAAATGCAGAAGACAATCTTCACACACTTTCCTCTTGTGGTGGTGGGAAGGTGCACAGTGGTGGGATTGGAGTTTGAATATTATCTGTAATGAACTATTTTGAACAACTTTGTAAACATAAAATAAAATTTTTAAAAATGCAGAAGGCCTGAATGACAGAATAGCAGCAGCTGAAATAAAGATTACTGAGCTTCAAGATTAGTTGCAACAAACATCTAGAAAACAACAGTAAATGAGGGAAATTCTGAAAACAAAAATGAACAGCATACCAGAGAACAATGTGAGTTCAAGACAATAATACAAGAATCAAGGAAATCTCTGATGAATGGGAAGGTGAATTTGATTAAGAATCACGAGTCAAAAAATCATAAATTAGAATTTCCCCGAGTCAAAAAATCATAAATTAGAATTTCCCAGAGTTGAGGAATACATATATACAAACCCAAAAGGTCTTAAGGGTCTCAGAGAAAATAGACTGAAGTAGATAAATTCTAAGACACACTGTAATCAGAATGATAAAAGCCAAATATATAGAGAGAATATCAAAAGCATCAATATCAAAAAAGGAATTTACATACAAAGGAACTCCCATAAGATTCACAGCAGATCTATCAAATAAAACTCCACAGGCCAGAACAAAATTGTGAGATATAGTTTAAAGAAATAGAAGGAAAAGGCTAGATTATGATTCAGAATTGAAGGAACATTACAAATATTCGTGGACAAGGAACATCTTAAGGAATTCACAGCATTGAAACCACTTTTCAAGAAATATCAAATAATTTTTTAATTAAAAAACCATGATGTACAAAGTTACGATAGCTGAGTTTTACTTGCTTTTCTTTTCTTTTTGGGTCACACCGGCGATGCATAGGGGTTACTCCTGGTTTTGCACTCAGGAATTACTAGGTGGTGCTCAGGGGACCATATAGGCTGCTGGGAATCAAACCCGGGTCAGCTGCATGCAAGGCAAACACCCTCCCTGTTGTACTATTGCTCCAGACCCAATAGTTGAGTTTTAGACATATAATATTTCAACATCAACCCCACCAGTGTAAATTTCCCTCCACCAGTGTTCCCATATTCCCATCCTCACCCCAACACCCACCCTATTCCCCTTTGTCAACTTTCAACTTGACAGGCACATTACAAAATTTCAGTGGTTGCAGCTTAGATCTCATGTTTTCATTTTTATTGAGTCTGTTTTTGTACATATGGTGATACCATTCACCCATAACATTGTATACCTGAAACCCCAATGCCTTTTCACCCATTTCTTATTCTCTTCCTTCTCTCTTGATTCCTTTCTTTCTTTGTCCTTTTTCTCTCTCAGCACTGGGGTCAAGGGTGATATAGGCATCCCCCTTTTACTAAAGTATATTTCCTCAGCCAGTATCCTTTATACCACAGATAAGTAGATTATCCTGTGTTTGTCTTTCTTTTTCTGACTTACTTCACTGAACATGATATTTTCCAGTTCCAACCATGTTGCAGCAAATTTCATGACTTCATTGTTCCTTGAGCTGCATAGTATTCCACTGTGTAATCCACTCCTAATATGTCAACCTAGGTGTCGAATAAACTTCTATAAAAGACAAAACAAATATTAACATTTTGCTATTGGCATAGCATTCTTTCATGGCACTTATGATTGCCCTCTACTAGATTTTAAAAGGTCAGTTTATTCCTAATTACAAAGGATTTTTTACATTTTAATAAAGAATTAATGTTTCATTGTTTCATTTATTTTGAATGTTCTTTCTAAATCTATTCAGGTGATTATTAAAATTTATAGAAATTTTTTTACTTACTAATGCAGATACTTAGAATTATCTATAATAAATGTTCTATTTAAAACTAGCATAACTTTCTAAGGATAAAAAGCACACTTATATTTTTATAGGCCAATTTATATTTTCCTTTAAAATTTTTAACCCTCCTCTCCTCACTCTTACCTGTTATTAAAAGAAAAGATAGAAGATAGAAGTTTTTTTTAAAACTTCATTAATTTATCATTGATTTTAAATTTTGCGAAAGTTCAGAAGTTTAGCTTTATTTATTTCAATGTGTCACCACCTCCACAATCAAAGATCTCTCTATCTGTGGAATATAGAGACAGATAGTAAGGGAACAGCTAACAGTCAAAGGCATTAGAACTGGAGATTTTGTCTATAAAACTAAGATTAATGGGAAGAGGGGGAGATGGGCAGGAAGGACACCTTAGGACACTGGTGGAACTAGAGGTAAGTGGTGGTGGATGTAGTGTTAAAACAAGGTATATATGGCTGGAGAGATAGCACAGCAGGTAGGGCATTTGCTTTGCTCAAGGCCGACCGGGGATCAATTCCCAGCATCCCATATGGTCCCCCGAGCACCATCCAAGAGTAATTCCTGAGTGCAGAGCCAGGAATAACCCCTGTGAATCACCAGGTATAACCCTCCAAAAAAACAAGGCATACACAGGAAGTATAATTAATGTATTGTAAATCATAGTGCCTCAACAATAAAAATGGTAGAGAAACAAAAAGTACTTTCATCAATAGTATCTATTTTCCTCAATGTGATGATGCCACCACTGCATGTCAGAACAAAAGAAAACAATTAAAACAGAACCCCTGGGATTACTCTCTCTGCAATTTAGCATGTAAAACTATGGTATCATTTACACACTTATAAATAAATGATCAGATATGATTCTCACTTTTATTTATCAATCACCTTTACAATATGCTTTACATTTCAGGCTGTTTTCTAGGAACCTTATAAATAATACCTCAGGTGTCCAGGAGATAGCTCAAGCAGTTGATCACATGCTAAGCTGTGTGAGGTCTTTATTTTCATCTTTGGCACCACATGATGCCCAAATGCTACCAGGTGGCACTGGTGGTCCACAATTGGTGACCTGTAAGCACAAAACCTTGAGCACTGTTCACCAAAACTTAGAAAATTGCCAAGGGGAGCATTGCTAGGGGAGCATTGCTAGGAGTCACTCCACTTAAAAAATAAGGTTATTTTTAACAGTTTCACCTTACCAACAATAAGCCCAGGTCCTATAATAAATCCTATGTTCAAGATTTGAATAAAAGTTCTTCTAAGCCCAGAATCCCACATATTCAAACATCAACCCCTCGTGTGGGCAAAATAAAGGCATTTTCTGACATTTAGGATTTGGAAAAATCTCAAGCCCTGTATAGAAAATAAAACATTAGCACCTATTCTTACAAAATTAAAAAATAAATATAAAAGGATAAGCTCTGAGTAGCAATAGTAGCTGACTGTGACCTAAAGGAAATAAATATAGTAAAAAAGAAGTCACAGTGATTCAATGGGCCCTGATATTTGGGTTAGCCTCTTTTGGACAGCTGTGATACTGCCTTCTCCATATAACCTAGAATGAGCTCAGTGTGATGATATATAATCTATGCATCACCACACCAAAATGCTGTGTAGGAGGTTAATTGCTTCTAATAAGGTTATACTCAAAATAAGAAAATGAAGTGCTATAAAATGAACAATAAATAGAAAATTTTTTAAAATACTAATGCAACAAATAGCGAAATGGGGGATAAAGAGACCAGATGAAAAAGAAGGAGCGAATAAAATTCCTTGTGCTTCATTGGCAAGATATCCACAAGTACAGTACACCATAGATAATTCAAGAAAAATAAATATTAGTAATATTTTATGATTATAATTATGACATTGTGACACTAAAAATCAAAATTTAGTTACTGGGAACATTTGGAAGCTCTTAGTTTCTGCTCATTTTTCCCCCTTAAAATCTAAAACATCTCCCAAAAAAATCTGTTAAGAAGAAAAAGATGGTTAGCTGTGTGGAGTAGGCAGGTAGCCTGTATGGTTTAAATGTTTTCATTAAGATTTGTCAAATAGGAACGGTGGCACAGCAGGTAGGGTGTTTGTCTTGCACGCGACCAACCCAGGTTTGATTCCCAGCATCTCATATGGTCCCTCAAGCATTGCAGGAGTAATTCCTGAGTGCGGAGGCAGAAGTAACCCCTGTGCATCTCTGGGTTTGACCCAAAATAAGCAAAAAAAAAGTCTCAGATATATCTTTAAATTACATTAATATTAAATAACATTGAAACAGAACAGATGGGGCTGGAGTGATAGCATAGCGGGTAGGGCGTTTGCCTTGCACGCGGCCGACCCAGGTTCAAATCCCAGCATCCCATATGGTCCCCTGAGCACCGCCAGGAGTAATTCCTGAGTGCAGAGCCAGGAGTAACCCCTGTGCATTGCCAGGTGTGATCCAAATTAAAAAAAAAAAGAACAGATGATTCTTATTGTGTTTATCTTACATAAACTACTGAACATGTATCTGTATATTACCTGTAGCAACCAACATGGCATTTTAGTATTATATTCAATTGAGAGGGTTATTTGTAAGAATTTTAAGGAAATGCATGTACAAAGTCACAATTATTGAATTGCTTTTACTCTCAGCTTTCACCAGTCACTTCACATACACAATGCCTCATTAGGACAGATGTTGGCTAGGAACCAAGGTCTCCTTTGTGCCATCTGCTGCCTGTCTGGCCTTTTTGTGCCTGTAGTTCTCTGGCTCTTGACTGCTTTCCTAAACCTGTAGCTCTTCCCCGGGCCCAGCCTGTCCACTGTGGCCTTCCCTGCCACTTGTAACAAAGGTCGCCTTCCTGCTGCTGCCACTGCAGACTTCCATCGCTATGCCCACCAACCTCAATGTACTTCTGCCTTTCCTGGCTCTGCAGCCCTACTATGTAACCACCATTCATTGAGAGCCTTCCCACTTTCAGACCTGTGATTAAAATAAGGGAAGAGCTGAAAAGAAAAAATGGGAAAGAAAGCAAAGAAAGAAAATTAAAAATCAGGAAAGTCTTATTGAAGAGTGGTTTGATCTAAAGTATGTCAGCGGAGTGATGCTATCTCCTCCTGTCAAATCAAGGGGAAAGAGCTTAAACACACTCCCTCACTCAGCTTAATGAGTCTTGCTCAGCCTGGCGAGCAAGATGATGAGGAGTAATTCATTCCTGAAATCCAGAAGATACAGAAGTTATAGCTAAACTTTATTGTAAAGAGATTTTCAGATGAAAATCTCAACCAGTTCTTTCTATGTTTGTGGGGAAAATACACATGCAGATGTTTCAGGTGCATCAGATATGGGTTACTCCTAATCCAGCACAAATTTCTCAAAGATCCAAAATACAAAGCTTCCAAAAGGGCAAGGGACATCATCCAAGAAAGACTGGGCAGATGGATGGCTTTAGATGGAGGGCTGGGAGCAGCATAAGCTGTAGCTAGAAAAACAAGGACATTCAAATGTGTCAATGAAACTACTAATGAAATAATAATGATGGTGGGAACCAAGAAAACAAATGAAGGTCTTTTCAAAAGCACCTATAAAAATGTCTGATGGGAAAAAGTCAAGTGAAAACTCTTACTGAGCCCCCAATGTATTAATCCTACTCACAGCAATACTTCTCAAATGAGAAATTTCTTCCACACTGGTGGTCAGATAATTTCTTGGAAGACAATGACCAGAATTAAAATAAAAAAATATAACACTGGAAGAAAATATTGGCCTATACTCATCTGACAAAGAGTTAATATCCAAGATATATAAAGCACTTGTAAAACTTAAGAAAAAACAATCAACCTTTTCATAAACTGTGAAAAGAAATGAACAGAAACTTTCTTAATGAGTGCATATGTGTAGATAATAAGTTTGTAAAAAAAATTCTGCTTAACTTTTCATGAAAATTCAAATAAAACAAAAATGTGATATCACTGTGAAACTGACACACACACACAAACACACACAAAAAAATAACCAGTGTTGACATGGATATGGGGGAAAAGGAACTGCTAGTGGGAATGTTGACTGGTTCTATCTTTTTTGGAAAACAATATGGACACATATCACAAATCTATAAATTGAGCCAAAAAATTCAAGTTCTGAGCATCTAATACAAAGAGCCCAAAAATTCAATACGGAGAGATCATTTGTGCTCCTATGTTCATTGCATCATTAATTACAATAGCTAGAAACAACCCATGTGCCCAAGAACAGATGATTGGATAAAGAAACTATGGTATAAATACACAATGGAGTACTACTTAGCAATAAGAAAGACAAAATATAATTCAGATTATTGCTGCATGGATAGAGCTTGAGGGCATCATGCTGAGTAAAGTAAGTCACAAATAGAGATACAGGTGCAGAATGAGGTCTCTCATCCAAGAGATATAAAGAAGTATAGTAATAGAATAACAAATGGCCAATGGCAACAGAACCTAAAGAAACTGGTCTACAGAATTGAATACATTGTGGTAGAGAGACATGGCAGGCGAAGAGGATTTATGGGGAGGGCTACTATGAGACAGTGAAGATGGAAAGCAAACACTCCAGCGGAAGTTATGGTGTCAAATGTTGTATGCATGAAACCCAGTCGTCAACAGTATTGTCAATCATGAGGACTAAAACATTTAAAAAAATTTTAAAATTAGAGGGCTCCAATTGACAACCTAATCAAGTGAGCCTCTTAAAAGAGAAAATAAGGGCCTGGGATGTAGATCATCAGAAGAACATATGCCTTGCATGTATGACTCATTGGATTTAATCCCATGAATTAATCATAAAATATGAAATTAAAATGGAAAAGCATTTAAAAGTCAGGGTTGCTCTTTCTTACAGGCCCAGGATGTGTTCTGTAGTAGAGAGGAAGATGATTTCTTCTTGCCACAACATGAGCTTGGATGAAATTTTTTAAGCATCCACTGAGATCACAGCTCAGCAGACAATAATTTTGCCCTTATGAGTAGAGAACCAGCTGTGACTGAATCCTGAACTCTGAGATCAGGAATAGTTTGAAGACACTAAACTTGGGAGACATCATAACAGAAACCACAGAAATTTTTAAAAATCATCACAGATTACATTAAAAATCTACATTCCATGAAGACACTACATTTGTGGATATTTGTTACAGAGCAATATAAAACTACCCAATGTAAGCTCCTAACTCTACTAATTGAAACCAAGGTGACAAGATAAGTGTGTTAAATTACCAGATGAGAAAAAAAGGAGTCAATCATGCGCTTTTCCCCTTTGCAAGGGATTGGCCTATAGTAAGAACTAACCTAAATGAGAAAGCAGACAATAATAATTTTATATTTTTATATAAAATTTAATTTTCAAAAGGGTTTTATTATTACCTGGAATTGTATCTGTGGGATGTGTGTGTTTGTGTATGTGCATCTATATATAAACTTCCCTGATTTTCAGCAAACATAAGTTTCCCCTCTTCTAGTCCTATAGTATAGGAATTACCAGACAGCAAAAGAGGCATAGTAGCTTTCAAATTATACCCCACAAGTCTTTTACTTATTCAATATAATTACAAATTTTAAATCATTATATTATGCTGAATATTCCATATTCCCAGTTGGAACTGTTTTTCACTTACACTATTTCATTCTATCACATTACCAGCAACCATCAAGAATAAACTAATCTTCTCAGTCTCCTGATTTTGTTTTATCTTCAGCATTGTTCCTGGATTTTCCCAGCTTCTGACTTCCTGGCATGATTTCCTTCTTCTAGCCTTAATATCTTTTGGTAGATTTAATAAAGACTTAATCTCCTCATTAGCCTTTGTCTTCTTTCTTAACAGGCCTCTCCCTGAATCAAGCTACTTACTGGTATGGGTAACTCTCAGACCTGACCAAGCTCTGGCCCCGACAGTTCAACCCCAGCACTGTCCCGCTTGGTTTTGTTTTTTTTTATATAATAGCATCACAACCTCCCACAATAGGGGAATTTAATAAAAGCAGAGTGTTCTCAACAGTCTGCTTATGGGATAAAGAAACAGAAATAATAGCCAAGAAAAGACATGGGCCATTCAAGGTGTAAATCTGCAAGAATGCACATTTGCATTTGTGCACACACACATATACACACAAAACACACACATACAGATGAAAGTTATAAGTGAATAGAGCAAAACTTAAAGAGACTTTTCATTTAGCAACTGCTTTCACAAGTTTCCTCGGATCCACTGTGAAGCTACAACTAAATGTTCAGGAGAGGGGAGTCATGAGTAGGAAGAATTTCAAAGATCTTTTATATCCAGGCTGACAGTATAAGAGATGATCAATGACAGCACACCCCGCTATGAATGCAAACCCAGATCTTACTGCTGCAAACGAGGAATCAGAGAAACCAGAGTGCAATAACCATCACCAAATCTGAATGTGTGCTCTGAGAGGACAGTGTCCTGGTCCTTCTGTGGCCCACCGTACCTCCTAGAACAGTGTCCAACATCTAGTTCACGTGCCATAATTATCTACTAAGAGGATAAGGAACTAATTAATTCTATCAGCCCCACAATGCCCCAAGATAAGCCTTCTAGTTAGGACTTTATTTTAACAATTTGACACAGAGTTATCTCTGATCTCTCCTTTTTTCTTTGTCTGTTCATTTCCTATCTGCCTCAGTTTTCTCTGACCCCCATGTTAAAACACCCCCCCCCAACTCTTCCTGCACCTCCTATCTCTTGTTTACCCTCCTTGGACTTACCTGCTCTTATTTTCTATATTTTTCTTCTCGCTCTCATCCTCTCTTCCTTTCTTCTCCCTCTCATTCTCTGATATCCATTTTAATTCACCTTACTTTTCTTCCCTTATTCCTTTTCCTTCTACCTCCCTCAACATACACGTCATCCATTTTCTTTTCTTTTTTAATGAAAACAATTTTTATTTTTATTTTGTTTTTTTAATTTTTATTTTATCACCATGTGGAAAGTTACAAAGTTCTCAGGTTTATGTCTCAGGTATACAATATTCAAACACCATCCCTTCACCAGTGCCCATATTCCACCACCAAAATCCCCAGTATACCCCCCGCCCCCGCCCCAACCCCTAACTGTATAACTGATAAATTTCACTTCATTTTCTCTTTACCTTTATTACGTTCCATATTTCAACACAAAACTCACTATTGTTGTGGGAGTTTCCCCCCAGAAAAGACAGCCCTACTAAGGAAGCATTTGATAATTAGTTTTCCATTAAAAGATTGTATTTTTTCAGTTTTTAGAAAAGATCACGCGGCCGCGTTAGAAGGTGTGGTGGCTGCACCTCCTCCGTCCGGATCCCCGGTGTTGCTAGCCCCAATTTGGGTCTGGAGGATTCTCCGGCCGCGTTGCTCACCAGAATGCCCGGCTGCTTCTCTCCGTCATCCATTTTCACTGTACCTTTTGCAAACACTTGCACAGTCATAATAATCTGAAATTTTATTTGTTCTTTCTATTGATTAAAGTTTTATGTTCTTTGTTCTTAATTAACTTATCATTCATCCTGCTCTCATATATATAGCTGATGTATATTTCAAACAATAGATAGATTGCTGATAAAGCTATTTGTAAATCAATGTTCTGTGAACTGAATCATATTTCAAATATATTAGAAGAAATTGGTAGATAAAGGAATACGATGATGAAAAATTAAACAATTTCCAATAATAGTTTTTTAAATCTGAAGTTTCAGATAATGGCCATATAAAATAATGTAAAGTCATTTTACTTCCATCACATTACCGAGTCTACTATAATCATTCCTCTCTATTTTTGGTGAATTTTCTCAAGACAGGCATTAGATCTCAAACAACAACAACAGGAGTCTACAGAAGGAACTAAATAACACTTCTGGGTGACTCTTCTTTTTAGAAATGAAGGGTTGGAGGATAGAGAATGAACAATAAAATGTTCAAAATCTACAAATTTATAAAAGGTAAAAATAGAAGTGTTCATTCATTATACATGTGTATGTTTAGTTACTATTATATTTCAGGCACTCGGGTAGGTAGTAAGGGTAAAGACTTGATTAAGACATAGTGCTTGCCCTCAAGGACTCACCATCTAATAGGGGAGAGAAACACATAAATAAATAATTTGAAAGCAATGTGTATCATAAATAATAGTAGCATATATTTAAAAAGAAAGAAAAGGCTCAGCAGTGGCTCCAAGTGGAGAAATCGCCACACAAGCAGAAATTGAGCTCTAGTACTCGGCCCCCTGTTTCCCTTAGACATACAACCAGTATTTGTTATCAAATTCTTAACTGAGCCATATTTCTGTGATCAGAGTTGAAGGGAGCAAATCAACAAAATAGTGAAATACAGAAACTGGACCTCCAAATAGAATCAATATTTTATAGCAAGATTAAGTCAGTAGTCAGGACAGCAGCCACAAATTTAAGGTATTCAAATCAACTGAACCATAGAATAAATAAAGTCCTACCAACTAGCCTCAATATAACAGTTGCAAAATGCTTCACTTCCCATTTTATGTTGGAAAAATCACATTATTTTCTACTTAAAACTCTCCACATCCCTAACCCTAGCCCCAATTCTAACCCTAACCCTAATTCCTAGTATGCCTGATGTCTAGTGAAGTCTACAAATAGCAAATTTCCAAAGCGTAATTATCTTTGTACACTTAATGTTCATTTTTCTGAAATAACAATGAAAAAGTTAACACCCCGAACCCCCAGGAACCTAAAGATAAATCTTGCTCGAGGCTATTCCCATGGAGGTCAGAGATACCTGTAGCACTGTCATCCTGTTGTTCATCAATTTGCTCGAGCGGGCACCAGTAACGTCTCCATTGTGAGACTTGTTACTGTTTTTGGCATATAGAATACAACATGGATAGCTTGCCAGGCTCTGCCATGCATGCAAGATACTCTAGGTAGCTTGCCAGGCTCTCCGAGAGGGATGGAGGAATCGAACCCGGGTCGGCCATGTGAAAGGCAACCCCCTAGGCAAAGCCCTACTCACTGTGCTATCTCTCCAGCCCCACCCCATACTTACACAAATTAAATTTCATAGGTGCATATGCATCACAAAAAACTCACAGTATCAAGAAAAATCATAGTACCATAATTTTTTTCATAAGGATTTCACCATCTTTTTTTCCTCTCTATATTTTTTTCTTTTCCTACTACTGAGTTACTTCCAGTCTCCCCTCAACACCTTTGCCCTAATTGTTGCCTGATAGGTGTCATTCTATCTACTGATTCACCTGCTCCATTCTTTGGAAGCTCCAACTGATGGTTTTACCACAAATGTTTGAGGTTGCTCTCTACCCTGCATGCGTTAGACAAAAATGTTCTATACATTCTAACTACATTCCTGACTGTCCCATATGTATAAAATTAGATATGTCTATTACAATGAATTTCCATAAGTTGTATAAACATATACAGAATTTTTAGGAAAACTTTTAATTTAAGATTTCTTATGCTGTTCCATCTATCTTCAAAGTTTCTGATGTTTAAATATTTCATCTTGTACCTATGTCTCCCAGTTTGATTTCACAGCATGAAGTAACAAAAATTCATTTTTTTTTCTTTTTGGGTCACACCTGGCAATGCTCAGGGGTTACTCCTGGCTTTGCACAGAGGAATTACTCCTAGCGGTGCTCAGGGGACTATATGGGATGCTGCGAATCAAACCCAGGTTGGCTGTGTGCAAGGCAAATAAATGCCCTACCTGCTGTGCTATCACTCCAGTCCCAATTCTTTTGCTAAGCCATGCATCACACTCAACTTTTGCTCTAGAGAATCCAAAGACCAGATTCATAGGTTTTTACTCCCTCTGGGAATTCATAGCTCCTAATATTTGTGGTGACAACTTCTCTGCTCCAACACTGCTGCACATGGATATGGTTATCAATAAAATGAGCAAAGTTGCTGCATGTTTTCAAGGGCTCTACAGAACAATAGCTGAAGACTGGAGCTTATCAGCTTGCCTTTAGGAAGCGCAGGAGAAGTGGGAGAGGCGCTGAGGCATGACATACTATGCATGGCATGGGCTTTGCAGTCAGACAGACCTAAATTAAAATCCAATCCCCACCACTTATCAAGTAATTGCCTGGCAGTGCTGGCAATCTTGAACCTTCTAAAGCTCTTCCTCCTCAACCTGGAGGTGAAATAGAGAGAGGAAATCTTTCCCTAGAATATGGAGTTTGTCACCCTAAAACACATAAGGCAATAATGAAATAGTGTCTTTAGTGTCTCTATCCCAAGCTACCTGCTGCCAAGTGCCTACATGCTTTGTACCATCTTCAGTGGGAGGCACGGGCACACTCTAACCCCTGCATTCTGTTTAGTTTCCCACTGACTCTCTGAGGCTCTCCAACATGAAGACCAAAAAACAACATGCCACATGCAACACACCCAGTGCAGTATAGACAGGGGTCCTTACCTAAGGGTTATAAATTATGGAGGAACACTTGGCAAACCTTTTATCAGCAACCTGGATGCCCAACTGTATCATCTCTCAGCACTCTGGAAACTAAGGAACCTTAAGCTGGTCCCATAAAGATGTTCTGCCCCATTGAGGAAGGCATGCGTCTGCAGCCATCTAAGTGCTAGGTTAGCTTTCTGCCAATCACACACAAGCATGTGACAGCAACGTCCTTCACCTGAACAGGTAAATGCTCTCCCAACAGCTGCTGACTACCTGTGTTTACTTTCTCCTTCTTCTAGCATACCTTCCTCTCAACCCTTCACATACCTTGGTCATATTATAGGACTATGAAGGCTCCACATTTCATCTTGAATAATACCAGATTCGGACTCTGAGTGCCTCCAGAGCAGCTGTCTGAAACTGAAGCTGACGAAGGATTGCACAGCAATGTGTGGGCAGTCATTTTCTAAGAGCTAAAATACGCACCCAATTTACATGACTATTTGCATTTGTGTATAAATTATACATCAATATGTATCCTCCCAAGACAGTGAGTTACTAAAATAATTTTGCTACTTTCAAACTTGTCATTGCTCAATTTTTCCTTTCTCCCCTTTGTAACAACACCCACACACATCTTTTCATTCCTTGGGAGAAAAATATGAGGAAAAAGGAAGAAAGGGCAGAAGTAAAGTAGAGGGTAAAGAGAACAAAAGATGGAATAAAGAAAAAGAAAATATAAATGAAATAGCTCATGTTTTTTGTGGGGTTGCAGTTTGGGCAATACCTGGCAGTGCTCGGGGTGCTGCTCCTGGCAAGCTGCTTGGGGGCCTTGATTTGCCTGGAATCAACCCTGGGCCTCCTGGCATAGAAAGCATATGCACTTGCCATTTGAGCAGTCTCCCTGGCTGGAAATAATAACCATTTCTGGGTAATCAAGTGAAATATACCACTGTAATGAGCTTATAATGATGATTAATACAATCTAATCCATGTCCCCCAAAAGCAAAATAAATATAAAACTATGCATCCTCTCCATAGTTCCCTATTTATTTCAGATAAAATGTATTAAGGCTCAAGTTCTACATAATTTCTTTAATAGGTCAAATTGGCAAGCATATATGTAGACTCAGCCTTTAAACAGTAAAGAAATTTCCTAAAATACTTGTCACAACAGTTTTGTGCTCATATTTAACTGGCTTCCTATATGACACTGTTAGACGAATAAGAAGACAACAATGGTGGTCCTATACTTAGGAACCCACTATTCATTTCCTCAAGAAAGTCTCTCTGCTGCCTTTTCCCTTTCCACCTCAAGTAAGGTCTTCAAATAGCCAGGCAATCACTCTAAGACTCCCACAGCTTTTCTCCTAGGAACCTGGACTTGAGATTCAGAGATGATGAGTATTCTGAGTACTTCTTATTCCTTTAGGAGGCAGTCAACTTCAACTGGACAGAAAGAAGCACAAAAAAATTGCAACATCAGAGAGGAATAAAGGAGAGAAAGAGCTTAGTTTTCAAAAAGTCTGCACCTAGGTTCTGATGAGTTCTTCATTGTGGGCAACAGCCCCCTTTTCTTCCCTGGGAAATTCTGGGAGATGCATGTATCCTAGTAATAAACTCCCTCTCTTTGTTCCAGCCAGTTTTGAGGCTGTCTGTTATTTGGTACAAAAGAACCTTGACAAACATTATTTAATCTAATTATTCCAGAGTAATTTCCAGTTTAATTTTGTAATTCTAATAAATTTTAGATAATATTTGAAGTTTTGTGACTGATAGTTGACAGGATTTTCCCCTTTCTATTAAATAAATTTAACACTGTAGGTATATAGCTAGTTTATCTATGGGAATATCCCTTATCAAACAGAATAACATTAAAAAGATTATAATTTTTAGCCATAAAAATATCAGATACTTTAGGAACACATGTCACTTTGTGTGTCACAATAAGATTGTGACTTTGTGAATTACACATCTTGGATAATAAAACACATTGAAGTTCAATAAAACCCTTACCCGTGGGTCTCACTTCTTCATTTTGGCTGTCAAAATACCAATACCTCATTAAATGTGAACAAACATTGGAAATGTGCTAATTCAGTTAATAATTGCATGGAAAGAGCAAAGGCACAAACAATGAGAGAAAATAGTAAAGAGAAGGCAATAAGAATAAAAAGGAAGAAATTCTTCAGGGCAGGCTGCAGGCTTAATAAGTAATTTATTACTCTAGAAAAGAAAGAGAAATATAGTAGAGGAGTGACAGAATCTAGCAGGGGAATCTGGGCCAGCTAAAACAGGACCTGCTGTTCTCTCATTCAGACCTATGTGGAGCACTCAGAATTTTATACCGGAAGCTCATTGTGTATTCTTTGTTGCTGGTTGTATAACTAACCACAGACCAAAATTAATGTGTGATAAAATGCACAGCTTTCACATTGCACAATGCAGAATCAGTGATTCTCAACTAATTTTTTGTTCCAACAAAGAAATATATTTCAGGCTCATAACAGTAACATGTATGATAATTCATGCAATGTTTATCCCGATATGCACAGACTGGAAGCTACGCAGATGAATAGGAGATATGAACTCTAACTTTAGATGGTACAGGTTCGGGGGTCCATGCTATGTTCAGGCTCTTCTTTCTTCTCTCATTGCTACTAATATAATTGCAGTTGGATTAAAAACATAGGTCCTTGATAATCACAATTAATATTCAGTATTTATACTATGCCAAGAACCTTTTTTAGTCACATATATTAAACATAATTATCTTTGTAACCATGCAACATAGGTATTTTACAGATCGGTAAATTGAGATACAGACCAAAAATTAATAATTTGCCTATATGACAGGCTAGGTTGAACTCAAGTTTCTCTTAATTCAAACCCTATATACTGTATATTTCATTTTAATTTAGCATAAACTACTCCAAATTGTCTCTGAAAAAATATAACAGCATTTCACTCGATCACTGGGTTGCATATCCATTTGAGTATCAACTACCAGATCGCACAACTTCCAGGGGCACCATGCACAACAAATCCAGGTGAATCTCTTCCTCCAACATAATACTGTGTCTACTACCCTGCAACTGTGCCCCTTATGGACTCTATGTACCACTGGACAAAGCATTGTGCATTGCTACAAAGGCAAGAAAGACAATCTTTCATGAGAAGGAGCTTATTGTAAATTATGATGATAACAAAAATCTTCATTAAATTTAAAACAGAAGAAATTATAGTAACACCTCGAGAAAGGTGGATGCTTCAGAGCAAGCATCCAATTTCCCAATTGGCTGATTAGGAAGATTAATAAAAGAGCTCTTTAAATACCATGAGCAATTTTCTGACTGCACAAGTGGCCTCAGAGAGCCCACAGATGCCAAGATGCCACAAGGAAAGAAAGCAAAAAGAATTTTTTTTATATTTTTCAAATCTTCTGTGTTGATTTCTCTTCCTCTGCCATGAGTGGGAGCAAGTCATTCTCCCGCCTCTTTCCAGCTTCACCTCCCCCTATTTCAAACACACACGCACACACAGCAATTTAAATTTATAATTCATCTGCATTCCTCTTCATTCAGCTTTCAGTCACTCAGTTTTAAGGAATGCAAATATGTGCTCTCTTGCTACCTGCCCCAGCTCAATAATCCCTTGTAAGTATACTGACTGTAGATTAAAGGACATTTGAAAAGACCTGTGGTTCTAAGAATAGACATTAGAGCATATTAAAAAGTCATGAATTCCAAACTCAGACACCAAATAAACTTTCCCCATGTTATTTCTTTGGCTCATGGATATCTGATCATGCACTTATGCCTATAAAGTTTAGTATATTAGGTCAGGTATCTGATTTGATTTTTTTCACATATCTAACATAATCTATTGCTACAGTTCCATAAATGTATTAAAAATGATTCTAATCTATATTGGAGTGTGCACATACACACATACAAACACACACAAACACACACACACACAAGACCCCCACCTGGAGATAAACTATATCAGTTCTTCATTTCCTTCCGACCATTGGTATCTAACTTTTTACTGTTACCAAGAAAGGAAAATATTAATTTTTTGCTCTGGTAGTCAGAAGATTAGAAGCATTAAAACAGATGCACCACCATCATGTTTATTTGATTTTTTTTTATCTAAAGACCAAAAGGAAGTAAATCTACTTGGTAAAATACATGAAACAGGGCTACATTCTCAAATAGATTGTTTTCTGTGGCCAGCTTTCCTTCCTTGCTCTATCCAACATCTCATCTTTGCAAATATAGGGTTTGCTTTCTAATGAATCTCAGGAAATCCTCCCTGTCACTCACTCATCCAGGGAGCAGTCCTCTCCGGCATGGCACGTCCTTCACAGGTGGCTAAGCCTGCTGAAAAGCATCAGAGAATCCCCAGTGGGAAGGAAACCTGTAAAACAGAAGGCTTTAAAGTCAAATAAAGATTTAAGTGAGAAAGGTTGTTTTAGTCAGAAGAGGAAGGAGATTGAGGTAAATAGCACAGGGAAGGCAGAGACCAAGACCAAGAAAATGACTGACTGTCCCTTCAGAACAAAGTGAGATGCAAACAAGTTGTGTTTTAGAGCAAATCAAACCTTCCTGATTCTTAGAATCTGAGCTTCAGAAAAGACAAGGTCTGAGACTTCACTCAAAAAGTATGTAACAAAGCCTATTGCACCTAGGAATCTTTATCTCTTCAAGTGTACTGTATGAGGGAGTTTATTCATGTTTAAACCATGGCATAAATTAGCAAACAAATATTTTTGTGCTAGTAGAAGCCACTCATCTCAATACTCCTAAAGCAGGTCCAGGGATAAGGGTGAGTCAATGGGAGCCCTAAGGTTTTGTTCGGGGAGGTGGGGAATAGGGACAAAGAAATCACAAAAGTAGCAAGTGGGTAAAGTAAAAGTAAAAGTAGCATGTCTAAGTTATCACTTAGACATGAATTCATAGCTCTGAAATGACATGGAAAAACAGCAATGGAGGGGCTAAGAGAGCTTAGGGAACATGTAAAGGAATGTAGTAGGGGCTTGAATATTAAACATATTGGGACACAGTGGTTCTACGGTGTGGATTGGTGTCCTATAGCCATCATTTTCTCTCCATCTCTCTGAACACTAACCTTGTACTCATCTGATCTCTTACAAGAACCTATACACCAATGCCCTTGGGTCCATTTTTGCTTCTTCTTGCCAATTCATTCTCTCCTCCTCAGTTTTTTCCTTGAAGAACTGAACACTTAAAACTCTGTTCTAGATGATGGATAAGGGAATTAGACAAGTAGATGGAAGCCAGTTTTTAAGCATGTCCCACAAGTCCATCTGCAAACACTGCCCCCGCTTGTTAAGGAGCTGATTGTGTCCAGCAGTGAATAAGGTTTCCCTTTGTCACTAGTCATTCCATCATCTCCACAAAACCTACTGTACCTGTGTAGGAATCTAGGGAAAATCTGAGCCTATAATATAAACTCCAAAATTATTTGATTTTAGGGGGAATGAATGATAACTAGCTTCAAATTTTTCAAGAGTCCCATAGAATGGTGAGATTTGCTTTTTATGGTTCTAAATAACAAAATAAGAGAACTTTTGTCAACATAAAGAACATCCTATAAAGCTTTTCTTTGGGGAATTATAACTCCTTGTTTGTAGGTTTCTAACAGAGAACAGCCAAATTATAAGCAGGTACAATAAAGGAAGTATCTAATCCTTTATAGAGACAAGTCAAGTTTGGGTGATGACAAAGATGCAGAGTTTGGTATCAAGTCGGTTTGACTAGATTTTATATCTCCACACTGGATGCAGAATAAAATCACTCAGGATTTTTTTCTTTGTTTTGAAAAAGCATACACCCCAAAAATATGATTTAAAATGACTCAGAGAATCAGCATTTTAAAACATCATCAAGAAGACTGTAATGTACACCTGCAATTGAAAATGACCAATCTACATAAAGCTAGTTTTCCAAACTTAAGACTGTATTTCTACATCTAGAAAATGAGAGTGTCTATTAAAATTACTCTTATTTTGACTGACTAATTCACTAAGTGTTCTCTTACACTGGCTAAATTAATTAGGCATCTAAGACTGTATTTCAAACAGAAAACTAGAACATGGAAGAGAAATAGGGGTGGAGACAGGGTGTGAGAAAGAAAGTAGTGAGAGAATAAAGATAGAGCTGTATTAAACACATATCTTAAGTTCTAGTTTCCGGGTGCTAAATAATTGAGTTTGCACTTTATCAGAATTTCAAAAAGTGTTGGCTGTCCAAACACGCAAAGTTCTTCTCCTGAAGTTTCCTAATATGGTAACATAAGCATTTAGGTCACCAGTAGGTTTGGATCTAATAAAGACCTCCAAATTTGCAAATCTCAGAATGTTTTTTGAGACCTTTCAGTCAGAGGACTGAAAATATCGAAAGTGAATGGAGAGTACATATGGTTGTTAGAATGTGAGTAGGTGACAATCAGATAATTTCATATGCTGCTTTTCTATCCTGAACTATTTTCGTGAAAGTCTGCTCTTTGGTAAATGAATAATTCACTTATATTCCAAATGTATTTTAAGTGTGTTACATTTGAAATCAGGGGAAGATATATTTAAATATGATGTTATAACTTTTTAATAGGTTAAGACAGGTTTATGGATATTGCTCTTGATTGAACCCAATCAGCCAGACACCTAGAATGATGAAGAGATGGGCATTGAATCCTTCCCATCAATTCAATAACTAGAGAGAACTTTTATTCTATAGATGCTGTAGGTTCGATTTCCCTTAACTTTCCTTCTAAGATGCTGATTTCGCTGCCTGAGACTGCTCAGGACTTAGCTGTCACTACTTGTGGTTCCTGATGATTGAGGACTCAATGGATCCTTGGAAGAGAACAGAATCCTAGAATAAAGTTATCATATCATTAAAATAGAAAGGTCCTAAAAACACAGTGAACCAAATATAATTAATTTCTTTCATCCAAAAATCCATGAACAGCTGAACAGAAAAGAAGAGCTTTATTGGCTAGGAAATAAGTTGAGAAGCATGTCTAACCAGCACAGGCTGTAGAACAAGCTTCAGAAAGAGAAAGTCAGGGGGTTGAGTTTTTGCCAACCTGGGTTAGGGCAACATAACAGTCTATACATATTTAGGAGTTTTCTAGGAAAAATCATGTATATTGATGAGGGAGAGAGATGGGCTTGTGCAGTTAAGAAACATACAATTAGCATACATAATCATAAACAATGTGCCCAGAAATTGAGAAATCTCAGGGACATATATATTTCAGTAGGGTAATGAGTACATAGGTAACATAGCTATCAAGGAAATTCTGTTAAATGTCTCCACAGACCAGTTATGTTCTGTCCGGGGTCTAAGGTTCTTTTTTTTTTAAATTTTTATTTTTTTAAAAATTTTATCACCATGTGGAAAGTTACAGAGTTCTCAGGTTTATGTCTCAGTTATACCGTATTCAAACACCATCCCTTCACCAGTGCCCATATTCCACCACCAAAATCCCCGGCACACCCCCCGCCCCCCACCCCAACTGTATAACTGATGAATTTCACTTTATTTTCTCTTCACCTTGATTACGTTCCATATTTCAACACAAAACTCACTATTGTTGTGGGAGTTATATCCCCAAACAAGATAACCCTAATAAGGAGGCATTTGATAATTAGTTTCCCATTAAAAGATTGTATGTTTTCAGGTTTTAGAAAAGGTCACGCGGCTCGGATGTGTCCCAGTCCCGAATCCTGGAGCCGTGTTAGTTGCTGCTCAGTGTCGCCAGGGTTCCATCTGGAGAAGGTGTGCTGGCGGCACCTCCTCCTTCCGGCCCCCCGGTGTTGCTGGCCCCGATTCGGGTCCGGAGCATTGTCTGGGCCGCGTTGCTCACCAGAATGCCTGCCGCTTCTCTGTGGATTGTGGTAGCAAGATCTGGGGTCTAAGGTTCTTATGAGTGTAAAGATATGTCTTGGATCCAGAAAGGCCTAAAGAATTTTTACCAACTAGAGATTGTCACATCATCCAAACCAGAAGCCTCAACCAGAGTTAGTTTATTTTTTGCTTTCTAAATTCTGTTCCAATTTTGGCAATAAGAAATGGAGGCATGGAGTTGTACAACATTTTGATTTCTTTATGACATTTTCAACAAAGGAAGCTGGGTAGAACGGCACAATGCCATGCCCATAGTGAGTATTTAATAAAAAATCTAAAAGTACAGTACCAAAAGCTCACTTCTGTAAACAGAGAAAGGTATGTGATAGTTTCTATCATTCAAATTATATAATATATAATTTTTTAAATAATCATTATATTCCTGGCCAAAAAATAATAGTTACTGAAAATATTATCTCCAAGAATAAAAATCCTTAAGACTCGTGGAGAGAAAGCTTATTTATGAGACCATTATCTTTTCTTGTTTTGTTTCATTTATAGTTAAGTTCTGTAATACAAGAAAGGATAAGAAGCTCTGGTGTGAATAGACCTTCCTTTTTATCTTTATCATTCTCTCTCCTTTTTAAAAAATTAGGTACCATGAATTATAATCACTGTCTGTCACTGTCATCCCATTGCTCATTGATTTGCTCGAGCGGGCACCAGTAACGTCTCCATTGTGAGACTTGTTGTTACTGTTTTTGGCATATCGAATACACCATGGGTAGCTTGCCAGGCTCTGCCGTGCAGGCACGATACTCTCGGTAGCTTGCCGGCCTGAGAGGGGCAGAGGAACTGAACCCGGGTCGGCCACGTGCATGGCAAATGCCCTATCCACTGTGCCATCATAATAGTGTCAATATTAACATTTGTGGAACACACACAACCTGGAAAGATAAAGTCCCAGGCAGAAGGATCTGTGGTGAAAATTGCCAAAGAAGGCATGCATGCAGCCTGGATCTCAGAGAACAGAAATAAGCCCACAGACTCTTCTCAAATAAGACTACAAGATGACCAGGGAAACAGCATATGAGAAAGGCATCATGGTCACTGATTATCATAGAAATGCAAATCAAAATGACAAAGAAAGATTATCCTCACACCACTAAACATGTCCACATCAAAAGGTAGTATGTGCCGAAAGCAAAACTATTAGCACTGTTATAAATCATGTTACTTCAATAAGGATATTAAAAAGAAGAATGTGCTGAGTGTTAGAAATCAGAGAGATCACTAAAAAACAATGACAAAGGAGAAAGTATTGGGATATTAGCTCAGAAAGGAATTTGAAGAGCCTTGTGGGCCTTGGAAAGGACTCTGAGTAACACGTGGACCCATTCAAGGCTTTGAAGAGGAGTAACATAATCTAACCTTGTTCTGAAAAGTTTGCTCAGTCAGCTGTGCTGTAAATCTAATTGAGAGGATAGAGCAGAGCAGGAAAAGTATTCAGGAAGGTAACTGCAATGAACTATGTGAAAGACCATGATAGTATCTGAGACCAGGAAATAATAGGAGATGGCAAGATGTGGTAAGATTCTAGATATTCAACAGTTTGATGAGACAAAGCAATAAGCTATTGTTGATGCACATAAATTACCACAGGAAATAAAAGACTGAGCATAATTTCTCAATAGTTTAGGACAGACCAACTTAGAAAGACATTTACTTTACTGATAAGTAAACGCTGTCTAGAAAATGCATGTTTGGGGATGAACAAAAGTTCATATGAGACATATTAACTTTTCAACAAATTTATTACAAAAGTCAAGTGGCTAGTTTGGAAAGTACATGGTAGTGTGCATTTTAAGTCTTTGGGAGAGTTTTAGGCTAGAGATCAAAGTTTGGGAATCTTCAACAAACAGCATTTAAATTCATGAGTCTCTTTGGGCTTGAGTCTGGACAGAATAGTAAGCCTTCCGAAGGTTGAACCCCAGAAAACCCAATATTTAGAGGTTAAGAAGATCAGGATGACCAACCAATAGAACTGAGCAGTCACAGAGGTGGGAGTAAACCAAAAGAAATTTTCTGGAAACCAAAGGAAGAAACTATTTGAAGTCAAAGAATGAAACTCAATATGTCACCTGCTGTGCTAGAGCATCAGAATCAGAGCTGAGAATTGGCCTTTGTTTTCAGCCTTGGGGAGGGTCCTGATGATATTATAATATGAGTAATGTGTTAAGAGCGGAAGAAGCAGGCAGAATGGGTACTAGATTGTAGGAGAGAATGGAGAAAGATCCAAGTAATCCACACTAACTACAAAAGACAATGAAAAAAAATAGACATATTCCTAACCCCACCACCACTTGCACCATCATCGCCAATTTAAACTGAGTGCAATACCATAAAACAGGCCCCATTTTCCTATCTAGAGGGAAGGAAAGAGATGCTTTCTCTTTGTAATAAGGTGGGACATTTTTTAACTGTTCATTTTGTCAGCCTAGTTGGCTTCTGAATCTAAAGTCTCAGGAATCCCATTCAATTTGAGAAACTAAGGTGGCAGGCTTGGATTTCAGCTCCCACCATTTTTGTAGGTCATAATACAAATCCACACCCCCAATCCCTCAGGCCTCCCCTCAATCAATAAATTGCAGTTAATGCCCATAGGGAAAATGGTCTTTGATGAGACTCTGTGTTAGCAGCCAATCCAAGCCCATTAACTTCCACATCTGGAAACAGGTGAGTAAGGAAAATGAGGCTGATGGCTTCAATTTAGTTCTCATTTATCAGCATCACAATAACCTGACTCAATGACACACAATTCAGAGTGATTGGATGAATTTGCTGAGTAGAGGTCCAGACTGAAATAATAAGAAGGCAGAAGGTCAGGATCCAGAATTACTGGGAGAGCTATTTCAAAGGACAGGTTTAGAATCGGGGCGCAAGAATGAAGAAACTGAGTAATAAACTCAGAGGGTCACACCCAGCAAGTTGTCAAGTCAATGTAACATAACATCATTCACAGCTCCCCTTGACTTTTGACCCTGTGTCATTTTAAAATACAGAATGACAATGATCACAATAAACCTTATATTTTGATTGTCTAATCTCCCCCTTAACACCTTTATTGTTTTATTTTTCATTTGAATTTTTTAAAGGGTATTAATCACCTCTGTTTCATAAATGGAAACTGAACTTAAAGAGAAAGAGTCACAAGGAACAGGAAATGGCAAAGGCCAGCATTCTGTTTCAAGAAATAACTCACTCCATGAAAAAGGTAAATAACTGTCATGGTTTAACCACATTTTGGAAGGGGTAAAAATAGTTTTGTTTGGTTAACAACAGGATCCTTTTTAAGGGAAAAAGTATGATTAGGAAAATTCTTCAACAAATAATAGCAGATCTTGATTGCCTAGAACTACCCCAATGTCTGCCCTCTGTTCTAGAGTAATGATATCTCTGGTTCTTAAATGTGACGACCTATATGTACAGATATAGGTCTAGGAGACACAGATATACAGATGTTACATTGGAGATAGTGGAAAGGGGTAACAACTAATCTAGTCTATTCAGTTGGTCATTTTAAGTACCACCAACCTGAAGGGTAGCCAGACAGATAGATACAGAAATGGCTTGTGAGGAAAGATAGCAAACACAAAAAAGAAGGTGCAAGAGAGGGATCTTCTTCTTTGACCTCTCACCATGCCCAGGCAGCCCGTGGGAAAGCACCATTCTCACCCACACGGCCAGAAGACAAAGCAGAATTGGAGGGACTAGAAGCTTGGGGCAACAGGTCCCTGACAGGCAGACTATGGGACCCCAGTGACAGACTATGAAGCAGCAGACCTCAGACCAGGAGGAGAGCACAGGGCCCAGTGACGGACAGGTTGCAAGATAGCACGCAGTGGAAAGAGCAGTGAGGGGCAGGAAGAATGATGTCTTACACAAGAAGCAGGGAGGAGAGGCCTGCACATCAGGGTGAGGCCTGCAACGAGGAAACATAATATCATAAGCATCAGGAGTTTTCTATGGTAATTTAACATACAGAACTCAAAAATCCAACTCAGGGGCCGGAGCGATAGCACAGTGGGTAGGGCGTTTGCCTTGCACGCGGCCGACCCGGGTTCGATCCCCGGCATCCCATATGGTCCCCCAAGCACCGCCAGGAGTAATTCCTGAGTGCAAAGCCAGGAGTAACCCCTGAGCATTGCTGGGTGTGACCCAAAAAGAAAAAAAAAATCCAACTCAGGAGTTAGGCAGTTTCATGATAGCATAGATACAGATATAGATTTTATCTATTAGCAATGCAAGAGGAGCCAAATCGAAAGTGAGGCCCCACCCAAAGCACAGGCCTAGCAGGAAAGAGTCCAAATGCCAAACTATTCTGATATTCTGACAGAATGAATGGAGGGGAAAAATCAGAGTGAGAATGATTAGTGAGAAGAGATTAGGTAAACGATGCATAACTAGGGCACTATGTGGGGTGAAAGGCCAAATGCAGTTTCAGAGAGATCAGTGAACTCTTAAGAACAAAAATTTTCAGTGTGAAATTATTTCTAAGATGTAACCCTTTGATATTTCCTGTCTTTCCCTATTCAGTATACCATGTATATAAATAAGATTTTTTAATAGCTATTAAGGGAATGTAAGTTTCACAGCCAGGACTAAGGAACAGCAAAGAATGCACAAAGGACAAATGACAATGCAAAAGACAAAATATAGACCATCCAAGTTTAGTGTCTGAGTGTGACCAGGACCACAAAAGTCCCACATTCTACAGGGACAGGTGTTGTGAAATTTGGGAATAACATCCTATGATTGCTGGAGCAAGATCACTCAATTTACACTGGATTGTATAAATAATAAATGCAACAGAAATGCAATACTACAAAACAGTGATTTGGGTAGTAAGGAAAAATCCAGAAAAGTCTCTTAAACACTTATTCAAACTTAAGCCTATAAATGACACTTACCAACATGTCAATATGAAACAGGCTAGTGCTTCTACTTTGATCAGAGTTCAATTTACTTCCATGTATAAGCCACATCCATAATACCATTGTGAGGAAGGAGAAGGGCACCAGGTAATCTAGTTACATAATTGGTTATTTTAAATCTCCCCTCCATAGTAGAAACCCATCAGGCAGCAGGAATAGCTCAGAGCAGGCAGAGATAACTGTGCCCAGGTGGAGAGTAAGAAAATCAGTTTTCACATATGCATGTGACTGAATATCAAAGAAATAGGCTGCAAGACCAATAAATATGGCACCAGCAGTGTGAGATGGAGCCCAGAGCTCCAGAAACACGCCATTGGGCCATCAAAAGCATAGCCAGCCTGGGATAGGATCAGCCCAGGACTGAAGATGCCAGAGACAAAAGCATACCTGCTCAAGCTGCAAAATAACAGAACTGCAAAGCCAAAGACATCTGGGGTCCTGTTAGCCAATTTTACACATGGATTCCAAAGGACACACCTAGGAAACGAGTCAAAATTTATCAGTGCAGCATGTTATTTTTTTTTTACATGAGATGAAACAATCTAAATGCAGAATTCCCCCACATGTCAATAATACTTTTCAAATCTCCTGCAGATGTTTTACCCATTCCCAATGTGATAGCAACTATTCTTAACAACGCATTACAATAAATCTTTCCAAAGAAGTTTCACTCTCAGTAATCTTTTTTTTATCAATGCACCATCTTTTAAAATAATATGAATAGAATCATACCATTATGATAACAAACATAATTGGCATAAAACAAGCCTGCAACAAATGTGTTGAGTCTCAGGAAGAAGAGAAGCTATCCATGACAACACAAATGCATGGTTTGCCATGCCAGGCTCAGAATGGCAGGAATGAGCATTTGATTGGCCAACCATTCACATAACCACAGCATCCCTTGTTTTAAGAAAGAGAGAAGCTGTTTTTCCAAGATGCTTAGTGAAGGTCAGTTAAATAGTTTCTATTGGTTGAGAGACCATTTTCCTAGAGAAATGCACAGCTTGTTACTGCAGTTGGAGCTTGCTTGCCATGCCTTGCCCCTTCCTGTAGCCCCCTCACAGTCTACATCCAGACATCACATTCAATGAATCAGTTCAGAGCCAGAAAACCACACCCCTTCACAGGAAAATAAAGCCATCCCATTCATCATAGTGGATGAAGGGCACTGGCAGAGACTCAACCTTCAGTTAAAGGCTCTGAAAAGCAGCTACGTGGCACCGAAAACCAGAGAAAACTGCTGCTGAGGAATCTCATGGAGAAGCTGTAATGCTTAGTGGTAATGACTAAACTCATGTACTCGATGTAAATTAGGACTCTCTTTGGCTGAAAAGGGCACAGAGCTAAATCTTAAGAAGCAGTCAGAGAAAGCAAATTTTTTCCTAATCAGAAAAGCACAATCATGGTGAAGTGGAGCAGGTAAATGGGGCTACTGTACCTAATTAGGATCTTTTTTTTTCTCTTCCAAACTACATGAAAGGAAATGCAGACATCTGAGAAGTTAAAAACTTCTGGAAGATAATGTTCTTTATTCATTGAGAAAACATGTTCTGCCTTGTTGGCCTTCAACATGAATTAAAAGAGGCCTCTGATGGCAGAAATTCTAGAGTGACAGCACCCGTTAACAGTTCGGGGTTTTGAAAGGATGGATACCGCCATAGGTAGTCAATAAACAAGATTCATAAGGTTTTGTAATTTTTTTAAATTTTACTCAGCCTTTTTATATATATATATATATTCTTCATAAGTCACGCATTTACTAAATATGCATGATGGGAATTTAGCAAAAAGTTTTTATACAAAAGGCAAACCTGAGTAAAAAATGTATCTCTGTGCCAGACACATTGACGTTCACCTGTGAACCACCTAGGATGCCACACCTGAGGCGGTTTCATTAATCAGAGACGTTGAACTGCAGGAAAACCAGGAGTACCTGAAAGCCATCAAGTACTGGCAAGTGGCAGGAGCCCGAGGATGTGAAAACAAATGGCACACTACATCGGGTATTTTACTTGCTTTTATATTTTTAATATACAAAAAAACAGGAGTGAGGGGTTTCAATAAAAGTTGCTGATGAGGGGCCAGGAGAAAAGAGGCACCTTTTGTTTTCCCTGTTGCCTACTTTGCTGAAAAGAGAAAATCCAGGTTTCTGCTTTACTTCTGGATATTTGGAAGTGGGAGGCAAATATTTGTGGGGGCCCCACACCCCTTTTTTCTCTTTTTCTCTCCCAGTTCTGATTCATGGCAAGGAGGCCCATGCAGCAGCCTCTGCAGGAATCCGCTGACAGCAGCTGCTAATGGGAAGCCTAATGACCTTTAAATGGAACGAGCAAAACTAAGGGAGTTGTGCAGATAATAATTTTACCAAAGACCATAACAGAAAGACACAGTGCACTAAGCTGAAGTCAGAGTGAGCCCGGTGGGACACTGTCGGCCTGCCAGAGAAGACCCTGCATCAGCCTCTGCGGTTTCCCCAGCCTCACAGTTTCCACTGTCAACACGAGCCCAGGAGGAAGAGGCACAATATTCACAACGCCCTGTGATGCCACACAGGCCACTCATCTGAAGCAACAAACAAGCAGTGGTGTTTTCTCAATTTGCGTTCATACAAAAGAAAAACAAGCAGTTGATGTTGAAAGAGCCCATAAGATGTGCACTCACAGCAGCTGAAAGACAAGATAGTCAATGACACGTGGCTCTGTAGCAGAAAAGCGTGGCTGTCCACGTATTTCTCAAGCCAGACCCATCACTTGGCTTAGACTAAATGAACCAAAATCCACCTATTATCTGTGCAGATTTCCATTTCATTAATCTGGCATTTTCCATATCTGGCAAGTCAAGAACAATGATCTGCAAAGTGTAATGCCCAGGTAGGGGACAACAAACCACTTGGGATCTCAACATAAATGCAAATTCTCAAAGCAAACTTGAAGTCTAATTAGTAAAACCTAGGAGTGGAACCCTGACCTGGCACACTACATCGGGTATGTATTTGCTGTTATTTGGGGCAGGCACTGCTCGGGGGCAGCTCCTGGCCTGACCATGTGGTCTGAGATCAAATCTGGGTCTCTCACATACTCAGTCTACACTCACCCTGTTGACCTGTCTCTGCAGCCCTTGGATCTGTATTTTAATGAGCTTTACAGATGGTTCAGATAACACAATCAAGTGAGAGAACCACAAATCAATAACATCGGGTCTCAATCTTCGCTGCCCAATACAATTTCCTGGGAAACTTAAAAACCACCATCTCCAGAGATTCCAATTTAATAGGCATCAGGTACAATTTAAGTGTTTGAAATTTTATAATAAAACTCCCCAAGTGATTCTAACATGCAGGAAAGTTCAAAAACCACTGAAACAAACTGAGGAAAAGAAAATGAACAAACCCCTCTTCACATGGAGAACAAAAAAGTCCATAGTAGCCACCAATGACAGAGAATAACAGGTTCTGGGGTTTGGTACCTTCTTATACCTGCAGACTTGCACATGGCTACCAGCTGGTGGATGGAAGCCACTGTCTGATAAGCCAACAATGTTTTCTCTTTATCATATTCCAGCAAAAGAGAAAATAAATTTCCCCATAAAGTTTTAGGCCTGACTTATTTAAACATATGTCTGAGATTTCCTATTTTTGTTCTTGCTGCTAGGGAACTCAGAGGCAAATTTTGTCCTCAGAGGTTTTATTACCCCCTTATGAAGCATCCAACTCCTGTTCTTAGACCTGTTTGAAAAATCCTGCGGCCACGTGGCTTTTACAACTGCACATATAATGCAGCTAGGCAGTGAATGATGTGGCAGGCCCTGGGAAGTCACAGAATCCTGTCACCTAACTTATTCAACATTATGTCATTTGAAATATCTTAATATCAAAACCAAGACTGACCTATTAGAAAGCATAATCTCTTCCTTGTGAGAATAGTGCCTATTTTATTCTATCACTAAGAAAGTTGCAAGGCACCAACTTTGTGTATATGCACCTGAGATTATTTTGGAGGAAGGCATAATACAAGGAACAGAAGAAAAAAATGCCCCTTGAGCTTTCTTCTAGGTATTTATTCCAAAGCATTACTATTATTGTCTCCTCTCCCAACACCCGGGCTACGAGTCCACCAGACACCATTGATCAATACAGAGAAAGGAGCTCTTTTCCGTTTGATATGATCTCAGCATGAGGCATCCAGGCACCTTGGAGAGATTGATAAAGTTAATCCCTTCATTTCCATAAAGGAGAGAGCACACTGTGACTAGCCTTCCAGGTGAGGAAGGAGCAAATCAAGACTTCAAGGGGAAGAAATGGGCGATCCAGGCAAGCATCACAAAGAAGATAAACTTTTAAATTGACATTCAAGGCAAAACTTGTAAAATATATCTAAGGCACAAACCAGAGAAAATAGGGCATTCTCCTGCTGTCCCAGAAGAATGAGAGAGTTGAGAAAGGCAAGTGAATGACAAAAATCCACATCAAGACTGCAACCTCAAGAAGAAATTGTCAGCATTTTATATAGCATCGTAGGCCATATTTACACATTCATAACACCCCAAGGGTTTACTGTTCAGCCTCTCTGCTGTCCTCTAGGAAAAAAAAGAAAAAAGGATTTCTGCTCTGCTGACCTTTACCAAAAATAAATAAATAAAATGGCATATAACTCCCCAGAGTTGGCCTGTCTCCCAGCTTTTCTTGCTTCATAACCAAGTTCATGCTTATAAAAGAACTGATCCTTCAGCACTGGTTTCCTGCAACTTTTGCTGCAGGCACCCACTGTACTGCATTATGGTGACTGCTCACGTCTGTGGTCTGTTCAGTGCAGCTGGCAGCAGGACACCTGCAGCTTACTTGAGTGTGTCAATATTTTGGAGAAAAGGTGCTTTCTCTCTTTTCATTCTCAGTGGAAAAAATATAGACATATATATGTGTAAAATTCCCAACTATCCATATAACTAACTTAGGTGTCTATGCAATGAAATAGCCTCTGCCCTTCCCAGAACTTCAGAAGATGAGCCACTATCATTCCTGGAGCACTGAACTTAGACCCAAGAGCCACCCTCCAGTCCCAGGCCTGTTCTCACAGAGGGAAGGTGGGAATGGAGGAAGCAGGCTTCGAGGACCTCACAGCCAAGGGACCAGAATGCCAGTCTCTTTATTTAGTTCCTTGACCTCCCTATCCACGTCCTAGAACCCTGATTATTGCAGAGCCCAGCAGAACTAAGAGCTAATATTGCCACCAGCAACCAGCAAAGAAAACAAAATGAAAACTAATGGGATGGGGACTAAGGCAGGACACTTCAGAGCTTGGAACAGATGCAAGCTCAGAAGGCAGTGAGCAGACCTGACCGGGGCCTCTGGCTTACAGAGAAGCATCAGAGGCAGGCAGGCCTGATGCATCAGGAAAGACACTGTCCCAAAGGATGGCAATGGCAGCTCCAGAGGTTTGTATGTGAGAGCCAGACCAGGGACAGAGACCCTCCTGGGCAGGTGCAAGCTCCAGGCTTTGGCTCCTGTGTTCTTATGGCCAGAGAGGTGAATTGTGAAAACAGGTATTCCAGAAAATAATCTTGCTTCTATGTTCTCATATGTCCAATGAGCTCATTATCACTGCCCTCTACTAAATTAAGTCAGACAGATGAAACTCTATGTAAATTATAAAGGAGGGTGAGGTACTGCTATTACTTCTGTCATCACAATCTCAACACTATCTCAGAGGCAAAAAATTACCTAGGCCTTTAGGGAATTTCTGATATAGAGTCCTTAGGTTTAAAGATGGAGAAAATTATGCCGTGAAATGAGAATAGGCTTTGGAAACAGAACTGGGTTTCCATAGCAGCTGAGTGACCTCCGGCAAACTCCTTAGCCTCTCCAACCTTGGGTTCCTATCACATATTAGGAAATGAGACAATCATCATGACCACCATCATGGTAATGACAATAAGGGGCAGGGACATAGCTCTAAGGGCTAGACACAGTTTTCGCATGGGCCTGAGCTTGGTGCCTGGCAGATGATGGCCAGTGGGTGTAGCTTTGGTGGCACACAATGTTGCTGGAACCGAGCAGCATCACTGAGTATTGCTGAGTGAGGCATTTACTATCCTGTGTATTGCTTGGGGAGCTCAAAATGACAATAACAATAATAAAAATAAGGTTAATAAACCTCTCCCGAAAATGAGCCAATCTCAGAGCAGGACAAAATCTTTATTTTATGTATTCACTCACTTGCCTATTGCAGATGTAACCTCAGTTGGGTTAATCTACACAGAAAAATTCCCTCTTTTCCTTCCTGGCTCTCCAAGTGTGAAAGGTCAGACTTCGGACATGGTTTAGTCTTTAAAAATAGTCTTTAAAATAGAAGTACACGGGCTGGAGCGATAGCACAGCGGGTAGGGCGTTTGCCTTGCAAGCAGCCAACCCAGGTTCGATTTCCAGCATCCCATATGGTCCCCTGAGCACTGCCAGTGGTAATTCCTGAGTGCAGAGCCAGGAGTTACCCCTGTGCATCGCTGGGTGTGACCAAAAAAAAAAAAGAAAGAAAAAACTACACTAAACAATCACTGTATGAGTGAAATGCAAACACAAAAGTTCATAAGTTTGTAACTGTACATCACAGTGATTCTCTAGTAAAAATTTTTTTAAAAAAAGAAAAAAAGAATAGAAATACAACAACTAGAACAAAATTACATAAAGAGATAAGAAAAAGTTCTGTAAAACCCATCAGTTTCAAAATTAACTAACTAGAGAATCAAATCAAAACTACATAACTTTGGAATGCTCTTAATAATAATTTGAATTGATTGCCTTTATTTGGTTTTCTTATTACACATACAAGAAATTAAGTCTTCGAGTAAACAACAGAAACATAACTGGAAAACAGAAAAAAGTACATTGGGCAGAAATGACAGAAAACAGTTATCTGATCTGGATCAAAAATATTAAAGAAAAAGTACTTATTCTGTCAGCTTTAAAACATTTTCAGTTTGCTCAAACTGAAACACATCCCCCTGTGGTCTTATAAAAGTCACTGAATTGTAGCAAAGTAGTGAAAGCAGCAGCTTCATCTTCAACGATGCCTTGTAAAATACACATATTAACAAGGAGGCATTTTCTTACTCTTATGGTTTCTCTATTCTGTTCAAAGCACTGACTGTGCCTTGCGCTGTTATATCAAAATAGAGCTTACCTTTGCTTCCACCACTATCATAGGTGAAGAAATGAGAGAAGAGAGAGGGGGGAGGAAGGGAGAGAAGGAGAGAAGAGACTAGTTTAATGCTGCCAGCCCTCCTGGATTCCTCCTCTATTGGCCGAACTTCTTCAGCCAATGAATTTGACATAAGTACTTAACATTTCTTTCCTCTAAGATCGTACCTGGTAAATAGAGCTCAGGTTAAACGGCTTAGATTTGAAAAAGCAAATAAACCAGAAGCTTGTTTCTGGGTGTGTGTCTCAGTGCTCTGCTCTGTAAATTTCTCCTGAATAACTGATTAGACCAGGGACAAGCAGAGTCTTAGATCTGAAACATGATTAGGTGTGAATTCAAATTTACAGTTCCAAACACATCTTCAAACTTGGGAGTTTTGATACAGCTTGCCATTTTCGTTTTGCCAAACATTTGAGAACTGCTGTAGACAAGAGCAAGGATTTGCCTCCCCCTGACCTCACAGAGATCCCTTACAACGGGCAGATGGATGGCGTCAAGGGACAGTATGACAGAAACTAATCAGCAGAAGACCTAGTGATGATTTTATTAACTAGCTTCCCCCTTTCCTCCCCTTATGGTATGTTGTTAGAAAGGTAATAAGGATATCCAGGAAAGAGTTGACTCTGAATTTAGTCCTATAGACCAAGAATTAGGTGTGATCCTGAATCTTCAGCACCTAGCACTGTGCATCCAGCATAGGAATAGCCAGTAAATAAGTCTGTAGCATTAATTAAATGAGAAGTTGACCTAAAAAAAATAAGAAGCTAGGGCCTGGAGCAATAGTACAGCGGGTAGGGCGTTTACCTTGCACGTGGCCGACTTGGATTCGATTACCAGTATCCTATATGGTTCTCTGAGCACCACCAGGGGTGATTCCTGGGTGCAGAACCAGGAGTAATCCCTGTGCATTGCCAGGTGTGACCCATAAAGCAAAAGAAGAAGAAGAAGAAGAAGAAGAAGAAGAAGAAGAAGAAGAAGAAGAAGAAGAAGAAGAAGAAGAAGAAGAAGAAGAAGAAGAAGAAGAAGAAGAAGAAGAAGAAGAAGAAGAAGAAGAAGAAGAAGAAGAAGAAGAAGAAGAAGAAGAAGAAGAAGAAGAAGAAGAAGAAGAAGAAGAAGAAGAAGAAGAAGAAGAAGAAGAAGAAGAAGAAGAAGAAGAAGAAGAAGAAGAAGAAGAAGAAGAAGAAGAAGAAGAAGAAGAAGAAGAAGAAGAAGCAGCAGCTAATGCTAAAATGTACATTAGTTTTCAAATTTTAGGAAAAAGATTTTGATCCTCATGTCAAAAGAAATCCAATTCATGAAAAGTGTAATACTCCAAATGAAAAATTTTTAAGTGTAACTTGACCCCAAAAATAATGCCTCAAGGGAAACCATGTAGCAGACAAGATGAAAGATAGGATAGGCCAGATAAGGGAGAGAAACCTAGAAAAATGATAACCCACTAGAGTAAGGCAGCTGGTCCTTCAAACTCCCAGAAATTGACAGTAGAAAAGTGGACAGGAGTCAGCCCCAGGGAAGGCCAGCTGGAGGCTGGTCACAGGGTCTGAGAGTTAGGGAGCAGGTCTAGGTCTAGGACCAGGGAAGTGTGTGTTTGTGTAGGTCAAATTAGTAGGAAGGTTCTCACTGAACTAAGAGTGCTTGCTGAGAGGAAGAATGTCCCTTAAATCTCTCTCACCTAGAATCTTGCCGGCTCACCCAGTGGTCCTCGAGATCGAAGTGGACATGAGCCAGCAACTGCATCACAGCAAACTCTGAGCTGGGCCCCCTGTGCTGGGCAGTGTGAAATAGACTCCGTCCTGTAATCCTTTCACCTACTGTGTGAGGTAGCCACTGCGATCCTCCTCCCCCTCTAGAGATGAAGATGTGAGATCCAAACCACTTATGTGCATGCCCAAGGCTATGCAGTTAATAAGAAGCTCAGCAGGAATCTCAACTGGCACCAGGTTGCTCTAAACACACAATCTGCTGCGGCTTTGGATCCCTGGCTATGGGAGTCTATGGGAAGTGGTCGGCAAGCTCCATGCTTGAAGAAGAACCAGTGAAACTAATTACCTGTGTGGAGATTGCAACTTTCAAGCGTGCAGCATTAGAAAGCAGAGCACATAACCAAAGCCTCATACACAGGACAGCACGACCCTCCAAGAATAATTCAGCAGGGCAAAAGCCCCAACGGGCCTGAGGTTCGCTCATGCAGTGAATTAAAATTTATACACTTTGACTCAGATGTGCAGAAATGGACTTTTAATTCCCCGTGCTCTTGAGCCCCCATTTCCCTCTGCCTGCCCCTTGAAAGGCTTCCAAGCAATCACTTGTGATTTAAAACAGTCTCCTTCAGGGGAATGCTGAGTGCATTCAGGATTTGTTCCCTTATATTCCACCCGGAGGATGCACTGACTGCTGACAGAGGAGCTCGTCCCACCAGCTCCTGGACACTGGGTCCTTTAGCTCACAATAGGTCTTGAGTGTCAAGTGTTCTGAAGCCATATGTGGCCAGTGGCTACTGTAACTGCATCTTTTGGACACAATATCTTTCCCTCATCACAAAACAGCATTCGATAAGGCAAATGTGAAATACTCTTGTTTGCCTATTAAAAGCTTACTTTCTTCCAAAAATAATATACAGACGATGAAACAATTATACAAGAAGATATTGAATGGATTATAGAATGGAGTCTCCCAAGGGTGGGGTGCTGGGGTGATTGGCAGGAGCCCCTGAGGTAAGGGTGGAGGGAAATGAACTCTGGTGGGAGTGTGGTGCTGGAACATTGCAGGCATGAAACCCTATCTTGAAAAGTATTGTAAATCACAATGCTTCAACTAGAACTCAAAGTGATATAAAAACTAACAGTGAGAAGCTCCAAGCTTTGTGGAATCAAGCTCTGTCAACAGGTGGCAACTAGAGTTTAAACAAACTCAATAACCCCTAAGCCTGAGCACCCTTTGTCTTTCAAGTGGAGATTAAAATAAAAGGGTCCCTAACAACCTCTCAAGTAGATGCTATGATCATAAGAGATAGTGCCTGTAAAAGGATTTTCAAGTTTTGAAGACAACACCCAAATATAGACGTTATTATTCCTATTCCAATCAAGACTACACTACAGTCTTGCATCCTGATAAAATTCCCATGTGCAAATCTCACCTCCACTAGAATTATTTTAGAGGTGAAGCCTTTGGGAACAGGTTAGATCCTGAGAGTGGAGCCCTCCAGCATAGGACTCAGATGTTATTAAAAAAAAAAAGACCCCAGGGAATTACTTTGGTCTATACAAGGACACACAGGAAAAGAGCCATCAAGGAGTAAAGAGTGGGTTTGCACTAGTCACCAGTCCTACCAGTGAGTTGATGCTAGACTTCCTAGCCTCCAGAACTGGAGAGAAAATTTTGATTTATTTAGCCACTTGCCATATTATAACAGCCTAAAGTAATATAATATAAATCATTCTTTATTTTTAAAAGAGGAAAATAAACATACTGCAAAACCCAGATCAATTATTATCCCTGCTAAAAGAATTTGCACTGTTTTCTCAGAGTTACTCACGTTAGCAAGAAGCAATTATGAGGGAAGACAAAGAATTAGAAGACAAAATAAGGAATTCCTGAGTTTTCAAAAAAAAAGAAAATAATTTCAGTAAGCTACAGAATAAATCATTACTAATCGATTCTTAGATAATAAGAAGATACTTTGTAACAAAAGATGTTAAAATATTCATAACAAAATATATTTATTAGTATTGTGAACATATGTTTTTATATCAGCAACATATTTAGCATTCTTCCTATATTCCTGAGATAAGGATGGTGGAATGTGGGCAGTGTGATTATATTTATGTATATTTGAAAATCTATCTACATCTAAGTGTGCTGAATATTTGTTCAGCGTTAGCTTGAAAGTGGGTTTGAAAATATTGGCCTTGGCTCCATTCTGGAGCACATTTTTTGACAATGATAGATGTTCTTAAGGTGAGAGTCTTTGCATATAGTGACACCAGAAAAAAAGTCACCTTTGAAGAGACACACTCCAAAAGGGTGTGGCAGGCAGGCAACTTCAACCCTGGACAGGAAAACACACATACATACACACACACACACACACACACACACACACACACACACACACACACGGAACATTTGTTCTGCTAAATTGAAACCATGCAGAGAATAGGTATTATTAATATCTCATTAAAATTAAGGTAACTGGACATCAGCCTGGTTAAGTCAGTGAGTTGGGCTTCAAGTTCAGCCAGAGCCCGAATGGGCTTTCAGTTGGGGTGTCCCAACAATGCACCAATCTTTGATGACACTTTCTCAGCTTTCCTCTACTCTTTTTCTTTCCTTCTTCCTTTCCTTCTTCCTTCCTTCTTCACACCTCCTTTACTTTTCTTTAATCATTTCTCTAAGTTTAGGCTCCATGGTTTACAATACCATTCAGAAGAGGGCTTCATGCATAACAATCCAGCACTGCTCTCTCTTCCCTCCACCATTGTCCCAGCTCCCTACCTCATTTATTCATTTTTCCTCTCAACATCCCCCTCTCGCCTCCTTGGAAACCTTCCTATACTTTCTTCCTTGCAGTTGGCTTCTGCCTAATTTCATATCAAGGCTGGTTAAGTCCCACTAGCGAAAGGCTGGTCTCTTTTAAGATGGGGCTGGTCCCTGCTCTAGAAAATATTTATGTTCCCCTAAAGATTTAATTACGAGATATGCCAAACACTGCTGCAAGTGACCCATAGTTTACTGTTTGTCCCATTTTAAACTCCACTGGGACAAATAATTATTCCACTGGGTGAGGGGAAACTGTCCGTATTGGTGGGTGTAAAAGGCAGTAGAAGGGAAGAGAAGAAGGGTTAGAGGGAAAGAGAGAAGAGAAAAAGAAAGAAAACCTGTATTACCTCTACTTCCAGATTTCACAGTTTAAAACTGCTCAGTCAATCATATTTTGTCCAATAGCATTCTGAAAATGTGACCTCCCTCACCTACACTCATGCACCATCGGATCCCTAATAACCTCTATTTTTAACACTTGACACTCAGAACCCAAATATTGTCATTCACATCTTATGTGTGCTTTCTTATCTTCATAACAACTCTGTCTCTGAGAGGAAGAAAAAATATTACCATCCCTATTTAAAAAAAAAATCTTCAAATCAGAGAATGTCAGTTATTTAATGTGAAAATTTTCCTAGCCTCTAGATCTGGATTCCCTGGCTTCCAAACCAGCTAACTCTAATCTCAAGGGGCTCCTTGAGAGCATAGCTAAAAAGAAATTTCCTCTCTTCTTAAATGGGTCTTTTTTGCAGAAATACAAATTTGCATCCTACAGGCAGGGGGAGGAAGAGTTTATTTTCCCTTTGAATTTGAATTTTAAAGGAACGGGGGGGGGGGGGGGGGAACAAAACCACCTACCACTTCAAATGTAGCAACTGCCAGATTTATGCAAAGGCAGAAACATTTATGTACAATCACACAAAGCCAAAGGGTCTGAGCTCCCCCCTCGCCCCCCACCCCCACCACCCTGCAGACAGACTCAGCCTTGGAGGCATTGCATTTGTGTCCAAAGAACAATTGACAACAAACACAGAATGGCTGAGTGCCATCCGATGATCTCCAATCCCTAAGCACCATGCATAGGAATCGTTTGTTCCTCTAGGTTTGCTTCCTCCAGGTTATCAACCTCCAACCCTAGAGATATTATTATCATCCCATTTTACAGGTGAGAAAAAAAGTACATTACATTCATCTCTTGTTTGTTTGTTTGCTTATTTGAGGGCCACTCCCTGTGGTGCTCAGGGCTTACTCTTGCTCTGCTCAGACAGGGATCAAGGGACCATATAGGGTGGCAGGGAATGAAACTTGGCCAGCCGCTAGCAAGGCAAGTATCCTATCCCCTGTATTATCTCTTCAGCCCCACACCTTTTATCTTAATAACAGCACAAAAGGATTGCTGTTGCCGTTAATAACATTTTAGAGATAATAAACCAAGACTCAAAAAAGTTAGGAAACTTCCACAGATCTCGAATGAGGACTCCAGCTTGCTCTAGGGAACAATTTACTCAGCAATACAGAACATGCCTCTGTAATGCAGAACAAGCCTCAGCAATGCAGAACCCTCCTCCATCCTGACCATCAGTCATATGGCAGCTAAAATTGGAAGCTGAAGGCGACACTATACAAATACGCCCAAGACTGGCTCTTGTAGTACCCCCGTGAAGAAAGGCCAGCATAGGACCCTGAGGAAATCAAGAGTTCGTAACTCAAAATGTAGACACGGATTTGTCACAAAAGCAACCATAACCGTCAAAAAAGGGGAGAAATTTCATAAGAAGTGAGTATTTAAAAGGAAAACAGGATGGATGGCTTTGGAAAGGTAAAGTTACGGCAACGGGTTATAAATCCTGAACATAAATTGAGGCTGAAAGATGTTTGAGTCTCTGGGCAGTGTTTTACTGGATACACTAGCACCACCTTGTGGTTACAGTAAAGAAACACAAGATTCTACCATTCTGTATTAACAAGACTGGCCTTTGCTGAGGGAGTAAAATAGAGTTGGATAACAAATCGCAAGACTCTGAAATTTCATTCACTGTGACACATAGTTGGTTTTGCTCTGGCTACATCAAGCAGTGCTCGGAGGCAACACTTGGTTCTACCTAGAGTCAGTCTACAGTGCTCAAGGAACCATATGCAATACCTGGAATTACACTAAGATGCTCTGCATGCGAGGCAAGTGCCCTAATCCCCATTCTATCTTTCTGGCACGATAGCTACTTTTGGCGGTAAGTACACAATTTGGGAGCAAAAAGAGTTGTTACAGGGTAATATACATGGTTTTGACCCCAGCTTGACCCTCAGCATCAATGATCCCCCAGTATTCTCCAGGTACAGCCCTGGAAGCCGCTCCCCAACCCCATTATCACAGGTCACCGCCAGGTGACCTGGTTAATCTCCCAGCACCACAGAACCCCAAGCAGCACCGGCATGCTTGGACCCTTGCATGAGACCATCAAACAGTTGGCAGTGAATTACTGAGAGGGGCCCAGGGCCTCCTGGAAATTTCTTGGAAGTCCTCTTCCCACTAAAACAACAACAACAAAAAAAAAAACCCTACATTGGAGAAATATTATTTTATTCCAGAGAAGGCAAAATTCAAAATAAGCTAACTGCTGATATCTTCAGTGGAAATCATGAGTACATTGATAATAATAAATGCTAAGTAAAATTTTATTGAAATATGAAGTCTCACACTTCTAATGCTTTCACAAACATTTCTATGGTATAAACCATACAGAATCTCCTGCCCCCGCGCCAGGCTGTCTTCACCAGGGTGAAGGGTACCCCTTCGAGGGGACCTCGAAGTAGGGGTTGAGTTTCCCTCCCTGCCCCAAGCAGAGCCCAGCAGCTGAAAACCTCCAGAACCCAGCCACAGTCATGCTCAAGGCCACTCTACACACACTCGATGAGCCTCACCCATGAAGGAACCAACAGAGGAACCCAGGTATGCGGGACCTGTGGCTGAGATCTCCAAGCCTGCTAGGGTCAAGACTGGGCCTTCACCCAGATCCTCCATTTTCCAGTAGCTTGGCAGTCACACCCACAAACTGCCCCAGCACCATATAATCTCATCAATGGCCAAGATCCAGAGGCTATAAAATAAAGCTCCCGGAAGAGTGGCTGCTCTAAAAGCCTCCATCTCCCTCGAAAAGCCCGGCAAGATACTGAGGGTATCCCGCCTGCATATCAGAGCCTGGCAAGCTACCCATGGTGTATTCGATATGTCAAAAACAGTAACAATAATGGGCCTCATTCCCCTGGCCTGAAAACGTCCCCAATATGGCAGCATTAGGAAAGACAAGTAAGGAGAGGCTGATAAAATCTCAGGGCCGAACTAGGCTGCCAAAACGAAGAAGGACTAAAATGACTGTCTGTACTTTCAACACACATACGCTGGCATCGGAAGCTATGAGATGGTTGGACTTCTTCATCAAGACCCTGAATGAATGGTTTGATGCTCTTCGTGTTCCTGGAGCAAGTAAATGCCATTGGGCCACACTAGCACGTGACAGGGACAAATGGAGACATTACTGGCACCCGCTTGAGCAACTCGATGAGCAAAGAAACGACAAGTGATACAAGTGAAACCATACCAAATAGATGAATATATTTATCATACCTTAAAGATGAATAAATTGAGATTAATTTGTGTTGTGTTAACCTGGAAATCAGCTGTAAAATGTTTGTGAAGTTTCCAGAAATAAATAAGAAGGAAATAAGAGAATAGCTGAAGCTGTGAACAACTGGGAGTTTTATAAAGATGAGCATACCTGGGAGGCTAAACTATGAGAATCAGGAGTCAAGCAACGGTTCCTTCACTTCAAAATGACATCTTTAGACTTGATGTCTCAGCAATAAAGTGCCTTCAACGATCCATAAGAGAAGAGAACCGTAGCAGCACTCAAGGAAGTAGAAGTGTGTAGCTACAACTGGATGGAATGTTGGGAAGCCCCATGCTATGCCATCACCACAGACATTCAGGACCAGCATACTGACTTATAACACAGCAGCCAAATTAGCTTTGCTTTGAAGTAAATTACATTATCTTTACCATTGACTCCATCTCCAAATAGTTCAAAATCTACTTGCTCTTTTGGGTACACAGCAAACCAGAAACATTTCATCCACTTCTTTGGGCTAAGCCCTGGATTTATTCCATTTAGCAGAGGATCATTCTGGATATACATTTTCCACAAGGCCTCTGGTCCTGTTCATGCCAGGATGATTCACTTGTCAGTGTTTTTGGACTTTGCATTTTGTAGGACTTGGGCTAGAGATAAGGTGTTTTCCTGCCCCATCAAAAAGCAGCTTTCCTCAGTTTCTTACATTTGAGTGATATTATGAGACATTTGGAGGACCATTTGTTTGTCAGCATTAATTTCATTGACTTCAAATGTCAATTAATCAAATCTTTTATATGCATGCTGCAAAAAATGTGTTTGCATTAAACTGTATTTGCATTTCTAATTATTTGTTACATACTTTTTCTGAATAGAGGGGTGTAGAACCTGCCAGCGTTATTTCAAATTTCATTTGGAAAAATGAACAGACCCACTAAACCTCTTTAAATACTTTAAAAGAATAATTTTAAACTTTCACATCCAGTTACTAGACTGATACTACAAATATTTTTAATTTTTAATATTTATCTTTAAATTTGATGATGAAACTATCTGACATAGATTACAAAAAATGGGGAAGAATTGGAATTTTTGGCCAAAGATTAAATACTCTTCTTCCTTGGTAATCCCAGATTAATGGTTTCCTTTATTTATTTATATTTTGGGCCCACACTGGCAGTGCTCAGGGTCAATACCTGGCTCTGTGCTCAGAAATGACTCCTGATGGTGCTCAGGGGACCATATGTGGTGTTAGGTATTCAAACCCGGGTTATGGTTTCTGCTGTCACATGCAAGCCAAATGCCTTTCCTCCTGTGATACCTCTCTAGCCCCTGGTTTCTTTTTTGAAAGCCTTTAGCTATGATCATGTAGTTTCATGACAAAGACCCTTTATTTTCTACTCAAGATAACATTAAGCAATCTTTAGATATCATTTCTCCTTGAAGCACTTCAAAGGCCTGAACCAACTGGACACACACAAACACATACAGACATACGCCTGCAATGGCCTCAGTATACACACAGTCAAGTTCCTAGAATGTGACATGTTTGCCTATCTGCCTCACCCAGGAGAGGTCAGCTACGACCTCTACAAAACTCCAAACATAATTGCTAGAAACAATGCCCAATTACAACTTTCCTGTGTTCATTAAGTTCCAAAAGGTAGTCTTCCTCTAAAAAGGGTACTACAAAGTAGCAAACACTTGGGGAATATAATGTATAGAAAGAAAATGAGCATCTTAGGTGTTTGTACTCTTTTCCGTTGTTTATAATTTGTATTCATACACACACACACAAACACACACATCATGTGATGTGAAAGAGATCTGACTATGTACAGATGAAGTTTCAATGACACACAATTTTCTCAGACCTCCATGGTTGCCTACGGGTCTGAGACTACCACGTCAAATGACATGAAAAATATTAAGTAATAGAAGATATCTCTAGGGATTTTTTGGATAGATTCGGTCAAAAAAATCAATAGCAATCAGATTAAAACAGTTAGGGAAGTGACTCAAGCGGTAGAACACAAGCTCACACAAGCTGGGTTTCACACCAGAACAAGGCCCTAAGCCGTTCAGAAAATTGTCCCAGAATTTTTTAAAAAATTGAATGACTAAAGTAATATAAAGAATGCACTGTCTGTAGCACTGTCGTCCCATTGTTCACCAATTTGCTAGAAGGGGCACTAATAACGTCTCCATTGTGAGACTTGTTACTGTTTTTGTCATATCGAATATGCCACGGGTAGCTTGCCAGTCTCTGCCGTGAGGGCGGAATACTCTCGGTAGCTTGCTGGGCTCTCCAAGAGGACAAAGAAATTGAACCTGAATCGGCCACGTGCAAGGCAAATATGCTATTGTTCCAGTCCCCAATATAAAGAATAGGTAGAGCATTAGCCAGTTTCAGGTCAGGAGATATAACTGTGTTAAGGCACTTGCCTTGCACACAGATGACCCAAGTTCAATCCCCAGCACTACAGATGATCTCCAAGCCCTGCCAGGAGTGATCTCTGGTTGCAGAGCCAGGATTAAGTGTGACCCCCAAACCCAAAAAGCATTATCAAGTTCCATGGAAAGCATGTTAAATACAGCTACTAATACTAGCATTTATCACTACTGTTTGGAATATATGCTAGATTAAACGTGCTATAATTCAGAAATTTAAATTAATTCAGCAGTAAGATACTATTTTCTCGATATCGAGCTACAAAAGATAAAAAACAATAGAAAATTACAACTGTCCAGAAGAAATTGCACCTTTTATATTGCAATGGCTCTTCCACTGCAAGAACACTGAGACAATATTCATCAAAAGTCTTTAAACCGATAGCCTTTGACCTAGCAATTTCAACTTTAAATAGCCACTGGAGGAAATGATCAGAAATACAGGCAAATTTATGTGCAAATGGGTTTATTATAGTATTATTTATTATAGTAGCAAATGGAAACAATAAAAAAATGCCCAATAGAGAACTGCTAAAATAAATAATAGCTATGCAGTCATGCACATTGTGGACTGTTACACAGTCATTAAAAATTATACTTACAAGGATTTTTGAATGATATTGGAAAATGCTTATTGTGCACAAAGTAAAACAGTATATGAAGCTATTTATATACCAAAATCTGCTGGCACTTTTTTTTAAAAGTGAGATTGTGTGCAGAGGAAAAAGATAAAGTACCAAAACATGAACAATGTGTGAGATTACAACTGATTTTTTAATTTAATTCTCTGTAAAACCTCTTTGTTTTTCTCAATTTTTCATGAATATGAATTATTTTAATGGTTATAGAGAACATACATCTCAAATATCTTCCATAAAAGCTGGAAAGAAAATCAGTGGATGGCCTAGAACACCTGTGTTGCATTCATGAGACCCAAAGTTCATTATTTGGCACCACACATTCCATCCCCAACATCAGTGGTTGTGATGTGTCTCCCAGCATCGCAAGCCCAAACAGCACCGCTGGCCTGAGTAGCACAAATCCTTGGACCTGAGCATTGAATTGCCACATTTGACCAGTAGTGGCCACTGGAGAGGCCCCTGCACCCCACCCGCAACACACACACACACACACACACACACACACACACACACACACACACCAATAAAGTACCGTCCCTGACATGTTCTCAAGGTCTTGAAAATATATCCTTCCACCTACTCTCTTCCATTGCTGATAGTTTGCAAAATACACCTAAGTGTTTCCACATCTCTCTCCTTTCTTCTTAAAGTTTCTACTGCCTGAAAAATCTTACAAGAACTTAAAAGTCAAGTTTTCCTAGGTAGCTTTCTCTGAAGCCCAAAAAGTGGCTGTTCCCTCATCTTTGCTTTAAAACCACTTGATTTGTGGTTGCATGGTGCCAATTATCAAATTAATAATAAGTACTGACATCTGTGCCTGCCTCAACTTCTTGAAAAGTTTAAAATTATGTTTTCAACTCTAATTCTTAGTGAGGGAGGGAGGAAAGAAGGAATGGAAGGAAGGAAGGAAGGAAGGAAGGAAGGAAGGAAGGAAGGAAGGAAGGAAGGAAGGAAGGAAGGAAGGAAGGAAGGAAGGAAGGAAGGGAGGGAGGGAGGGAGGGAGGGACGGAGGGAGGGAGGGAGGGAGGGAGGGAGGGAGGGAAGGAAGGAGGGGGGAGGGAGGGAAGAAGGAAGAAGGAAGGAGGGGGGAGGGAGGGAGGGAGGGAGAAAGGGAGGGAGAAAGGGAGGGAGACTAGTTAAAGTCTCTCTAAAGGTTAAAGAATCTGGAACTAATCCATCTGCAATTCTTTCACATATTTAGGTGCATACATGCTGCAGATAACACGAAGAAGCATTGTATTTAATACTACTAAGACAAGTTGAACTATAATTAGCTTATAATAAAACTGAATTTTTTTAGTTGGAACAACAAATCTGCTATCCTGGTTTACAGTAAATGGCTTTATGTGAAGGATATCTACATGCTATTTTATTATTAAAACCCATTCTAATAAGAGATATGCTGAAAAATTATTGCAATTTCTACTAATTAAAAACTAATTAAGTCATTTGCTGAATAATACATGTACTCTACTTGCATTATCTATGAGCACGCTCTCCACTTACAAATATTTGTCTCCATTTCATTAAAGTAATTAAACTGCTCCAAGAACGGTTATTTTTACAAGCATTTTATAACCAACTCTCAATTTTCCATACCAATGGAGAAGCATAATTGAAATATTTAAAACTGAATAACAGATAATGCAGAACCTCCCCGTAGCTCTCCTCCTCCACTTTAACAAACAACAAAAACAACTGACTCTCATCTCAGCTCTCTTCTCTCACTCCTACTCTGGTAACCTGAACAGGAAATAATTGCACACGAACAGTACAACCGTATTCCTGCACACACAGGCCTCCTTGCTACCCCCTATTCTGTCCCCCTCCCTCCATCTCTTAACACGTGTGAGGGAAAAAAGCAGGGCTGGGGGAGGGTCCCACGGAAGAAAGCCCATCTCAAATCAGCCACAGAATGATGGCAATCTCTCTGGCCCACCACATTACCCGTGCTTCCTCCCTGATAATTATGACAATTCCTTAAGTTCCTAGGGAAAAAAATGCTGCATAAAGCACAAAATATTCTTTAGACTCAGAATAATAATGGAGCTGCTGAGTGAAGGTGTCAGCAGCGCGCCTGGCAGAGCAGCGGCTGCAGCTTGGTTGCTGTTTGAAAGTGAGGGGGATTGTGTGGTGGCAACGTTTTCCCGTGCAGGATGGGAGGGAACATAATTATGAAGGGGCAGAGAGTAAATATAAGTTGGATGCATCTAATTACATATATTGGGAAACGTGACAAGAAAACAGATATTGGAAAGGAGGTTGACAATCCATTTTCTCTAATAGGCACTTTGTCAGCGATAAGCAGAATGGTGTTGTTCTAAGTCCCTGATGCCAGTTTTCTCCCTGAATGGAGCTGACTGCCTGGTGCAGGGAAATGGTGCTGGCAGAGAAAGCACCAACTGAGGTAAAGGGTCATGCAGAGGAAAGAACCAGGAGCAGATGCAGAAGGGAGGAAGGAAAGCCAGAATGCAGACCGGGGCCAGGCCTGGGAAGGTCAGCCAATGACATGGCAGCTACAGCTCTTACACAAAATGGGTAACAGACAGATGATAGATATTAGAATATTAATTGTAGGTATGGGAAGTATATAAATGTATATATATGCATATATATACATATAAGGGGAGATCTTTGGTACCCAAGCCTAGCGTGAAAGATATGCCTAATAAATGTGCAACATCTTTAGAGGTCTTCCTTGTCTTTGCTCGCTAGGGGTAAAGACAAACAGGCTGTGAGACTGGACCAGCGGCGGGTCTTCACTGTTGCTCTCTTCCTTTCCTAACAGGCCTCAGAGGTGGTCTCCCAAGTGTATGCTGAAGGCTCAAAACAGAATTTCACTCAGACCTCCCATGTTAAATGTCATCTCCTTTATTCTGGAATTCCCCTACTTTAAATTCTATTGGATTTTAATCGGAGACTATCTGATGAAATGCTCTGAACTTAGATTAGAATGGAGCATGTACTACAGCTAAATGAAAGGGAGGACAACAGAATCACATAATGGAATATAAAAGAGATTTTAAAAGCAATAAGGCTGCGGCAGGTGAAGGGTCTCTCTCTCTCTCTCTCTCTCTCTCTCTCTCTCTCTTTCTCCTCTCTCCCCCCTCTCCTCCTCCCCTCTCCTCTCTCCTCTCTCTGTCTCTGTCTCTCTGACTCTGTCTGTCTATTTCTCTCTCTCCCTCTCTCTCTCCCTCTCTCTCAGCCTCTCCCTCTCCCCCCCTCTCTCTCTCCTCTCTCTCTTCCTTTCTCTCTTTCTCCCCCACCGGCCCTTCCCTCACTCCTCCCCTCTATTCATTTTGTCCCTGGTCCCAGACTTGCATCTCTAAAAGTGGTGCCTGGTAATATGTGGGTTTACCCAGCTTCTTTGTGAATTTTCTTACTTATTGCTCCACATGCCAAATTATTGATTACTTATAAGATGGAGCCTCCACCCACATGACTCCAGGCAGGAAGCAAGGAAGCAGGACTGAACAGGGTGGGCAGAGGTGGGAAGCAACAATCCTGGGGCTCAAGGAGCTACCTCTGAGATCAACAAGTCTTTCCTTCTCTCTTCATCCCCTAACTGAGGCCTAACTCTTTCCAAGGACACTGTTTTCTTGACAAATCTCATCGTCATTCCAACCTCGTCAAAGGCATCCTTGCTGGAGGAGCTGACTCCCACCTGGGCACTGCCCACAGCAGTCTGCCCACACCCACACGCCAAGTGCTGCTGGCCCAGGCTCTCAGTCCAGCTCTCTCCTCCAGACCCTGTCCTCGTCTTCCAGGCTGCATCCTGATCTCTGTCACCACCCTGTTTCCTTGACCAGAGCAACAGTCTCCCAGCTGGCCTCCCAACTTCAGTCAGACTCTCATATCCCTTTTCTATTCCAGCTAGCCAACACTCCCTTGGAAGTGGCCCATTGCATGTGCACAAGACTCCTCTGAAGCTGGAAGTGCCCTAGACTATCGTGTCCCTCCATTTCCCTCGAGCCATGTCTTCCTCTGCCTGGCCTCCAGCCTGATTTGTGTTCCGTAAATAACCCAAGTTTGTTCTCATCTCACGACCCCTGCTCATGCTCATTTTCCTGTTGAATATTCTTTGCCAGGCAGAGCTGAATCATATTCTTCTTTAAATCTATACCTAAATGGATACCGAAGGATATTTCTCATATATGGAGTTTAAAAATTGCAAAATAGCAACAGTAAAATAGCAACAAACTGTCAAAGGTGACACGACAGGAGACTGATCCACACAACTGAGCCTGGGCTGGGAGGCCAAAAGGAAGGCTTTGGGGGTCCTTGGGGGAGGGAGCTGGGTACACTGGTGATGGGTGTGGTGTTGGAATTGTGTACACAGAGAAACTACCTTTAATAAAGATGTAAGTTACAGAACTTCAATCAAAAACAAAAGTTAAACAAGTAAATCTATGCCAAAATATCACTTTCTCAAAGAGATTTTTTTTACCCATCTCAAAGCAGTCGGTGTCTCTGTCTCTGGTCCCTGTGTATAACTGTGATATATATATATAATAATCATCATCATCTTCATCATCATCATCCCGTTGATCATCGAATTTCTTGAGCTATATCAGTAACATCTCCATTCGTCCAAGCTTTGAGATCTTAGAAGCCTCTCTCTACTGGTCCTTCCAACGATGGCGTACTGGAGGCTCTTTCAGGGTCAGAGGAATGAGACCCAGCTTGTTACTGGTTTTGGCATATTAATACACCATGGGGACCTTGTGAGGCTCTCCATGTGGGCAGGAAACTCCCAGTAGTTTGCCAGGATCTCCCAGAGGGAGAAGTAGGCTAGAAGATATTGCGCCGCAGCTTTGCGGTCGCTCTCTTCCAGGAGCTGGCTTCTAACTCTCTGGATGCTGGTCGTTGACAGGATTACACAGCGCTGGGGGCAGTCCCTGGGTGTGACCGCCTAGCTACTGGGAGATGGGAAATCTGGGCAGAGGAGGCCCAGTCCTGATCTGAGAAGCCTTGGAGGTCTCATCTTCGGGTCCCACACACCTGGGTTCCTCTGCCAGTTCCTTCATGCGTGAGGCTCATCTGAACATGTGGAGACGGTCCTTGAGCATGGCTGTGGCTAGGCTCTGGAGGTCTTTGGCCGCCGGGAGCTCTGCTTGGGGTGGGGAGGAAAGCTGAAGCCCATCCCCTTCGAGAAGGCCCTGGGGAAGACAGCCAGGTATGCGGGCAAGAGATTCTCATATATATATATATATATATATATATATATATATATATATATACATATATATACACATATACATATATGTTATATATATCTGTATATAAAACTGGCAATTACCTTATTTGCTTTTATTCAGAAATCTTACATTCTCTTCCACTTTGCCACTGGTTCCAGAAGTGTGGTCCCTAGGAAGACACACCAGTATCACCTGGGATCCTCTGACCGAGCTCACCCTCTATTTTAGCAAGATCTCTCTGTAACTGATCAAGTTGGAGAATCAGTGGTCTGCAATCACTATGGGACTAAAAACCAATCATGCTGCATCTGACATTGTATGCCCAGCATCTACAATAATATTAGCATAGAGTAGATATTTGGTAGGGTGATATTCTTCTGAAACGAACAGATAAACAAGTCCCACCAAGCCACACAATCTCCACATACTCAAGTACATATCATCTTAGAGTTACTAGTATATGTGCAAAAAACTCCATTTGAAAGAGAAATAGCCCACATATTTTTGTTTCCATTGAAAAAGTTCTAAGATAACCAGTTCCAAATTGGATTTTAATGGGCAAGGCAGAAAGTGAGATGCCAACTGTGGTACAGATGATGACAGGAGTAGGGTGATAATAATGGAAGTTGAGAGAAGGAAGTAAAATGAGGAATGATTCTAGTTTGAGTCAATAGCTGGGTAATTGGTTATAGGCACATTGTTGTTAGGGGAAATGAGGGTTAGAAAAGGTAGAATTGGAGTACAGGGATAAAACAGGAGACTCAAACATAATGGATTTCACATAAAGAGGATAAGGAAAAATGGTGGCCAGGCTTCTTTTGTCTAGCATAGTGCCATTTTTTTTTATCTCTTTAACCTTTTCCACATTTGTATCTACGAGCAAGCACATATCTGTAAGATTAACCTAGAGTCAAAGAGCCAGTACAGGGTTTAAGATTCTTGCTCATGTGTGGCTTATTCTGACTCAATCCCCAGTACACAGCTAGGTGTATCCCAACCCTAGCCCTTCAAAAAAAAAGGTTAATCCAAAGATGAAATAATGACGTTTGTAGAAGAAATCAGATGATGGGACTACTGCCACCCACACATGGTAAATGGCTTATTTGTGGCACAGAGCAGCTAGTCGTCACCAAGTATCAAGTCTAACTCTCACCTCCAAATTCACTGATGTACTTGCTTGAGTAGATGTTTGTTGAAGGTACAGGGAGGAAAACCTCTATTTCAGTACATTTGGAAATGCTGCAAGCAATATTCTCTCTAGAGAAGAGTAGTTTCCCACTAAATGCCATTGATAGATTCTTGGAAACTGTGACTTTAACCAAAATGACATAACAAAGCCAATTTAACCATCGGCAAATTAACATAAATGAAAGCTAAGATCCTATGACATATTTCTGGATGCAAAGTTTTTATTAGCTTCTTTTAAAGACCCAAAATGTTTTTAATATTAAGAAATGATTTATAGTTATTTAATCATTTATTCACTACTTATCTAATCCAGTAATTTAAGATTAATAGTATGTAACTACTAATAAATATAAAGTAGTAGTAACTTAGTAGCTAGTAGTAACTGGAATTAGTAGTCTAGAGGTGGTAGTTCCTTGTAGAAACCCACCCTTGGGTTTGACACCACCATGATAAGGTGCTTATTATGAATTTTAATGGGCAAGACAGAAAGTGAGATACCCACTGTGGTACAGCTAAAAGATGATTACAGGAGTATGGTGATAACAATGGAAGTTGAGAGAAGGAAGTAAATGCCCACCATTTGTAAATGCTCACCAATGCCCACCCTCCCCCACTCACTAACACTAGAACACATCTAGGGTCTAGAATTAAAATCCTTGAAATGCGGGAGCAAAGAGGAAATCCACATAGACAAGAACAAAAAGGAAACTTGACACAGTGACTCATAATTTTTTGTGGGCTGAAGCAATAGCACAGCAGGTAGGGCATTTGCTTTGCATGCAGCAAACCTGGGTTCGATTCCTCTGTCCCTCTCAGAGAGCCCAGCAAGTTACCGAAAGTCTCCTTCCCGCACGGCAGAGCCTGGCAAGCTACCTGTGTCATATTCAATATGCCAAAAACAGTAACGACAAGTCTCACAATGGAGATGTTACTGGTGCCCGCTCGAGCAAATTGATGAACAACGGGACGACAGTGCTACAGTGCTACAGTTTTTTCTCAGTAATATTGCAGTGAAAAGATGCTGAATGGGCTTGTCATCCCAGCACCTGCCATATGTCAGGACTATGAAAATTCTTCCATTGGAGAAACCTGCTGAAGCCAGCATGGCTGAAGCAGAGATGACCAAGGAGTGCCACTGCCACCTAGCACTTCTCCACATGCAGACCAAGCATGTGATCTGGGAGAGAGAGCAAGAAGTTGATTCCAATTCATTTTTAAAGTACCTCTGAAGTCTTCATAGACTCACAAAAGTCTTGATGTGTTTTTCATGTTGAACCACAATTTAAAGCTTCAGATTGCTATGGGCAGGGTTGAAGGAGGGGGTTAGGGTCACACCTGGCAGTGCTCAGGCTCAGATGCTACTCCTAGCTTTGTGCTCCTCAGTCACTCCTGGTAGTGCTCAAGGGACCATACACATTGCTGAAGATGACCAAGGGCTGGTCACATGCCAGGAAAGCATCTGACATCTGACCCCATGCCCTCTCACCCCAAGCCCTAAGTACTATATTAAGCTGACTAAACCCGTTTGGAAGGCATGTGCCTTTAAGAACAGGTCAGAAAGCCAGCTGGGCTAGTCACTAAGCATCTTCCTACATGCTTAGACAAACAGCCTCTTTTTTCTTTCTTTTTTTTTATATTTTATTGAATCACCCGTGAGATAGCTACAAGTTTTCATGTTTGGGTTACAGTCTCACAATGATCAAACACCCATCCCTCCACCAGTGCACATTCCCCACCACCAATATTCCCAGTATACCCCCCTTTCCCACCCTCCACTTGCCTCCATGTCAGACAATATTTCCTCATACTTTCTCTCTCTACTTTTGGGCATTATGGTTTGCAATGCAGATACTGAGAGATTACCATATTTGGTCCTTTACCTACTTTCGGCACACATCTCCCATCCTGACCGATTTTTCCAACCATCATTTTCTTAGTGATCCCTTCTCTATTCCAGCTGTCCTTTCCCTACCCACTCATGAGGCAGGCTTCTAACTATGGAGCAATCCTCCTGGCCCTTGTATCTACTATCCTTGGGTGTCAGCCTCATGGACACACAGCCTCTTCCCGGCCACCTGAACCCTGCAATGCTCCGCCTGTTCTTCCCTACTGGAGGGCCACAACATGCAGGGAAGAGCTCTGGCAGAGACAGCTCCTCCCAATCTGGCCCCGAAGGGGTGACAGGCTGAGGGAGGGTCAAGCATGGCTTCTCACCAGGAGGAAAGGGATAGAGGTTGGGACCTGTGGTCGGGATGTCCCGATCTAAGAAGCCCAGGCTCTTCAGCAAGCTCCAGGGAAAGAAGAAATGTCTGAAATGGAGACAGGGTGGTTCAGTGCTGCACAGGCTCTGGGCTTTCCTAATGGGGAAGGACCTGGACAGGGCGCTGGGAGCCTGATGGATCCCTTACAAGCAGCGGAGACGGGAGGGAAAAGAATTGAACTGACACTCGAATTTTCACAGAGCAGAGTCCCAGAGAGCAAGCCTGTTGTGTTTCAGTCCCAAGCTTTGTGACAATTTACTCAATTTTCCTGAGCCTTGGTGTCTGCCTATGTAAAGGACACACAATTTCTGCCACTAAGACTTGCTGGTGGTTTAAATCTGATAATAAGTGTGAAAACACTGACAGATACCAGAAGTGTAACCAAATTTAGAACAATTATACCATCATTATAGGTGATCACTGAGGACCTACAACATGCCAAGCACTGGGTAAAGTACTTCAGTCATTAGGTTCTTTAAATCTTCCAGAAATGAGCACAGTCTCAACTTTACAGTTAGAAGATTTGAAACCCTGAAAAACAAATGTCCTTGCCCAGAGGCAGACAGACAGAAGGCAGAGGAGTCAGGACCTAAATATATACAGATGGTCTGAGTGCAAAAAACATATTTCCACTTCCACCTCTCCTCCAAACACGGATGCAGGAAAGTGGCAGAGAGTCACAGAGAGACCAGGATGGATGCTGTCAGTCAGCAGCCCCTTCTCAGGTCAGTTTAATAAGTATAATCCTTTGATTTCAATTTGTACACTCTGCTTGAGGCATACAAAGAATAAGAAATCCTTTCAAGGGCCCCAGCAATGCTCACTTGTGGATGGCAAAGAAGCCCAGCTGGGTGCTATTAGCCACAGGGCTAGGTATCATCACCAGAAGGGACCAGGGCAACCTCTTGCTGACCTGCAGAACAAGAATCTCCTTCCGGGCCCTCAGATAAGCCCTCATGAAGAAGTGGGGAGCCCAGTGCATGCCAGGCCAGTAGTGGGAAGCCCCAACTTCAGCCATTTCAGGTGGCACTCAGTCACAGGAACCCTCATTAGAAGTCCCTCTAGCCTGCTGGGTGCAACAGCCTTTGGCAATCCAGAGAAAAGAGTTCCTGGGTGGAGATTAAATCTTGGGAAGGAGATTGTCCCAGTTGGAATTAGATGAACAAAGCTGACCAGCTCTGAGTAACTCTAAAGAAACTCAGTGACATCTATAAGCAATGAGAGGGTCCAGGGAGAGGGAGAGAGGGAGGGAGGGAACATCCCTTCAAACCTGCCTGCACTGGTTACTATCGGTAGGCTTCACAAGAAAGTCCTGCCAGTCCTGAGGTGCCAATATCCTGTGCCAACCTGGCCAGGAGAAGTGATCCAGAGGGACTGTGGTGAAGCTGAGGGATGCACCACAGCCCAAGTGACTTCAATGAGGGATGGTGAGGGACTTGAAGATGCCTTGAGGCTGGTTGTGAATATGGGAAGGACAGTTCCATCCCAGTCACCAATCCATTCTGCATCATAAAATTCGGGAAAGAAAAGTTTTTCTTATGAACAAAACTGTATGTTGTCTGGTAGCCTCTGGAACTGTACCACTGTAGCACTGTCATCCCGTTGCTCATCGATTTGCTGGAGCAGGCACCAGTCACATCTCCATTGTGAGACTTGTTACTGTTTTTGGCATATCGAATACACCACTGGTAGCTTGCCATGCTCTGCTCTGCGGGCAGGATACTCTTGGTAGCTTGCTGGGCTCTCCAAGAGGGATGGAGGAATCAAACCCGGGTCAGCCGTGTGCAAGGCAAACTCCCTATCCGCTATGCCCTACTAATATGCAGGGCTGCTGAGAAAGGGGCAAATCTTGGTCTTGCAGTCCTTGAGGAGAGAGGAGTTGGGGAAAGGGAAGAAGAAAAGACAAGAAAGAAGAGATGAAAGAGAGAAAAGAAAGTTTCTAAATTAAAGTCCCATAGCAGATGAAGAATTTGTGTGACTAAAGCCAGCCTATATATGATAAGACCATTTTGTTCTATTGCTTGGCATTTAAATAAAATCTATAGTTTTAAAATAATGCTGTCAGACTTTTGGGTAAGTCTGTTCTTCGATGTAGCTTTAACTCTTGTAATAAAGCATAGGAAAGAGTTTAAAATTAAACACAAATGATGAAAAACTCAAAATTTTCAAGTTAAATTTCATTAACTGATAAAGGTCTACCCTGAGCCCTGGGCAAGGGCAGTGGAAGGGATTTGGTTAAGTTGTGAGATTAAAGGCATTTTGAATAATTGAGGCCACATTAGAGGGAGACTCTGTAGTTTGAATGACATGCCAAGGTCAGAAGACTGAAGAGCTAAGTCCTTATCCAAAACACCAAGTTAACCTTTCCGACAGGAAAAATTCAAGCTACCATGGCCTTGAACTTCAATGACTGATAAACAAGAAACAGACAATATAAATTGGTAATCTACCTGTTTATACATAGATTTATCTTTCCTTTGGTTAAGGAATCTGACCAGTCGAGTCTTGAATATTTTAAAGTGTTCTGTATAAGGTAATGTGTTATCTTGACAGTTTATTAGCAACAAAGTCAAGAAGGTCAAAACTGAAGACTCTTTCTATAATTTTATTTCCGCTCTGCTTACATCTTAATAAAAGGTGTCTCCTGCAACAGTAAACAGAAACCAATCTGCATTTGCAGGTGCAGAAAAGGTACTTTCAAATATATTATAAGCAGAGAATGATATGCGCTTATTGGGATCTGCATTACTCAATACACTTTGGACCTTGGAAAATACAAAGCAATCTATTTTTTTTTATCTCCAGGCTAAACATTAGAAAGTCTACAGTCAACAAAACTAAGCACTAAGGCAATGATAAGTTTTGTTGATGAAGATGATGATACTCCTACTAAGAAACACAACATACATATAGAGGCTTCTAATATTTTCCCCATTGGTCAGACCCACCTTGATTGAAACTGTAAGTGTCAGGGCAGGCTGGGACTGAATGCCCCTTTTCTTTATACCCTCATATTCTAAGAAATGGACTTAGGTGAATTTGCATATCTATAGACAAAAAGTTGGTGGTTTATCACACTGTGATTGATCCATAATCTCTGTTCCCCAACCCCCTACCCACCTCTTTTGGTAGCTGTGGCTCTTCCTAATTTAGAATCCACATCCTATCCACCACAGCCCTCAGGCCAGGCCTGATGTGGGGGTATGTGGGAAAAAAGTATTATCCTGACCCCATTTCCTGGCTCACAGTGGGATATGACTCAATTTGAGTGAGTGAGATTATGCACGAGAGGTTACTCAGGACTTCTAAAGAGAAACATGTCATCTCTTTTTCAAAAGACTTCAGAGGGAGCTAGAGTGATGATAACACAGCAGTAGGGCATTTACCCTGCACACAGCCAACCTGAATTCCATCTCCAGCCCCACATATGTTCCCCTGAGCCCTTCCAGGAATTTTTCTGAGTGCAATCAAGAATAGTCCCTGAGTACCCCCAAGTGTGGCCCCAAAACCAAACCAAACTAATCAAAGAAAGACTCTCAAAGACTCCCAAACTGATTCCCAAGGAAGGAGTCTCAAGAAAGCATGCAGGCATCAGATGGACACAGAGATGGTGAGTTATTTCTCAGGAGGGCATAAAACAAGAGAGGAAGAAAGATATGATCTTTGATGAGACCGTGGACTGCTGAATCACACCAGCCAGGAGACTTCCAACTGCATAAGCTTGTAAATTCTCTCTTACTTAGGTGGACTCATTTGGGATTTTCTGTCTCTTTGCAAGTTGATCTCACCCTGTGTGAGGTCATTGGTCAAGTTTTCTACATTTATTTCAGATACGGGAAGGTTGAAGATATTAGGTCTTGTGTGAAACAAGGGCATATAGCTAGTAACTGATAAAACCAAGGCTCAAAATGACATCCTCAATTTCCAAGTTCAGTGCACTGTATTATCAAATACAGTCTTCATAGTGTCTTTCCAAAAATATTGTTGATTTATGATTTCCACTGTATGAATCTAAAAACATTCTAATATTATACCAGCAAAAAATAAAAATATGAGTTGTTGGTTTTTTAAATGTTCTATGTTTTTTTTTAAAAAAAGTGTCCAGATCACACATCCTTCTCTCCCAGAATGGAGCATAATATGACGCTCACTATAGCCATGTCACCAGACCCCGCACCAGGCTGAAAACCTCCAGAACCCAACCACTGTGCTCAAGGCCACTCCCCACATGCTCTGGTCCAGACTAATGCATGAGTGAACTTATTCCTGGACTGCAGTCACAAATGCAGCCACTCAACACATCATCAGACACATCCTACCCATACTCCAAGAGTACCACACAACATTTGATGGGGTTCAAATAGTAGGCAACCAATCATAGAGGGAAATACATACACATGTATTTGTATATGTGTATTTGCATATATATGTATTGTACATATATACATATTTACAGATATATACAAAAGTTCACAAGGCTCAACCTTTAACAACAGGTTAGTGATCTCTTATCACTGTCACTGTCATCCCGTTGCTCATCGATTTGTTCGAGCGGGCACCAGTAACGTCTCTCATTGATAGACTTATTGTTACTGTTTTTGACATATCCGATAGTCATGGGTAGCTTGCCAGGCTCTGCCGCAGGGGCTCGATACTCTCGGTAGCTTGCCGGGCTCTCCGAGAGGGGCAGAGGAATCGAACTCGGGTCAGCAGCATGAAAGGCGAACACCCAACCGCTCTGCTATCACTCCAGCAATATCTTCTATAAGAGATCCAGCGATCTCTTACAGAAGGTCTTAATGGCCCCTGTCAAAATAGAACAATCTTCACACTCTTTCCTCTATGGATACTTTTTTGTATCATTTTCAGTGGTTTTTCATAAGAAACAATACAAAATATATTAGTTTGGTTCTGCTTTGGGACAGGAATTGGGATTTGGGATGGAAACATCCCAAATATGGTGGTGGGAAGGTGTAATGGTAGTGGGATTGGTGTTTGAATACTAAATGTAATCAAATATTGTGGACTACCTTATAAAATTAAATTTAAAAAATAACAATAAGATAAAAAAAAACACATCCATACCCAGCAGTGTTCCAAGAGCAGAACTGAGAAGTGTAGTGGGGTGGAGCAAGGCATGTCATGCAGCTCAGGGGATCAAATTCAGGGTCTCCCACAAACTAAGCATGTGCTCCACCACTTGAGTTATTTCCCTGATTCCTTAGCAGTGATATTTTAAATTTTTAGTCTAGATTTTAAAATTGAGTTTTTAAATATTTTTAAATTCTGCAAACATATTTAATTTTTATTAAGGCACCACAGTTTACAAAATGTTAACAGTTTCAGAAATTGTTTGTAAACTTTTATAGTTTTATAAGCATTAAATGATGTTTTAGGAATGCAAAGTTACTACCACCACACCCACCACCAGAGTATCAGTACATATGTATATGTATACCTGAGGCTATGTTATCCTACATATATATATATATATATGTGTGTGTGTGTGTGTGTGTGTATGTGTGTGTGTGTGTATTTGTTTTGTTTTGTTGGGGGTAGGAGGCATACCAGGTGATGCTCAGGTCTTACTTCTGACTCTGCACTCAGGAATTACTCCTGGCAGTGCTGGAGTAATACAACCACATAGAATGACAGGAACTGCACCCAGGTCAGCCACATGCAAAGCAAGTGGCCCACCTGCAGTACTATCATTGTGGCTTTTGGTCTGTAGAACAAAAAGCTACCACCTACTTAAGATCACGCAGTATTGCTATCTAATAATACCATTTATACCAGTATTGCCAACATCAGGCCTGCAAACATGTATTTAAGTAGAGGTTTTCTTACTGAACAGACAATAAAATACATTAATACAGAATTTTAATCGCAAAGAGTCTCTTGCCCACATGCCTGGCTGTCTTCCCCAGGGCCCCTCAGAGGGGATGGGCTCCAGCTTCCTTCCCCACCCTGAGCAGAGCTCCCAGCAGCCGAAGACCACCGGAACCTAGCTACAGCCATGCTGGAGGCCCCTCTCCACACATTCAGCCAGGCCTCATGCATGAAGGTACCGGCAGAGGAACCCAGGTGTGTGTAATTCCATCAAGGCCAACATCCAGAGAGAGACTTAAAAGCAAGCTCTCAGAAGCGATATCTTTAGCCTACTTCTCCCTCTGGGAGAAACTGGCATTCTTCTGAAAGTTTCCTGATCACATGGGACAGCCTTGCAAGCTTTCCATGGTGTATTCATATGCAAAATTCAGTAACAAGCTGGATCTCATTCCCCTGACCCTGAAGAGCCCCCAGTGCAACATCGTTAGGAGGGCCGAGTCGAGATAGACTTCTAAGATCTCAGGAAAAGGATGAAATGAGATGTTACTGAGCCCGCCCGAGTCGAGATAGACTTCTAAGATCTCAGGGAAAGGATGAAATGAGATGTTACTGAGCCCGCTCGAGAAATCGGTGATTAATGGGATTTCGTGATTCGTGAATACAGAATCTTTAGGTTAGTTCATTAACACCATCTCACAAAGTTGGGCAGGCAGTGTGGAACTGCAAACCTAACTTCTGCTCTTAGGAATTTCTGTGTTCTAATGGGTGGAGAGAAGATATGACCCCGTCTCCATTTGCTCCTTCTTTCCCCATAGACTCCCGTCCACCCGCCCTGAAGTGAAACAATTTCTATTCGCATGTGGAGCAACTGTGTCTGAATCAGGGATCTTCCTATCTTCACAGGGAGAAGTTGGACAGTTGAGTTTAAGTGTGAATAAATTACATAAAAGTGGGATCAGGCAGAAAAGACAGTAAAAAAAAAAAACAGTAGAAAGATGATTCATTTTCTGAAGGTTGATTTGAGTTTCCAAAAAGTAAACATCAACTGAAGCAAAGGAGAAAATATTCAAACTGTCTAGTGATAAAATAGATATCAATTACTAATTTAGACTAATGTGCTTTTATTAAAACTAGTTTATAACTCGGTTTTATAAAACTAATTTCTGAATTCTACAGAAGACTGAGAATTAGGAAGTTATAAGCAGGTAAGAGATTATGCTCTTCCTCCCACTTAGAATTTCGATTCCTTGCCTATACACACTTCTACACAGTGAGAAGGTCAAAAATAGTACTTAGGAGTTCTAGTTTTAAGACAAGACTTTGATCCAAAATCCATTCCCAGTCTAACTATAACTCTATGAGTAAATCACTGAACTTATTTTAAACTGCTTCCTCACTTACAAAATGGGTTTTGTGAGGATTAAGATAATACATATCAAGAACTTAAGACATAGTGTTCAATATATTAAAGATAGTATTATTGTAAGTCATATGCTAATTATCCTTTAAAACTTTGCTGTGTTCCTAATTGCAGACCCATCCATCCTTGGCACATCATGAACCCTCATAATTTGACCTACAGCATCCCCTGAAGCCAACATTAACATGAGTCTCCCCTAAGTGCTCTGGCCACAGACTCTAAGAGTGCCACAGCATTGGTCCAGGACCAATCCGTCTTTCTTAGCTCTGCAGAGTCTCATTAAGATCAGGCCTCCACATCTATGTCTTATATTCTAGCTTGTCTGGGCATTCTTAGAAGTACATCAGAGTGTTCTAGAAATATATCATATCTGGTGATCCAACAGGCACCAAGGTCATTCTTCATAAAAGGGCAGGGGAACTGAGTGAAAATAATCAGGCTTCTTTCCATATTCAAAGAAAATATGCTAAAACTCAAAGTCTCAGAGGGCAGAGAAATAGTACAGCAGGTATTGTACTTACCTTGAAAATGGCAGATCCAGGTTCAATCCTGTCACCCCATTTAGTCCACTGAGCCCACCAGGAATGATCCCCAAGTGAAGAAGCAGAAGTAAGGCCTAGAACCAAGAGTAAGCCCTGATCACAGCTGGATGTGCCCCCCCTCAACAGATTAAAAATAAGAGACTCATAATTTCAAGGGCTTCTATGTTGACTTTGTCTGAAAACTCTTACTACAGTACAAGCTCAGGTAAGGCCATTTATCATTTGAGTCAATTAGAAAACAGAAAATACAGAAAAAAAATTGAATAGAAAACAATATAATAATTATATATAGTCATTAATCAAAAACCTAAACAAAAAATATTAAGGTACCACAATGTATCAAAAGTAAGAAACTGCTATCATCCATCCCAAGAAGCTGAAGGATAGAACGTGTTTGTAATTTTTTTTTTTTTTTTGCTTTTTGGGTCACACCCAGCGATGCACAGGGGTTGCTCCTGGCTCTGCACTTAGGAATTACCCCTGGCGGTGCTCAGGGGACCATATGGGATGCTGGGAATCGAACCCGGGTCGGCCGCATGCAAGGCAAACGCCCTACCCGCTGTGCTATTGCTCCAGCCCCCGTGTTTGTAATTTTTAAGGTTCAAATAAGGAAGGGTGGAGGTGGGAAATGTTTTACAGAAAGGATGCATTCTTGAGAAAAGGGAGTGTGAGCTGATGGGCACTTGTATCACTGAGGGGAACAATGAGACTGCCTCTGTGTCTCTAGAAAACTGTAAAGCAAATGTAGCTGCTGCTGCTGCCGCAGGATGGAATTGCTGCTGCCAGAATGAAGAAGCTTTGCTCCAGGACACTCAGAAAGGAAAGAGAAAGAAAGAAATACCATTTTCCTCCTCTAGACTAGCTTTCTGCCTCTTGCATCCCCTACTGGAAAATCCTAATTAGTAATAAACTGGCAATGCTTCAGTGGCATTGGAGGACTTCCACCACAAAGCAGAACAGAGGAGGAGAAGCCAGTTTAGTAACCTGTGTACTACTCCTCTCCTCTCCCTTTACCAGAGACTTCCCACACCGGCACTTCATGTAAGGTTTCAGAGACATCCACCACGTCCTTCTCTATCCATAGTTTGATCCCTTATCCTCAGCTCTCAGCATTCGTGTCCTTGAAGATATCCCAAGGGCTTAAAGGACCTCCTAGAAAAGCCCACACTATCTCAATGCGTAGGTTAAAATCATGTTAGAAATGAGAAGCTAAGGCTAAAATTCACAGGTACACTGGCCTCCAGCTGAAAACTAGTTTTCCTATTTTTATGCAGAATGTCTTGGTCTCTAAATCTTCTGGGTCTGGGACGAAGGCAGTTTGGCAAATTCCACCCTCCCCCTCCCGATTCATTGCTGACAGGCAGATGGATGTCATAGCAGTCTCAGCATCTAACACATCTAAAAGACAAGCTCATGAGAGGTCTGAAAGTGTGAATGGTGACCAAAGAGCTAGGTTCTGATTGGGTATCTTTAAGAACTTGGTCCCCAAAGATTTTCACCCTTCTAAGAGTAAGGTCAACACATAGGTGTGTTGTGATTGTCACACAGGTCCTAAGGAATGCTTAACTATTGGGCTAAGGTCTACCTGGCTTTCAGAGGAGCGCAATGTGTGCTATTTGTAAATAGATACTTCTTTCATATTGCTATTTACTCTTCACCATCCCACAAAATAGAAATAACATCTTTTTTCTTTTTACAAGGGATAACCCAATTACTAGATCTGAGTCTCAGTGATCACTGTATCACTCTATCATTGTCATCCCATTGCTCGAGCCGGCACCAGTAACATCTCCATTGTGAGACTTGTTGTTACTGTTTTGGGCATATCTAACACGCCACGGGGAGCTTGCCAGGCTCTGCCGTGCGGGCGAGATACTCTCAGTAGCTTGCCAGGCTCTCCGAGAGGGATAGAGACATCAAACCCGGGTTGGCCACATGCAATATAAACACCCTACCCACTGTGCTATCGCTCCAGCTGCCTTGCCTGGTTTCTTTTTTATTTTTTTGATCTTCCCTTTTGGAACTATAAGTTATGTTGTGTTTGTTTTTTTTTTTCATGTATAACTCAATGAAAAAAAAATGAAAAAAAAAACCCAACATATCTAATAGTTCCAAAAGAGAAGACCAAAAAAGGAGAAAGAAACCAGGCAATGTAGTATTTCCAAAGGAGACAGATGACATCTGACAACTAAATAAATATACCAACAGCATTTCATGAAATACAAGCACAATTCACATACGTTCCTAGAGATCTCGAACTGAGAGCAAAAGTTCTCAAATGGAATATTCAGTGAGCTAATTGAGAGAAACAAAAAAAAAACTGAAAACCAAGTTAGTGTCCTGGCATTCCTATTAAAAGGATAATCTGCAGGTAATGAAAAGGAAGTTGTAAGGGAGGAAATGGAGGAGAGATCCAGGAGAATTAAAATATCAGTAACAAGAGTTGCAAATATCACAAAGGGAATACAGTGGCAAGAGTAAATCATTAAATTATGAAAGAGCCTGCTTAGATTCAAGGAAAATTCCAAGTTCTCAGATTAAAAATGCACACCAAGCTCCAGGCAGATGTGACTGAAAAATATATTCCCTTGAGGTTGCTTATTAAAATCCCTGAACTCCAAGGGTAAGAAAAATATGATGAGTTTCCAATAGAAAGAATTTATCTACTAAGAACTGTTATAACATTTTTTTCATTATATTAGAAGTTAAAAGACGTTAGAATATTATTAATCCTTAGTTTTCTTCTGGTCCCACTAAGGAAACAGTATTGAGATAAATATGTGATGCTGCATTTGGAAATATGTAATCCCACAGATAAAGATATCAGAACTTTTCCAGCAAGAAATTTTTCAATACAAAAATACAAAATTTTCATGATATGTATGTAACATTCTTCAATACTATGGAAGTATCAATTCATAAAACTTTATATGGCCAGATTTACAAGTTAACACTAAAATTACACTACATACATACCTGAAATTTGTAAATGTAAATCATTAAAAATTTTAATAACACTCAAGTATAAAAGTTCTAAGCTATTCAGCAAAATTCTGAGGTGAAGATACAGAAAATAGAAAACTTTGAATAATCTCATAGGGTTGGGGGTTAAAGCATTTTAGGGAAAAAAAGTGAAGGTATTTAAAAGTCTTAATTTTTAGGACCAGAGATATAGTACAGCAGGTTAGTCATTGACTTGCAGATAGTTAATCCAGGTTTGATTCCTGGCACCACAGGGGAAATGACCCCTTAAGTACAGACCCCTAAGTACAGAGCCCTGGGTACCACTGGATATGCCCCCAATTTTGAAAAAGGGAAAAAAGGGAGATAAGGAGAAGATACTTCTATTATGTTAGTGAGTAGTGAGGAGAAATATGAAAGATAATTTTAAGCTAAATTGTAGGTAATAGGAACCAGAGACATAGTACCGTGAGCAGGCTACTTACATGTGGCCAACTTAGGTTTGATTTTCCAGCACCAAATTTGGTCCCTTGAACACTGCAAGGAATTATCACAAGGAATTATCCCTGAGAGCAGAACCAGAAGTAATTTTTCAACATTACCTGGTATGGCCCAATTCTAACAAATATTGGTTAGTAAAAGTCAAATGAAAATGAACATTCTTCTAGATTATTTAAATATCTTTCGAATTCACTTTATCTGTTGACTTTTGTGCTGTATATCATTTGCTGTACAAATAATTTTTTATAGCTGCTCTAGAAATTACAACAGAAACATTTAATCTTAGTTTCTCAGTCTAATTAGAGCTTATTTTATACCATCCCAAGTAAACGGTACAAAAACCAAATAGGCAAAGTCAAAAAACCCTAAGAACGGGCCTACAGAACTGAGCTTGATGGGGAGGTTAAGAGGAGAAAACAAAGATAAAGCGGGGGATGAGGGCAAGAAGGGTTGACACTGGTGGAAGATGTGATGTTGGAACAGTGGGTGGAACACTGTCCTTATTGGTACTGTAAATCACAGTGCCTAAAAATTTTTGGTTTTTTAAAGGAAAAAAACCCCTAAAAGCCCGTACAAGCTTTCTCCACAGATCTTGATGCTATAACTACCATGTGTTGAATCTTCATACACTGAGAATACCACAAGGATTTTGTTTGGGGGTCACTTGGCTATGCCCAGAGGTGCTCAGGAGTGATCCCTGGTGGAACCAAGTGGGGTGGCCACAAATTCAAACCAGGGTCAGATGCCTACAAGGCAAACACCTTAATCCATCTCTCTGGCCCCAAGTTTTGACTTTTTGTTCATACATATTTTTAAAACCTTGGGAGGGATAAAAGTATTTTCTATACACTCATATATTTTCTTAATCTATTGCTCTCCCTTTATTTCTGAAGAGTACTTCATCTTGAAAACCTCTTTTCTTGAAATTTCTTACAGAATTTTCCTCATGAGTTCTAGAATTCCTCCTCCTGAGAAAAATGTCTTTATTTTGCCTTCACTCCTGATGAATATTTTCACTGGACACAGATTTTAGGTTGATGATTCATTTCTTTAATCACTTGAATTTGATTAACTATTTTTTGACCTGTGTGGGTTTTAAGGAGAAATATGAGAAATCTACCATCATTCTAATCACTGCTTCCTGCTTGAAATGTGTCACTTTTCTCTCCCTGCCTTCAAGTTATTTCCCTTATATCCAGTTTAATCTATGAAGTTTTGGTTTGACTATGATAGATGTGCATGTAACTTTCTTTTAAACTTTTTCTTTTTAAGTTTCACCAAGATTCCTGAGTCTACAAATATATGAATTTGGCCATTATTAAAATGTTTTTGTTCCTTTGTATCTTTTTTTTCTTGTTCTAAGAATCCTATAACATGTAACTTAAGTGTTCTTATACTGTTCCACTGTTCTCTGAAGTTCTACAAACTATTTCTATCTTATTTTCTTGTTTCTCAGCCTAGATTATCTTCCTTCTTGTTTCTCCATCTTTTCCACTCTGCTACTATGCTAATGTGATATGATCATTCTAGAGTTTTTGCTGTGGTTGTTTTTCTCTTCAGAGAGTTTCAATTCTCTCACTTATTTGAAAAATACCTGATCCTCCTGGAGGACAGTTATAATAACTGCTCAACAACTTTGATAATTCCAATATTGAATGAATCTCAGTATTGACATATCTTCATTGTCTTTTCCTTTGAGAACTGGTCACACTTTCTTGGTTCTTTGTATATCAAGTGATTCAACAAGAAGGATGTTGTGCCTTGTGGACTCTGAATCTTTTTATAATCCTCAGTGTCAGTGATGATGAGCAATTGGAACACATAAACTGATGTTCAGAAGGTAAAAGGATATAAGCACTATGGAAAACATTTGACAGTGTCTTTTAAAACTAAACATACCCTACCATACAATCAACCATTTCTCTCCTACATATTCACCCAAGAGAAATGAGAGCAAGTATGTATAAAAAGTTCTACATCAATGTTCACAGCTTCTTTTTTTCATTTTTTTCCAAAAGCTTAAAACAAAACAAATGCACAGAACAGATCATTAAACAATTTTGGTACATCACATCCATATGATAAATAAACTACTGTTACACACATAAAGTAGATAAATATCAAAATCACTCTGTCACTTGAAAGAAGTCAAGGCAAGGAAAAGCATATGCTTTAAGGCTCCATTCAGATAAATTTTTCAAGACAAAGGAACTTAAAATAGCAAAAAGTATAACACTGCTTAATCTCAGGAGTAAAGGGAGGGATGGAGCACAAAAAATAACAAGGAAACTTTGGCAGATGATTGGTATTTTGTTTGAAGATAGAATTTTACAAATGAATAGAGAGATGAATAGCAAAAGTGACTGAATAGAATCACTTTAAATATGTGTAATTATGGTGGATCAATTGTCTACCAATAAGCTATATAATAGAGGCCTCAACCAGATAAATTAACATAAAACAAAGCAAGATAGATGGAAAAATATCAAGTATTCCACTTACTGCATGAATGAATTCTCTTATTGAAAGATAGCAATAAAAACTTTTATAAAACTCTAAGTTTATGCAATGTGAATAATGAAGTATTTAAATATATAAAAACTGTAACACTGTAGCACTGTCATCCCGTTGCTCTTTGATTTGCTCGAGTGGGTACCAGTAACGTCTCCATTGTGAGACTCATTGATACTGTTTTTAGCATATCAAACACCCCAGGGATAACTTGCCAGGCTCTGCTGTGTGGGTGGGATACTCTGGGTAGCTTGCCAGGCTCTCCAAGAGAGACGCAGGAATCAAATCCGGGTTGGCCTCATGCAAGGCAAACGCCTACATGCTGTGCTATGGAAAATAAAAGAAAAGTTCATACAAGAATTTTTAAACCAGAAAACATATAAATATATTTTTAAAAGAAAAAATATGGGACTGGAGCAATGGCACAACGGGTAGGGCATTCCTAGCATCCCGGGTTCGATTCCTAGCACCCCATATGGTCCCCCGAGCACCACCAGGAAGAATTCCTGAGTGCAGAGCTAAGAGTAACTCCTGAGCATTGCTGGGTGTGATCCAACAAAGCTAAAAAAAAGAAATTTGCAAAAGAGATTTTGTGCAAGAAAAGATCACACTTGAAAGTAGGTAAGGGGGTATGCTTGATAAACATAAAAACCAGAAAGAGATAGAGAGAAGGAAAGAGAAAAAGAGAGAGAAAGAAGAAAAGTGTGCACCATAAAGGCTGGCAGGGGGGCACAGGGGCAGGAAAAATACTGAGGACATTGGTGGTGGGAAATGTACACTGGTGAGTGGAAGGGTGTTGAAACATTATATGACTGAAACCCAATCATGAACAACTTTGCAACTGTGTGTCTCACTCTGATCTAATTGCAAACTAAATTTTAAAAAGATACAACACTACTAAATAACACAGCATATATGTAAAGTAATAAGCACTGAATAGTAAAATAGTACTTAACAAAAATACAAATATATTAGAAAGAGTCAATGCACTTATTTCAGAAAAGGATACTCTTGTACTAAAAAATAAGCAAGACCATAAAAACAGTACATCAAGTAAGGCACTGCCTTGCACACACCCAATCCCGGTTTGATCCCCAACACTCCATGGTCCCCTACTGAACCCCTCAAAATGAAGCAAGCTCCTAGAGTAATTTCATAACGTAACAAATAAGTAATATAAAATACAAGCACACTAACTATATTAAATATATAAACAGCATGGCTCAAAATTGATAATATGCATTTTTGTATATGTTCAGGAAACATTTACCGCCCCCCCATCTGAACTTGGATTTTTTTTTAACACATTCAAGAAAATAGCTGACTGGATACATTTTTTGTGCATATTAAATGATAAACAAAGGATGAAAGTGGCTTACTGAAGTCACTCTTGGAATTTTTGAGACCAAAAATATCACCTGACAATGATCCTGATATAAGACTTACAGTAAAAACGCCTGGGATCAAATTCCACACTACTTGTGACTGTGACTTGGGGCTCACAGGATCCTCTGAGATTCCAGCTCTGGTAAGACAGCAGTAATTCTACCCACCCTACAAAATTTCATGAAAGCTATCACTACCGACATGGCCCACTGTGATCATAAAAATGAAAGCCTTTTTTCCAAATTATACTGTTCTCTTGTGAGAAACTACATCAAAAACAGCAATCAAATGGAGTCACAGAAAGACTTTGGACAGTGATAGGGAATGTTATTTTTTATATTGAAGTCAACCTGAACTTGCATGTAAAGATCTCTTAAAAGAAATGTAAAAATTGTCATATATAATTGGAATATAGGAGCTGTGCAACTAACAATGATAACGTGTTACCAACTTATAACCAATAAGGAGGAAAGTCCCTCAGATAGAAAATACTTAAATATTTGATGACTAATAAATTAAATGTTAATTAAATACTTCGGCAATTTTCCCTGACCAGCATATAATTAACATTTAATTTGTGATAAAATATTTAAAGTTATGAAATATCCTATGGCATCTAAAATGTCTCCATTGTCAAACCATCTTGGGACAATGTGTCAAGGGTACAAGAGGTTAGACTGGCATTTAAAACTCAGGAGACAGAACATAAAAAGTGCCTTCTGTGACTTTCTCACATAAAGAAATTGAGAACGAGATAAAGAGAATCTCATTTTCCAAGTGAATTTAACCAAGGAGCTTATAACTAAGTTTTACTAGGGAATATAGAATAAATTAAAGTAGGAATGAGGCAGGCTTCCAAATCTAAAAGTATAATGTCATGAATGTTGCAACCACCTTAATGGTAAATGAAAAACATGATTAAAGGTTAGAAGGAATGTACAATTCACTTTGGCCTCTTTGAATTTAAAATGCATCTGAGAAAAAAAATGAGGAGAGAAATATTGGGCAGAAGAGTAATCTAGCAAAACAATGAGTGATGTCATAATAATATCCTACCCCCGAACCTGCTCCACTTTCTAAAAATCTCAGACAGAAATATATTTCCCCAAAGTTTTAAGGCTGATCCTGTAAAGTGCTTGGGATTATAAAAAGCAAAGTTTGGTCTAGAAGGGCAAATAGAGACTGGCAAGACGTATAGCCAATAAGGAGTATAAACTGAGCTATATCCATAGCCGATTTGGGTAAGTTTTTGAACCATACTGGGTGAGCAGACTGGAGTGATAGCACAGCGGGTAGGTCATTTGCCTTACATGCTATCAAGCCGGGTTTGATTCCTCTGTCCCTCTAGAAGAGCCCAGCAAGCTACGGAGAGTATCCCGCCCCCATGGCAGAGCCTGGCAAGCTACCCATGGTGTATTCGATATGCCAAAAATAGTAACAAGTCTCACAATGGAGATGTTACTGGTGCCCAATTGAGCAAATCGATGAACAACAGGATGACAGTGCTACAGTGCTACAATGCCACTGGGTGAGCATTTTAACTGCATTGATAGTTTTTTAAGATCACACAGAATAGCCACTGGACTCAAGAAGCAATTCTCTGGTGAATAATCATACCATGCTTATCATCTCCTAAGGAAAAGCTCCCCTTACACAGAGCTAGAGCATGAAAGGAAATAGTGGTGGTTCAATTTACAAATATCATGACTGGGAGATGCAAACTCCATCCTTTTATGCCCTTTTTATCTTTTGTGCCTGTGCAGTCTGCAGCATAGCACCAGGACCATTATTCAAAGCATAATAGAGTTCTATCAGAGATGAGACAAAGATAACTCACCTACCACACATAGACCTCAGCCTTCACAATGTCTCAATCCAAGAACTTCTCAGTCCCCTAAATGTTCAAACAGGCATTGATAGCAGCCTACCCAAATTCCCTGACCTACACTTGCTCTTACGTCGCATGTTTAAAAAGATTCTAACTCCAATAATCCCTATAGCCCCAAATAATACATTCTTCTCAGAATATATGCCAAGCATGGAAATCACATTTCAGTTCTCAGTGGTTGATTAAAGAGAAAATAGGAATCTAGTTCTTGTCAAAGACATGAGCACCTCTCTATGAAGGAGAACTTGAGAAAGAACAATCCTATGGATTAATTCTTTACCATTTTTATTAAATAACTGTGATTTACAATGCTGTTCATGATAGTTTCATGAATACTTCATTCCAACTCCACAGGAGTATCTATTTCCCTCCACCAATGTCCCAAAGACAACTCCCATCCATCCTCCCTCCTTCAGATAAGCTCAGTTCTTTAAACAAATTTCCATGTTCTGTTTTGGGAATACGTGAAGGCACTCTGGGAGAGTGGCAGCAATATGGTCACCATGGACAAGTTCATTCTGAAAAAGTCACCTTCCAAGGGTGAAGACAAAAGACGGGAAAACAGGCATGTCCTGATACTGGTGAGCAATTGAATTACCCTATTTTGGAAGGCTCCACCTCTGGATTTCTCATACTATGTTCATCTTATCATAGCTCCTCTTCCAAAAAGAAGCCTTAACTTTATTGCTGTTTTTCATTGTTTCTGTATCTCTGCAACTTCTAAAGTTGCAGAGATATGGAAATTATTAAGACTATGCTTAATAATTTTATTTTTTACTTAGGGGCCACATCTGGTGATGTTTGCAGTCACACACTAGGGCTAGTCCTGGTGATGAGGATTAAAGCAGGTCCTGGACATGTGCTTCCTACTTAGGCTAATTGCCAAGTCCACAAATACACTGTAGCACTATAGCACTGTCATCCCATTGCTCATCGATTTGCTCAAGCGAGCACCAGTAACGTCTCTATGGTGAGACTTGTTACTGTTTTTGGCATATCGAATATGCCATGGGGAGCTTGCCAGGCTCTGCTGTGCGGGCGAGATACTCTTGGTAGCTTGCCGGGCTCTCCGAGAGGGGCGGAGGAATCGAACCTGGGTCAGCCACATGCAAGGCAAATGCCCTATCCGCTGTGCTATCGCTCCAGCCCCCACAAATACAACAAAATATTAATAGTATCTATTGTGTGTGGAGAGCCTCCATGGAACCTGCTTCGTGAACACCTGTTTCTTGTTGGTTGCACCATGCTTCGTGAACAACACCTGATGGGGAATCAGGATGTCTTGTCACGCTCACAAGTTATGGCTGGTTTATCAGCTGCAGACACTTGAGGGCAAACAGGCAGGGAGAAGTATATAAGGGGGGAAGTCACCTAGCTAGTCGGTTCTCCCTCATGCGTCCCTTTTTCCGCCTTACTCCACGTCTCCGTTCCTGATTTCTTCTCCAACGCATGAGAAAGTTCCTGAATAAATCGCAGCCAAAAGGATCTCCGAGTTGCGTGTTTCTTCGCTGGACGAAGCGGCGCGCGACAATTGTGTACTAAGTACTTGGCAATTGTGTATTGAGTAAGATTCATACTGGCTCCACATAAATGTTTCAAAATTCTACAATGCAATGTGATTGGTGCTCTCACTTTTGGAAAGCAGTACTTTGGAAAGTCATCCTATAATTGTGACAACTCCTGTATCATTAGGCTCTGCATCAAAAACTGGTTTTCTCTTTTGCTCTTAAATACCATCCCATCCTCCACCCTAGCAAGTCATTTCACTCACTTTAATTTCCAGGTTCATAGACATCCACTACTGGAAATAGAATCAATTTAGCAAGAAGCACCCTCAAACTCTGCAAAAGAAGACTTCAGAAAACCATCTTGGGTTTTTTTGCCTCGTTTTTTACCTTTTTCATGTCTGTAGAGCTTCCATTTCTAACTCTTTCCCTCAAAGTAGCCCACCTTCATTTTTCTGATTCCTATGAAACTGTATTCCCAGGTTTATCTGCCTGGTTCCTTGCCTGCTCTCTGACTTGGTTCTCACTCCGGACACCACCATCCATTCCTCACCTTGATCATCAACTTCATGAGAAGACTTGACATTCGTTCCCAAAATCATCCAGAGCTCTGAGAAACATCACAGATAGGGAGGGACATTCTTGCCTCTATCAGCAATAGGAAGGCTCATGCTTTCATTTTTTTTCGAAGTCTTTTTAAGTGTTTTTTTTTTTATTGAATCACAGTAAGATAGTTACAAAGTTGTTCATGATTGGATTTCAGTCATTCTGTCATACAATGTCCCAACACCCATCCCTTTACCAGTGTACATTCCCCACCACTAATGTCCCCAGTTTCCCTCCAGCTCTCTACCCCGCCTGCCTCTATGGCAGGCACTTTTCTTCTTTCTCTCTATCTCTCTCCTCCTTCCTTTCCTCCTCTCTCTCTCACTCACTCTCTCTCTCTTTCTCTCTCCTTGTGTGTGTATAACAATGTTCAACACACTTCCAAGATTATAAGGCAAGTAACAGTGGCAAGTAATTTTCCATTTGGAAGCATGATGGAGAAATAAAAGAGAATTAAAATAAATAATAGTACATGCATCAAACAAAAATATGCACAGAAGCTTTTCAATATACCACAATTTATGAGACTAGATAATGGTCAACAGTGGGGAATACAGTGGAGGTGAGGGGTAAAGGAGGAAACATTCACACAATCTACAATCACAGAACATAGATTCAGTAAGAACAGAGACCACCCTATGGTCCAGTTCCTCTCAGAGGAGGAATGCTTTTCTCCGTTGTGGTGTTAGTTCACCTAGGGGAGACTCAGTAGCAGAGCTACTCTCACCAGCTTTTGTGGTATCAAGCACTGGGGGCTAAACATTAGTGAAGGCTCTCATCTGTCAGTGTATCCTGAATGTCACAGAAGGCTGCCCAGCAGCATCACACGTGGTGATGGCTAAAAGCTTGCTCACAATGGCAGTAGATGGTTTTGTGTTGAAATGGCTTCCAACCAGGCCGTTTAACTCTCTGATGAGCCCACCCCACGGACAAAGCTCTCCATCTCCCCGGACTGGCAGGAACATCAGTGTCGTACATAATTATCATCCTCAGAGAAAAGAGTCCATTAATGATCCGGGGAGAAACCAGGTCTGAATACTAATGAAATGGTGGCCTTCTAGGATATTAATTAGGGGTGACACTTTCAGGGCAGGCTTGACTCTTTTCCTAGGATTCCAGTGGATGTGAGCAAAATGTCAATTAGAGTAAGAAGGAAAAGAAGAAATGGCGGGGGGCGGAGAGGGGGGGAGGTAGCACAGAAACAAGTGAGGAAAGTATCAATCCTAAAACCCAAAACAGTAATTCATGCCCCTGTAACTTAGGTGTCAGCTGAGAATTCTAATAAAACTCTCGGTGTCCTTCATTTTAAAGTTCTCTGAAGAGCCTACTACTAGGTTCAAAAATCTCTGAAAATCTCTAAAGTTTTTAATAAATTATTTAGATTTTCCAATGTTTATAGTATTGAAAAATCAAGATTTTTCCTGCTTCTAAATTTCTCAATCCACAGAATGAGATGTTTTGCCTGCATCTCTTGCTTCCTTGATACTCAAAATATAGTTTTGATATCAGGAACATAAGAAACATCTGGAAATTTGTAGTACAGAATCTTGGGTTCTCCTTCAGACCAGTGCGTGGAAATCTGCAAGTTTAATAAGATCCTAGTCACTTGTATGCATACTAAAGTTTGTGAAGCTCTGCTGTACTCAGTATAGATAATGTAAGTGAAGAAATCAGTCTTTGACTACCTCAAAAGCACTGTGAAAACATAAACTTCATTAAAATTTTTATAAAAATGGAGAGGTTTGCCTAAAAGCAACCCCCACACTTTGTACTTGATAAACAGCCTCCCCTTCTCTTAAAAGTCTTGAAATAACCTCTACCTTTTGCTTACCGATTTCTCTCAAATATAACATCATAGTTTCTCTATCATGCAGAGTAATTTAGCTCTGTACTCTAACCTAAGCTCACTTTTACATATATTTTCTTCTAAATCATGCATCGCTATCACTGTCACTATCATCCCATTGATAGCCAATTTTCTTGAGCAGACCCAGTAATGTCTCCATTTGTCCTAGCCCTGAGATTTTAGTTGCCTCTCTTTACTCATCCTTCCCAAATGTGCCACATCAGAGGCTCTTTCAGGGTGAGGAGAATGAGATCCATCATTGTTATTGTATTTGGCATATGAATACGCTACAGGGAGATTGCCGGGCTCTCCCATGCGGGCAGGAAACTCTCAGTAGCTTGCCAGTTTCCCCACGAGGAAGAACTAGGCTATAGCACAGCCGCACGCTTCCAGGAGCTTGGTTTTATAGTCTCTGGATGTTGGCCATTGATGTGATTACACGGTGCCAGGGGCAGTTTGTGGGTGTGACTTCCTAGCTACTGGAAATGGGGGATCTGGAAGGAAGAGGCCCAGTCCCAATCCGAGCAGGCTTGGAGATATCAGCCCCCAGTCCCACACACCTGGGTCCCTCTGCCAGTTCCTTCATGCATGAGGCTCATCCAAGTGTGTGGAGAGTGACCGTGAGCATGGCTGTGGCTGGGTTCCCGAAGTTTTCGACTGCTGGGACTCTGCTCGGGGCGGGGAGGGAAACTCAACCTAACCCCTTCAAGGGGCCCCAATGAAGACAGTCAGGTGCCGGGGCAAGAGACTATCTTGTCTCAAAACATGCATATGCTTTAATAAACCAAAGGCTCTCTATGTGCTTAATCTTAACCTTTGGTACCCCAGAAAACCTGGCACATTTTGAAGCTTTATGATTTTCTTTCGTTCTCCTTGCTTGGCCTTACCAAGCAAAGGGAAGCAGTACAGATATATTTTGACATGCCACCCTATAATTCTTGTAAAGTAGAAACTGCTATAGTCACTTTGGATCTTAAAACCATCTTTATTCTATCTTACAATACCCAAATTTCAATTACATGTGGAAAAGATACATAAGAATATCTTAGTTTATTCAAATCCACCGAGTGTAAACACCATATGTGAGCCACTTTCAAATGTTTTATCAAAACTACAGAGAGAAAGTGAAAATTATTCAAAGAAGGAATTCTATTGATTTTGCCTTGCTTTAATGTTTCTCTTAAATTTTATTTTAGGCACCATGTTTATAATATTTATAATGATAATGGAACACTTTCTTACAAAAAATAAAAGAACACCACACCCTCCATCAGAGTGTCAGATTCCCTCTGCCATGTTCCAGTGCTCCCCCACCCCTGTCCCAAACCCATTCCTCCTACAATGATCACTTGTATAGCTTGTCTTCCTGTTGATCTTTGATTTGCTCAAGCAGGCACCAGTAATGTCTTCATTTGTCCCTGTCGCATGCTAGTGTAGCCCAGTGATATCTGCTCGCTCCAGGAACATGAAGAGCCTCAAACCATTCATTCACGGTTTTGACGAAGAAGTCTGACCATCTCGTTGGTGGGCAGCCATGAGGTCTTTTGACATCCTGTGGAATCTAGTCGGTAACAGCTCTAGTCCAGCAGTCATCTCTGAATCGCATTACATGTCCGGCCCATCTGATTTTTGATGTCTTGGCAAATGAGACAGCATTCCTGATTCTTGACCATTGATGGAGATAGGAACTCTGGATTCCTTCTCTCACTTGAGTGAGACCTGATACTCCTAGCATAGCTCTTTCGATTCCTCTTTGGGATATCTGAATAGCATTCTCATCCTGTTGCATAGGGCCCAGGTCTCTGAGGCGTACGCTAATGAAGGAAGAACAGTGGAATTGAAAAGATGTGCCCAGAGTCGCAGGTCTGTTGTCCTCTTAACCACTTCTTCCATGCACTTGAAGGCGTTCCACGCTACTCTCTTCCTCCTGTGCAGTTCTGGCACCAAGTTTTTCTTCATGTTGAGTTCTTGAGCCAGGTACACATAGCTGCTGCATTCAGAGATGTTCGTTCCATTGAGAGCAAATGGAACATCAAGGACTAGTTTGTTTTTTATGAGCATCGTCTTGTTGAGGTTCAGCTGCAATCTGACCTTTCCACACTCACGGTCAAAGTCGGCCAGCATTTGTGCCGCTTGGCTAATGTTTGGCGTTATGAGAACGATGTCATCAGCGAAGAGGAGGTGGTGTAGTTGCCGACCGTCTATCTTCACTCCCATTCCTTCCCATTCCAGTCATCGCATGACATTTCCGAGGGTGGCACTGAAATGTTTTGGTGAGATGGTATCGCCCTGCCACACCCTTCTCTTTACATTAATGATCACAATGATATGCTTCCTATTATTCTGTTTATGTTGCCTTTGAATATTTGTTGTTTATTATGCTACATTATATACAATGAGGAAGGTCGCTCTGCAGTAATCCCTCTCATTCTGACAAACTTCCATAAGCATGATACTCTCCAGACCCATCCTTGTAGCTGCAAACTTCATAATTTCATCTTTTCTTATAGCTGACTAGTATTCCATCGTGTATATGTACCTCAGTTTCTTTAACCAAGTTCTTAGACACTTGAGCTGCTTTAAATCATGAACATTAAAAACAACTAATGTTGGAGGTGATGTGGGGAAAGGGATCCTCATCCACTGCTGATGGAAATGTTGACTGATCTAGCCTTTTGGGATAACAATACGACAAAACTAAAACTCGGAATAAATCTTCCCAATCTTACAGCAATTCCACTACTTGGCACAATGTGTCCATTGTATCAAGGTGAGCTCAGACTTGAGACTCCAGACTTAGGACTTCAGCCAGGACAACCTACTAACTAGCACTGTCTTCACCTTGATCCCTGGTTTCATATGGGTTTGTTGATCATCAGAGGTACTGATAATAGTCTTTATAAGAAATTTCTGGCTCTGGCTCCTGATCGAGTTGCTGGACGGACATGATCCCAGAGACTCAGAAACAAATCTCTGAACCCAGCAGCTTTTGGCAGAAATGCACCCAGAGACCAAATTAGGTTTTCAGTCCCAGGCCACCTCAGGTGGGAAAAGGTGCTGATCACCTTTTCCCCCTGGTGGCTTGGGGACCTACATCTTCCAGAGGCCAATGGACAGACAGGTTTGGGCCCACAGTGAGGGGGCACACAGGGCCTCATGGGATGGGGGTGAGACTGGCCCTTTCCTTTCCCGCCCAAATGAGACTCCAAGTTGCCGCTCTCTGACTCCTGATGCAGTTGCTGAACAGCCGTGATCCCAGAGACTCAGAAACAAATCTTGGAACCCAGAAGCTTTGGGCATAAATCCCTCCCGATTTAATTAGTAAAATTCCAGAATTCCAAAATCACGGCCACATAACATCATATGCTATTCATAACCAGCAATAGAAAACAAAGTGTCTAATGTTGGTTTTGGCAGATCTAATATTGGAGGAAAATCTCAAATAACAATGATGGGGTTGGTGTCGAAAATCTCAAATAACAATGATGGGGTTGGTGTCAATCAAAGTAGAGAGTAATGTGGACATTATCTGCCACACAGGTAGGGGGAGGGTGTGGGATAGAGGGTATACTGGGGTTTTTAGTGATGGGAAATGTGCACTGGTGAAGGATGGGTGTTTCATCATTGCGTGACTGAATCTTTTTTTTTTTTTTTTGCTTTTTTGGGTCACACCCAGCGATGCACAGGGGTCACTCCTGGCTCATGCACTCAGGAATTACTCCTGGCGGTGCTCGGGGGACCATATGGGATGCTGGGATTCGAACCCGGGTCGGCCGCGTGCAAGGCAAACGCCCTACCCGCTGTGCTATCACTCCAGCCCCATCGTGACTGAATCTTAAACCCAAAAGCTTCGTAACTGCTCTCACAGTGATTCAATAAATAAATATTTTTAATGTAAGAAAACATTCTGGATAAGTATTGGCACAATTTTTAGATTTTAAGACCAAATGCCAGAAAAAGGGAATGTCATCAGACTTCCTGAAAGTTGGGAGAAAGGAAAGTGGATCACCCATCTCCATAAGAAGCCAAAGTTTTAGACATAAAATATCAGGTTCACAGGCTGGGTGGGCATAATAAATGACTAGTCGTATATCAGATTTTTTATGATGTAGGTACGCAGGAGCCTCTAATATGTATGTATTATCAAACTTCAACCAATGAGAGAGTGAGGAAAACAGCTTTGAGCTCAATTGATAATGAAAGATGTTCAGATAAGCACACCCCTTTTTCAGCATCTATAGTGCTATGCATTCATGTAGCATAGTATCACAAAATATAAGTTGCAAAATATACCTTGCCTTCAAAAATAAGGCCAAATAGTGAGGAATCCTGCAGCAACCTCTGACATCACAGCAATACACCAAAGTTGAATTAAATACATACCGTGCCTGCTGCAAGAGGTCACTGAGAAGCCAGCTCTCTCTCACCTCCAAAAGAAGAATCCCATTGTGGAAATAAGGAGCATGAACTGTTCGTGTGCGATGGAACTTGTCCACTCAAAAATCCCATTACCCCAGACTTAGAATCCTACTGACAAAACCTGATCAGAAGGCAAGTATTATACCATGTTGAGATGTCCAGGCATGTGAGCTGGCTGTCCTACAGTGGCCTCTTGCAAAATTCACAGGGATACTCCAACTCTGATCTCTCTTAGAATAAGAGCCCCAGGGCAAATCCTCCTTCCCAAGTTAAGGGATTGGTAACAGGGGACCAACGTTTCTTACCCCAGGCTGAACAAAGCCAGCTCATCCCAATACATCCAATTGATAGCGAAGGTTCCAATGAACACGTAGAGTCAGGAAGTGCTTTCACAGTGCAGTAGAGCACTAAGAAGAACTCAAATTGCCTGCTGCACATTCCATGTTTGAACATTTGAAACATTTGATTGGATGACAAAACTAGTCAAACATGGCACCATAGGTCTCATCAAACACCAACCCGTGGGACCACAGGACACATCCCAGGTCTGCGGGTCTCTGGGAACACAATGCCTTTGCAACTATGGAAATCTGCTTGGTGCTATCGTTGCTTTGGGGCACTTGTGACCACAGCCCTGATTTACTGCTCAGGTCTGTTTGACACCAATTCACAGCAGTTGTCCAGAGTGACACAAACTCAGAGCCACAGTCTTTGACAGGAATTGATGAGTGTGGACCACAGATTGCCCCCCACCAGACCTGCATAAAATCAGACCTTCACCCCTGCCTTCACGTAACACCAGATACTATGGCAAAGTGAAGGAATTCATTTGCATTGATAGATAAAAAACAGAATCCCAGGAAGGACCCCAAGCATGCTAGAGCCTTCTAAACTCCCTGATAAATATATCTAAACCACAATGATCCGGCTATTAATTGAATTGATAAAATCAATAGGAGAATTCTAGCAAAGAGAGAATGTATAAGAAAGAATATCTGAAAGAGGCAATCAGAAATCACAGAACTAATGAACACAATAGTTAAACTAAAAGATAAACACAATAGAGGAGAATATCAGTTAAAGAATATCAGAAACTAAGCGATGAATCTATATGCTCAAGGATAAGGTAGATAAAATCATCACTAAAGAACAGGAGAAGGAAGAAGAAATTTTTTTGTATGAAGAAACCATAAGATATCAATAAAACACAATCAAGAGGAATAGTATTCATACCATAGAGGTTCCAGGAGAAAAAAGAAAAAGGACAAATAATTGATTGAAGACATTAATGATAAGAACCTCCCTAATATAAAGAAGGTACTAAACTAGGAAGTTTAATTACAAAATAACAAAATAAATCCAAATGGAATAAAACTCTGTAATTAAAATTGAAAACTTTGATTAATTAAAATGACAAAAATTAAAGAGAATACTAAAATCAGCAAGAGAAAATCAAAGACACATATAAAGAAAAACCTATAAGACTCATAATGTACATTTATCAGTGAGAACCCTTTATATGAGAAGGAAATGGTATGATATAGCTAACATGTTAGATAGATGAACATCCACACAAAAATACTTTATCAGTAAGGTTACCACTCAAATACAAAGGTGTCACACAAGTTTCTTAAATAAATGTCACCGATTTAATGAACACTAAACCAACTCTGCAAGGAATATTAAACAATCTTCTATAAAAGTAAAAGAAATCCCACTTGGAAGTAATAAGATATTGACAAAAATATGTGAAAAAAGGAGGAAACAACAATGAGGAACCTTTTAAAATAACCTGGAACTTCCTTACTTTAAACTTTATAGGGAATTTAGCTTAGAATTCCAAATAAAACTTCATGGTAACCTAAAAGTCAATATACTTAGAAGGCATCAACTGAAGAGGTTAGTGGAATCTGATCATTAGGTAAGAGACAATTTTATCAAAGTACAAGGAAGGAAATTAAAGTAAGGCTAAAGGAAAGAAATAACTTCTTGAATACCTAGAAGAGTGGTACTAAATTCCTTTATTTTAATAACTCCACTGCCAATGACATGAACTCACTATATTCAAGTAGGCAAAAAGTAGCTGGATTGGTTAAGAAACAAACTCCAGGATCTGGGATATAGGAGAGTGGTCCCTCAGGCATCACTGAAGATTCTAAAGGTTTTGAAGGTTCAGGTTAGCCAAGATTTCCCTAGCACTGCAGGCACAAGAAGAGTCACATCTTCAGGCCTTGCATTAAACCACAGGCCTGGTTGACTGAGAATAGCTGGCAGGGCCCCCAGGCCTCCTGAGGGTAACCTAGTGGTCCCCTGCCCCAATAAAATTAATAAAACCTAACAAGAGACACACCAAATTGTCATGACAGACACAAGCTCAGAGTAAACGACTGATAAACAATCATACACAAAAATGATTGATAGCCCAAAAAAGGGCAGGAGGTCAAATTTATATCAGACAAACTAGACATCAAACGAAAAAATAGTAAGAGAAAGAGATGGACATTCTGTAATTATTCAGGGTCAATATATCCAGAAGACTTAACACTCACCAACATTTTGAACCAACTGGAGGAGCATAAAAATGTTTAAAGAAACATTAAAAGTCTGAAGAAAGATATTAAGAGCAGCACAACAGTAGGAGGAGATGTTTAACACCACACTGGAAAGATTAAGCCAGACAAAATTTCAATAAGGAAACAATTTCCTTTAAAAAAATAATTGTAAGAGTTGATCTTAAAAGACAAATACAGCACTCTCTACCCCTAAAAGTAAAGTCCACATGCCCTCCCGTGCACACTGATCATTCTGCAGCTAGAAAACATGCTGTTCAGACCAATAGTACAACTGTAGGGCGCTACGCTTGCATGCAGACAACCTGGGTTTGATCTCTGGTACCATATATGGGTTCCTGAGTTCCCCAGTTGTTGTTTAGCACAAAACCAGGAGTAAGCCCTGAGAACAGCTGGGCTTACAAACTAAAAAAAAAAAAAAAAAAAAAAAAACTAACTAAAAAAAAAAAGGAATACATGCTGGGCCACAAAATAAATGTAAACAAAACAAAAGATAAGCATGAAGATTAATGGATAAGAAAGAAAATATATGTTAGGTCATGTGATTTACATGTGTCCTATCTAAATTTTATCTTCAGCACCAAATGACCTCCTGAGCAGCACCAAATATAGCCCTGATAAAAGGCAGTTTGGGGTAGAGAGGGGGCCACTGTGACAAAGATAAGTGGAAATGATCACTCAGGGTAAGAACTCATGCTGAGAGTGGTAAAGGAACAAACATGATAACCTCTCAACACCTGTATTACAAACCACAATGGCCCAAATGAGAGAGAGAAAGAGAGAGAGAGGGAGAGAGAAGTGCCTGCCAGAGACAGACTTGGTATAGTGCAGGAGGGAAAGGGGGTCATTGGTGGTAGGAAAATAAATGTACACTGGTGATGGGATGGGTGTTGGAACATTGTATGACTAAAACCTGATCATAAACAGCCTTGTAATGGTGTATCACAAACACACACACACACACACACAATGTGAGTCTCCCCAAGCATTTCCAGGGTGGGCCTAGTAGTTCTAAGCACTGAAGGGCCTGAGCAGCAACATATTCTCTGGCCCTAGCACTAAAACCCTGTCCCAATTGTCCTAAAATAACTGTGAGAGTTCCCAGCTTCACTGAGCACTCCCTAGGTCTCTCCAAAAGAATAAAGATTAAAACCATAGCAAGCAAGTACTTTTCAGATCATAAAGTTAAGAAAGTAATTAATCAAAAAGAAAGAAAAAGAAGGAAAGAAAGAATAAAAGAAAAATGAAAGAAAGGAAGAAAGAAAGAAAGAAAGAAAGAAAGAAGAAGAAAGAAAGAAAGAAAGAAAGAAAGAAAAGAAGAAAGAAAGAAAGAAGAAAGAAAGAAAGAAAGAAAGAAAGAAAGAAAGAAAGAGAGAAAGAAAGAGAGAAAGAGAGAGAGAAAGAAGGAAGGAAGGAAGGAAGGAAGGAAGGAAGGAAGGAAGGAAGGAAGGAAGGAAGGAAGGAAGGAAGGAAGGAAGGAAGGAAGGAAGGAAGGATGGAAGGGGAAAGAAGGAAAGAAAGAAAGGAAGAAAGAAAGAAGGAAGGAAGGAAGGAAGGAAGGAAGAAGGAAGGAAGGAAGGAAGGAAGGAAGGAAGGAGAGGAAGGAGGGAGGGAGGGGAGGGAGGGAGGGAGGGAGGGAGGGAGGGAGGGAGGGAAGGAAAGAAAGAAAGAAGGAAAGAAAGAAAGAAAGAAAGAAAGAAAGAAAGAAAGAAAGAAAGAAAGAAAGAAAGAAAGAAAGAAAGAAAGAAAGAAAGAAAGAAAGAAAGAAAGAAAGAAAGAAAGAAAGAAAGAAAGAAGGAAAAGGAAAGGAAGAAAGACATGAAAGAAAGAGAGAGAGCTGGTCTAAATCCAAACATCTAGAAACTGAAAAACATGCTATTGAACAACTTTTGGAATCAAATAAGAAATAAAAGATTCATGAAAAGAGTAGAGAATAGAAGCATTGAGTATCAGAATCTATGGGACACAGAAAAGCAATACTAACAGGGAAGTTGGAGCGATACAGGTGCACATCATGAAACAAGAAAGGACTTAAAAAAAAGAAGAAGGACTTAAATAATAGCCTAATTGTACATCTCAAATTACCAAAAGGAAAAATGAATCCTAATTTAAGTTAATGAAATTTAGAGTATAAATAAATAACAAAAAAAATTTAAAAGATAAAAGATGAATGAAAATATGCTTTTTTAAGGATAATCAAGATTGACAAGTCTTACTAGTTAGATTCACCAAGAAAAAAAGAAACTAATAAATTCATTCAGAAAAATGAGAAGTTACAACAGATGTTACAAAAATACAAAATATCAGGAGTTTACTGTGAACAACTTTATGCCACAAAATTGGAGACTCTAGAAAAAAAAATTAGAATCCTACAGGGCTAGAGAGATAGCACCATGGTTAGGGCATTTGCCTTGAACTCGGCCAACCTGAGTTCAGTTCCTCCACCTCTCTTGGAGAGCCTGGCAAGTTACCAAGAGTCTCATCCACACGGCAGAAATCATATTCGATATGCCAAAAACAGTAATAACAAGTCTCACAATGGAGACATTACTGGTGCCTGCTCAAGCGAATTGATGAGTAACAGGATGATAGGGACAGTGACAGTGATAGTGATAGTGACAGAATCCTCCAAGCTTTCACATCTGAATCATGAGGCAGTAGAAAACCTGAAAAGACTAACTACTAGTAAATTAAAATATTAGTCAAAAGTTTCCCTTCCCCAAAAATCCCAGGTCCAGAGAGAGTCACATGTGAGTTCTTCCAAGCCTTCCAAGAGAATCTATTACCAATCCTCAAACTCTTCCAAAAGGTTTTTTTTTAAATCGGTATTTTTCAAAATAGCTTATATGAGGTAATACCAACAGGTTACACAGGAATCCCTAAGAAAAGAAAATACAAATCACTACCACAGGTAAAACACAGATGTAAAGGCCCTAATAAAATCTTAGAAAACGGAATTCCACAATACATTTAAAGAAGAATATGCCATAATAAAGCAGAGTTTATTCCAGGAATGCAGTGACTTTTTAAAACATATACAAATAAATTAATGTAACCCACAATAATAAATGGAAAGATTATAATACAATCCTATCAATAAAATGCAGAAAAAGCTTTTGACAAGTATCAAAACCCATTTGCAATAAAATCTCTAACCAAAATGGGAATGAGGTCACATACTACTAAAGCTCATATAATACTTATTGGTACTTAGAGAGAGATGTCCACTCTTCATCATTAGTATTAAACACAGTATTGGAAGTCATGGCCATACAATTAGGCAATAAAAATAAATTCATGTAATTCAAATGGAAAAGAAGTTAAACTATCACTATCTACAGATGGCATGATACTTATGATATATAGAAAATACTAGATACTCCACCAAAAACTGTTTTAAAATAGTAAACCTGCATAATAAAGTGATAGCCCATACAATTAATATAGGACTGGAGCGATAGCACAGTGGTAGGGCCTTCACCTTTTACGCGGCGGACCCGTGTTCTATTCCTCCGCCCCTCTCAGAGAGCCTGACAAGCTACGGAGAGTATCACGCACGCACGGCAGAACTTGGCAAGCTACCCGTGGCGTACTGGTATGCCAAAAACAGTAACAAGAAGTCTCACAATGGAGACGTTACTGGTGCCTGCTCGAGCAAATCGATGAGCAACGGGATGACAGTGACCAGTGACAGTGACAGTGACAATTAATATATTACAACTTCCAAAACACCCCAAAGTAATCCTGGAAAAACAAAAAAGATGAGAGACACTGTGCACCCTGACATTACACAATGAAACTATAGTAATCAAAACAATATGTACTGGAACAAAACCAGACTTGCATACCAACGGAATTGAACAGAGAGCCCTAAAATGCCCATCAGATAGTAAAATTACAATGAAGAAGCCAGTCGCACAAAGTGACAAGTAAAACCACTTCAACACCTGGTGTTTGGAAAACTGATAAACCATTATCCATTGAAAAGAGATGAAATTTGACATCTGCCCCACTTCATACACAAAATAATTCAAAATGTACTAGATTCTGGTGTTAGACTGGGAAACAGAAGAAACACTGAAGAAAATAGAGGAAGAATACTCCCTGATACTGATTTCACAGATGTCTTAATGAGCCAACTCTATTGGCAAAGCAAGGATAAGCTAAAATAAGAAAATTGGACTACGGGGGAAAAAACTTATCTGTACTATAAAAAAATGTATGGCTAAAATTAAAAGATAACTTACTAAAAGGGAGAAAATATTTGCACACCATATAACTAAAAACTAATGTTAAGATATATAAAACGCTTGCAAAACTCCAAAGAAATCAACCCCAATGGGGAAAAAATGGGGAAAGGAGTGAATAGATACTTCTACCATAAAGAAAGCAGTTGTTTAATGTTTAATATAAAAGAATTCTCATCGCTGATAATTATAGAAATGCAAATAGAAGTGACAATGAGCAATTACCTCACACCAGTAAGAATGGCCTATATAAAAAAATAACAACCAGTGCTATACAGGGTATGCTGTGAAAATGAAACCATTATTCACTGTTATCAGGGTTGTTCCTATTCTATGGAAAAATAGTCTGGAGAGTTCTCCCAATAATGAAATAAGGGGCTGGAGAGACAAGACAGGGGTTAAGACACTTGCCTTGGGGCTGGAGTGATAGCATAGCGGGTAGGGCGTTTGCCTTGCACGCGGCCAACCCGGGTTCAAATCCCAGCATCCCATATGGTCCCCTGAGCACCGCCAGGAGTAATTCCTGAGTGCAGAGCCAGGAGTAACCCCTGTGCATCGCCAGGTGTGACCCAAAAACCAAAAAAAAAAAAAAAAAGACACTTGCCTTGCATTCAGCTGACTCTTGTTTTATACCCAGCACCACATGGTCCTCCAAACATCACTGGAAGTAATATTCAAACACAGGACCAGGAGTAGCCTCTGAGGACCTTCTGGTGTGCTCTACTCGATAAAACTTTAATATAACTACTGTACAATCCAGTAATTCCACTTTATGGTACCTATTCCAAGAACACACCAAAAAAAACCACCAATTCATTGTAACACTACTTACAACAGCTAAGATCTGAAAGAAACCCAAATATCCAACAATAGATAAAAAGAGCAAGAAATTATTACGTACATATATACATAAACACACATACAAACACACACAATGGAATACTATTCAGCTATTTTTAAAATGTAGAACTCTCCTTTTCTACAATTTTAATGTAACTAGAGGGTGTCATGTTAAATGACATAAGTCAGAAGGGGGGAAAAGGGAAAGACCAAATTATTTTACTCACATATGGGATATAAAAAAAAGTAAGGGAATGCACAATATCCAGTGAAAACAAACCTTAGATTTTAATAACAGAGTTTATCAAACAACAGATGGGGTGGTTGGGGGGGTGGGAAAGAATGTATTGGATGATAAGGAATTAACAGCCAATGTTGGGGGGATACTGGCACTTTGGTAGTGGATGTGGTGCAGTGTAATATCACATGCCAAAATAGTAGTGTTAATACTTAAACCAAGTTGCCTCAATTAAAATATATATGCACATAAATTTGTAAATTAAAAAATGTATAGTCATAGAAAATTTAAATTTGAATATGGAAAACCCTAAAAGACAAATAAACACATGGCATCTTAGAGAAGCAAAACATATTTCTCCACCTCTCCCATCACCTAAGAAAGTGGTTTTCGGGGCTGGAGCAATAGCACAATGGGTAGGGCGAATGCCTTGCATGCGGCCAACCCGGGTTCGATTCCCAGCATACTATATGGTCCCTGAGCACCACCAGGAGTAATTCCTGAGTACATGAGCCAGTATTAACCCCTGTGTAATGCCGGGTGTGACCTCCCCCCAAAAAAAGAAAAGAAAGTGGTTTTCAACAATTTTACACCTCTGGACTAGTACCAATCTGAACTGACAGCTGAAAATCACTGACCTAAGAGATTTTTCTGGTCTACTGTGGTGGAGATTTACTTCCTGTTTTCACCACCACTTGCCCCATCAATGGAGTATGTTAGACTTTGTGGCATAAGTTATTTATCTCTTCTAGAATTTTTGTATGCAAGTTGTTAAAACAAAAGATACTATAGAGAAACCAGCGGGCTGCAAAGTAAGCATAGGGATCTATGTGAAATTGATATTTGAATGTGAATTTCCATCATAAAAGGTGATTACAAAATGACAGTTCAAGGTACACTAAGCATCAGATGTACAATTCAAGCTGAGACACTTTTGTGAGTTAAGAAAAAAATACTATTTATAATTTCTAGGACTGTATGTGTAAACAGTAACTAATCCGAATGAACAGTAATGGTGTCACCCATTTGAAAGGTCATTTCCAGTCATCTGATACTGATCACTATAACACAATGCCACAGACAGAGTGGCCTATATATAACAGAAATATCATGCTTGAAATTATAGATTCTGAAAGTTCAAGATCAAGGTATCTGAGACTTGATGTCTGGTGAGCACCCAATTTCTGGAACATAGATGGCTTTCTTCCCATGCCACCTCACATGACAGGAGAGCAAAGGAGAGCTCTCTGGTATCTTTCATAGGCATTCTGGGTTCATGATACAATCCCCTTACAAAGACCTCATTTCCAAATACCATCCCTTTGAGGGTTAGACTTCCACATAAGAATTTTGGAGACACTCAGACACTCTATCTATAACTATGCTTCTTTATACTTATTCTCACTCACAACCCCTATACACTGAAGAAAGCAACAATAGGCAAGCATTGTTTAAAATTCCTTGGACTCATTACGTTGTTTATTTGGGGGTGGAGGAGACCCCTCAAGCAATGTGAGCTCTGGAGACTCAGAAGCCCCCCTGGTACACTTGACCAAACAGAGCAATAATTCAATGCCAAGTCCCAAGGTTAAGGTGCTGCTTGAGCCCTGGGGTACTAGGTATACTTGGTGGTTTTGAGGGCCTCCAGAGCCACACCTGGAGATTCCCTGGGACTCCAGCGTGGTTGCTCCAGTGATTTTTCAGGGGACCACATGATGCCAGGGATCAAATCCCGATATCGGGTGCCTGCTAGGCATGTGCCCTAAATGCTTTATCATCTTCCAGTCCCTACATGATTGATTTTGAATTAATTTTTGGCTCTTTTGCATTTAGAAATTTTCTACTGCCAATGTTTCATGACCTCCAGGCTGACCTGTCCGGGGCACCCTGGAGTGGGGTGGGGGAGCCTACCACCTGCCCAAACAGAGCCTCTGGGACCAAAAACCTCCACATTCCACAATCTCCACCATGTTCACAGTCAAACTCCACTGGTGGACATGAAACTCATCCAGAAATTGATCTTTTGAAAAACTCAGGTATGCAGGTCTTGTGACTGAAGTGTCCAAGATCTCACAGAGCCAGGAATCGGCTACCTCCATCATCTCTCTGTTCTTCAGGAAGCCTGACAGTCATGCCCATGAACTGCCTCTGCTCTCAAGCAAGCTCATTAACTGACCACAATCCAGAGACTCATAAGTAAATCTTGAAAGAGATCAACAACATTGCAGAGATGCTTCCAGACTCTGTGCCAGGCTCTGTCATTCAAGGCACCCAAAGTCACCAACCAGTTAAAAATTTACTCTAGCTGTACTACCCCAGTCAAAAATTTTGAATAACTGTAATGTGTGACGACACAACAACTCGAATTCTCCATCACTGATAAACCAGGAGTAGCACATCACATTGGATGGGATGTAAAGTAGAAGTCAAACAATCTCGATTAAGAAAATATAAACACAGAGTGAAGAATCCTGGCTGGCAGGCACCACAAGCTGGAGAATGCTCTGGACCCCAGACCAGGCCAACCACACCAGAGTGCCCCAGGCAGAGAAGTTGCAGAGTCCCCATCTTCTTCAGATGGAATCCCGACGACACTGAGCTTCTACTAATATGGCTCTGGTATGTGGGGACCAGGATGATTTCTCCAAACCATGTGGCCCACACGTCCTTTCCTGATATACAAAAAACCGCTCAGGAATGGCTCCTCTGCCCCTGAGCAGCCATGATCCCAGAGGCACACAAACCAATCTTGGAATTTAGTGGCTGCTGGCAGATATACTCCTGGACTGTGAAATAAGCTACGGCCCTGTGCAGGTCCGGGAGGGGAAGGATTTTTGTCCCTCAGCCTTTTTCCCTTTGCGGCAGTATGGTGACCGCCACTTTTCAGAGCCAACTGGACAGAGAGGTAGGAGCTTGCAGTGATGGGGAGCACAGGAAATCTCGTGATGGGGGGCGCAGAACCATCCCTGCTCCCTGCCCAAATGAGACCCCGAGCAGCTGCCCACAAACAGATCCTCCACTCCTAACAGCCATGATCCCAGAGGCACACAAACCAATCTTGGAACACAGTGGCTGCTGACAGAAATACCTCTGGACTTAATTGCTAAAATACCAGAATTCCAAAACCGTGCGGCCACTTTCACAGCCATGCAACATCATATGCTCTTCATATCAGCAATAGAAAACAAATGATCTAATGATGCCTTTTCGGCAGGTCTGATTGTGGGGGCGGGAAATTTCAAATAATAATAGTGGATTTTCTGTCGAAAATTAAATGTAATCAAAGTAAAGAGAGAGTAAGGTGAAAATCATCTGCCATGTGGGTAGGACAAGGGGTTATACTGGGGTTCTTGGTGGTGGAACATATGCACTGGTGAAGGGATGGTTGTTTGATCATTGTTTGACTGAGAATTAATCCTGAAAGCTTTGTAACTGTTCTCATGGTGATTCAATTAAAAAAAGAAAAAAGAAAGAATATAAACACAAAGCTTAACTGGTAACAACATATTAGTAATCTCATAAAAGATCTTAATGGCTCCAGGATGACATACAGCAACATTCACACATTTTCCTTAGAAGAAGTTCTAAGGAAATATTTTTTATCTTATTTATCAAATTATAACAGGCAATATAAAATAAATTATGCTGGGCCTACTATAGGGGTAGGATTGAAGGGTGGTTGGGGAAATTACAAATAATTGTAGTATGAAGGTCACTGGTGGTGGTATTAGTGTTGAAATACTGAATAAATCATGAACAACTTAATAAAAGAATTTTAAAGAAGGAAGGGCCTCAGAAATGTGGTAGATAACCAAAGCCCCACACAACATATTTTGTCATGATTATTGATCTCCCCACATTATGTTGAGGATTAACTGCTTGGAAAGGATTTCAAATATTGTCACTCTAAAAACTTGAAATTAATTTTCGGTCCTGAGAAAAGAACACATTTTAAAAGTAAAACTGGCATCACATCTGAGTCATTCTTTATTTGAAATAGGGAGTAATGGGAAGAGAAGGTCTGGAAGAACACTTGGTCTGGCATTAGAAAACACCAGTGATTGGGGAGAGGGGAAAGAAGGAGGAAAGGTGAAATTGGAGCACTGTTGCGATTGAGCTACAGGATAGCACATGCCGAGCAAGTGCAAATCTATAACTCAGATTCCTGACACCACTCGGTCTCTTGAGCTGCACCACCACTGGGTCAGCCCCGGTGTCATTCTGGGTGCCGCTGGGGCCCTAGCTACTCTGAAAATGACTCCAGTAGGAAATGTTCATAATTGTGATATTTAAGGTTACCTTATCGAATAGGCAGAAAGCATTATAAATAAATATAAGAAAGACTTGACAATTCAGGACAGGAATATAATCTAAATGAAGCAGAAAGATGGTCAAGATTACCAACAACCTTGAGTTCATTCAGGATGTGCCAGGAGAAATCATGAATCCAATTAGTGGTCTAGAGGCAGTGGATGGACAAAATAAACATTAAATACAATATTGTCTTGGTGCATGTTTTTAAATGTGTTTATAACAGTAAGACCTTTCCAATAACAATGGTGCTTATCACTAAGATAATGTCTCATTCACTGTCCTTAGAACTCCACAAGTACACTCACAATAATCTTAAATGCTAGAAATCACAATAGTCTTCATTTTTCCTGCTGAGAAAATGGATTTAACATATATATGTTAAATCCTCCATGCTGTATAAAGCATGGAGGATTCAGGAGGATATGTCCACTACTGTTTCAGACTCACCTCTTTTTTTCTGATAACTGAGAAATACTCTTTCAGAGGCAATGCCACAATACTGAAGAAACATGAGGTGGAATGTTAGATTACCCTGGTGATTGTCTCATGGATTAAGAACATAAAGAAAATTCTCCAGAACTGGGGATAATGTTAAAGATCTGTTCATTTACATGTTCAGCTTGGTGCATTATTCAAAGAGCACAACTCAATTAATACACTAGCACAATGGAGCTCACCTAGAACTAATGAATCATCATCATCATCATCATCATCCCATTGATCGTTGATTTTCTCAAGCGGTCTCAGTAACGTCTCCATTCATCCTAGCCCTGAGATTTTAGAAGCCTATCTTTATTTGTCCTTCCCAATGGTGCCACATTGGAGGTTCTTTCAGGGTCAGGGGAATGAGATCCATCATTTTTACTGGTTTTGGCATATGAATATGCCACGGGGAGTTTGCCAGCCTCTCCCATGTGGGCATGAAACTCTCAGTAGTTTGCCAGGTTCTCCGAGAGCGAGAACTGGAGCTTGGTTTTATAGTCTCTGGATGTTGGCCATTGATGGAATTACATGGCGCCAGGGGCAGTTTGTGGTGTGGCTGCCTAGCTACTGGAAAATGGGAAATCTGGGCAGAAGAGGCCCAGTCCCGATCCAAGTAGGCTTGGAGATCTCAGCCCCGGGTCCTGAATACCTGGGTTCCTCTGCCGGTTCCTTCATACATGAGGCTCATCAGAAAATGTCGAGAGGGGCCTTGAGCATGGCTGTGGCTGGGTGCCAGGGCTCTGCTTGGGGCGGGAGAGAAACTCAACCCACCCCCTCTGAAGGGCCCCAGTGAAGATAGCCAGATGAAGGGACAAGAGAACTAATGGATAATGGAGGAAATAATCTGTCTCCAATTTCTCCAAGAGATGTGGTAAGGAATAGAAATTGGGGGGGCAATTCTCAGTAGAAAATATGCTCTTGTGAACAGAGCTCACATACTGCTAAGAACCCCAAGTCCATTCATATAGGGTCACTTGGCCCCAGGGCCCTGGAAGGAAATCTATTGTCCAGCAACTCAGATTGCAATTTGATAACTTGCTTCTGAGAAATATCAGATTATTATTAAAGCATATTTCAATAAACTAGAATTCCTATTTGCCTCAGGATGAATGTTTTTAATTTTGAATGTTACTCTGAATTGCTTATCATGAAAATGTTTAATAATGCAATGTGTCTGCAATATAGAAAGGCACCGCAGAGAGGGGCAGAGGCTGAATAATTGACTGGGAAAAGCCTTTCAGCTACGGACCAGCAGGCGCGCACCGGTCAGTAAAGGAAACACAACAGTGGAGAATAGAAGAAAATAAGCAGAGAAAAAGCAGGAAGAATCAAAGCTTGTGTCACACAGAGGGAAGGAACTGCAGTTTCTCTGAGCTTAAATTCCTTATGGAAGGCCACACGATGCATTTCCCCCTCAGGCCCTTGCACAGGACTGCCAGAGGCTTGGCTGTCATTTGCTGGTAAGGCCACCCAAGCCTCTAAATACTGTTTGGGCATCCCTCCCCCAAATTAAATGAAAACAAAATTCCCTTGGGATTTCAAAGGCCTGAGACCATGAATTCGACCCCTTATTTCATGCCACATGCAAGGTGGTTTGTGATCCTCAGCATTCCCAGAGTGTCCGAGCTCCAGGTCACTGCAAGCGTGTGCATACAGCAAATGAAAGCCTGCAGCTGTTGCACACATTGACCTCGTATGCACTTACAATATTCACTCACAGCTTTGTCCTCTTTGGCTGACAAAACCCTCCTCCTCCCAGTTTATTGATACGAACTGCATGTCAAAGGGGAGAGTGCTGCGCGTGTTTTGTGCCTTCCCCCACTTCTCTCTCCTTAGTTGTGGCTGTTGCCATAAGTGGCAGTGGCTCTGCCGCACACCACAACCTAGTTTAACCCAGCTGGCACCACAACCAGATGTGCGAGCACTGCAACCAAGTGTGTGAGACCAATGGCAGCCACAAAAAGAAGGAGAAAGGCAGGGGCAGAACGCAAGAAATACAGTTCATCTATTCTGTCCTTTGTCATCTGGCTTTTTATAAATAATACGGGAAAAGCTATGCCTTTTTTAAGCTAAAGAAGACAAATTAAAATTGTAATTAAATATCATTTGAACCCAGAGTTTCAGACCATCATTAAAAAAAAGAAAGAAAAGGAACCATCACCCATAGGTCCATAACTAGAACAATTACACGTGTTCTCCAGCATACAGGACCTGGTAGAAGACCAGGGAAAACCAAGTGGAGGTGGGCTGGTATTTTCTTTGTAAAAAGCCTCTGGAAAAAGCATCTCAGCGTGACAGTGAGAAGCCACATTGGTTCTCTACGGGAATTAAGCAGCTGCACTATATGAATCTATAATTCCAGGGAGGTGACAGCCTCATCACCCCAATGGGCAGACACTTTAGAGAGGCGAAGTCACTACTAATCCCTCTGAGGCTCACCACAAAGATGGCTGTCAACAGGAACAAGCCCAGGGGCTGCTGGCTTGAAACTTCAGGCCCTTATCACATAAACTGGACTTTTTTTGTATGCCCTTTTGTGACTCTCAGAACTGATGATGCTGATTTCATCTTTCTGTGAAGAACTGAATGCTGCCTCGGTTGACAGTGTGTCCATACACAAGGATTAGAAAATAGCACTGCTGTTGTTTCTAACTTGAGAATTGTGGGATACAGAGGGAAGTCAGGCCAGAAAGTGTCCCTCAAGGGTTGAAGGTCAGTACCGTGACAAGCTCAAAGGCAAATGTGACAAATTAGCAAAACTCCAAAGCAAAATGCAGTTGCTAAAACATTTGAGATCTTTGCTCCAGAGATAAGGACCCAAAATTAAATTCACAAAGGAGAATTTTAGGATCTAGAAGGATAGTGAAACATGACAGATTTGTCAGTGAGTTTAATAAACTAAAAACTCACTAAAAAGTATACTAGCTCAATAAACTACCAAGGGCTACAAAGTTTTCTTCTGAACATTATGTCAAGTAATTAGGACAAGGGGGAAAGACAGCTCATGCTTCTAACCATGACAGTAAGTGATATGAAACTAATATTTTTAGCGTCACCAACTCTGTTTGGACACATCTAGAAAGCAATTCTTTAAAGATGTTGAGCAACAGGCAGCATATAAAAGAAAGCAGGGAAAATGAAGTTTAACCCACCATATGACCCCCTTGGCTTTCTATAAAATGGCAATTTCTGAATCACAGTTCAGAGATGTAAACTCATGCAGAGAAATGGGGATATAATTTGGACAGAGCTTGGAGATCAGGACCTCATTGGGGTTAGTGTTTGTGGAATCATGTACCATAGAGCTCCACAGACGGGAAGAGAAAGAATTTTGAAAAGGTATCTGCTTAACGCTTGGAATAATGATGAAGTTGTACATACACAGAACGAAACATGAGGCGAATACTAGCGATTCACGGTGGAGACACAGATGTTATAAGAGAGCGCGTGGAGACATGGTGTTGCAACCAGTCACTGTGAAGAAACCTCGCTGCACACTACAGGATTCATGAAGTGCCTCTTCCTAGTTAATAGAGTAAAGCCTACCACAGAAATACTCTAGTACAGCTTTAAAGTCTGCCTTGAAAACCATAATGCCTAAGAGGAAAGTGAGAGAAAGACAGAGCGAGAAGAAAAGTGACTGCCATAGAGGCAGGCTGTGGGGAGAGGGGAGAGGGAAACTGGGGACACTGGTGGTGTACACTGTGAAGGCACAGGTGATGAAACATTGTATGACTCAAATCTAGTTGTGAATAGCTTTGCAACTGTGTATCTCACAGTTATCCAATTAAAAATAAATAAATAATAAAATGTGCATTGAAACATCAAACAGAACCTCCCCTAAATTAATTGCCTAACAGAACAAACCTCAAAGCTTTTTTTTAAGAGGTAAGAGATAAAGACAGAGAAAGAGGAAGAGGGAGAGAGAGAGAGAGAGAGGGAGAGAGAGAGAGAGAGAGAGAGAGAGAGAGAGAAGAAATGTGGGGGATGGGGTGGGGGGTGATGGGAAGGAAATTGGGGACACTGGTGCTGGGAAATGTACAGTGTCTGTGGATGGATGGGTGCTGGAATACTGTATGACTGAAACTTGGTCATGAACTGCTTTGCAAAGTTCTATCTCAGTGATTCAATAAAAAAATAAAATAATAAAAATTAAAAATAAATAAAAGGCAAAAAGCAAGCTTTTTAAGATGTAAGATCTTCAATGCCCAGCACACAGTTTTAAAAGTTGCCATTCATGAAGTGATGAAGGCCAACGAGGTTAAGGCCCTCACATTGCACACATCCAACTCAGAATGATCCAGAGTAGTACCTTCCCCATGCAGCACTGCCAGGAGTGACCCCCAAGCAGGGAGTTTAGAAGTAGGTCCTGAGCACTGCTAGATTATGGAGCCCCACACCCCGAAAAAGATTTTTTTTTAAAAAATCAATGGAATAATTTCAGAGATAACAGAGATGTTGCAATTACAAACTATGTAAATAAATACTATAAATTCTATAATATATTTTAAAAGATAAATATAATTAATCCATACATAAGAATTAACAATAGGCAGACCATAGATAAAACAATCAAATAAAATTATACAAAGTTATTTAAAATAAAGCTGAGTAAACAAAATATGCACCAAATAAACCTAATAACAGACTGGATAGTGAAGGATTAAGATCAATGAGCTTAACATCAGAACAGTAAGAACTATCCCAACTAAAACACAAAGCAAAGGGAAAAAATGGTGCTTTGAAATGAATAGAAACATTTCAGTGACATTAGGGTATCATAGAGTTGACTGATAAAAGTGATTGGGTTTTCCGTGGGGAAGAGAGGATGTATTATAAAATAAAATAGAAAAGAGAGAAGAAAAAAAAAGTGCAAGAAACCTAAATATATTTGAATAATGAATGAAAGTTCCACATATATATGAATATATGTATATATATATATATTTAACTCAAAGACCAAGGCTTAACAACTCAAATAAAAGTTTTTTAATATCATACAAGCTCATTATAGCGACATTTATGGAAATATATAAAATATGAAGATATGTAGCAGCTAATCTTTAAAATGAAAAGAATAAGTTCCCAGCCCACAGGATTATGGAGATATTCTAAAGAAATTCAAGCCTTTCATAACTGTTCGATAAAATGTAGGTACCTTGTGGCACCAGAGTGGTAGAACAGAAGACAGCGTGCAGCTGATGCCTTTTAGTTCCCTGTACACACAATCTTCCAAGGCACCAGATTTAACGTTAGATGCCCCCAAACATGACCAAACAGCCCAGGGAATCCCTTGCACCACAGGATTGGATCAACTCCACATCACAGGGCCTTTGCGGTGAATTTCTGGCCAACTGGTCAAGAATAGCCAAGAGTGACCCTGGACCTCCTGAGCACCACCTGAGATATCCTCTTTAAAAAAGAAAGAAATTTAGATACCACTATTACCAATATAAATATTAAATAAAGAGGGAAAATGCATCACATTTCAGAAAGACTGGTGAAGTGTTTCATAATACCATTAAAGGTAAAGGATAGAATCAAACTTTCAGTGGTGAACTGAATACATTCTATACAAGTTGTAGTTTTAATTATGTAAAACTTAATCTTCCATAATGATAAAATGCAATGTTACTTAAATATAAAAATATATTAAGTATCCACTTTTTAAAAAAAGAAATACAGATAAAATCAGAATACTAAAAATAATTTACTTAAATCAAACAACGTTTCATACAATGTTGTATGACTGAAACACAATAATGAACAACTTTGTAACTGTATATCTCATGGTGAGTTAATTTAAAAAATAAATAAATTTATTTTTTAGAAATGTTTTCTAGAAAACAGTAAAAAATAAAATAAGGTAAGGGGGACAAATGGATAGAGCACAAGAGTTAAGGTGTTTGCCTTATATGTGACCAACCCTAGTTTCATCGAGTCCTCTGAACACCACCAAGTGATAACCCTGAGTACAGAGGCAGGAGTATGCCCTGAGCACATCCTTGTGTAGCGCAATAAAACAACAACAACAAAAAGATGAGAAGCAAGTGGTCTACAGAAATGCTATGTGTGGAAGAGCCTCTCTTCCAATATAAGATCCAGAGTTTAATCCCTGGTGCCACCACATTTACTGAGTCTGATCCTAATGACTCTGCTATCCACATCTGGAAGCTCTATTGACTATGACCCTCAGGACTTCAAGCTGTTTCTGGGAACACAGCGATCAGTGTGTGTGAGTGTTGCAACTCTAAAGAGCACAACTCCCAATGAGCATCACTTGAAGAGTATTTGTGAAGAGATTATCTAGCTGCAAAAATTTTTCAGATACCTGTTGCCAGCTGAGACCTCGGGGGCATTCTCAGCAGCCATTTCCATACCCCCAACCACTAACAAAAAACACAACTAAATGTGAGAGTAGCCGCACTAAGCATGCATGCAACCTCTGGCCACTGAACCAGCAGTGATAGAAGCAGGGAGATGGGAAAGATAGAAATGCATCTAGACTGTGAGCTGAGCTAAAACAACAGAAATCCAAAACTGCGCAGTCTCAGAACTCCTATAATCTTCATTCTCAGCAGTGGAAAACAAACTATCAAATGAAGCCTTTCAGCAGGTTTGATTGTTGGAGGGAAATTCAAAATAATATTAACCAGTTCTCTGTTGAAATATTGAATGTATCCAAAGTATAGAGAGAATAAAGTGAAGATCATTGGCCACTCAGGTGTGGGGGTTGGGTGGGAGGGGCATATATTGGGGTTCTTGGTGGGGGAACAGGTGCACTGGTGAAGAGGTGGGGGCTTGATCATTATATGACTGAGACTTAAACCTGAAAGCTTTGTAACCTTTGTCACGGTGATTCAATAAAATAAAATTTAAAAAACAGTAATGGAAGATTGCTAGGAGTGACTAGAATCATGTTTAAAATGCTGAAAGGAACAGTAAACATTATGAAGCTAAAGTTCAATATATAACAGAAATATTCTCCATAAACAAAAATACATTTTCAGATGAACAAAACCTGATATATTGCTAAACAGATGGATCCCCAAATTCTATTTCTTAGAAACTGAAATAGAATGATGAACATTATACATATTTGTGAAAGAGTGGATTAGATGTGAACAAATGGGAAAATATATCACACATTGAATAAGAAGACAACATCGTGACGAGCTCAAAACTGAATTTCAAAACTGAATTAATTCTGCTCTGCCCTGCCACAAAGGCGGGGTGGGGTGAGGGAGATGGGGTCAGGGGTGGGAGGAATATTGGGGTCATTGGTGGAGGAGAACGGGCACTGGTGGAGGGATGTGTACGTGAGCATTGTATGATTGAAACACAAGCACGAAAATATGTAAATCTGTAATTGTATCTCACGGTGATTCACTAATAAAAATTTTTTTTAAAAAAAGAACTGTAATAAAACTGAATTAATTCCTAAATTTACTGCAGCCCAAATAAAAAAAATACCAATTATTGTTTTTTGTTTAGGCAACTTTCAAATTTGGTCATATATAAAAGTATTAGAAAACAAAATCATGTAAGAACTAAGACATAGATATATGTACTCTTTTCAACTTGAAAAGAAGGAAAATTTTCCTCGATGACCTGTTTCAGAAAAAATACTGATCCATTTAACCATATACAATATGTCTTTAAGAACAGGATTTTTACATTTAAAAATATATAAATGAACATAAAGGAGAAAATGCAACTTATATTTTTAAAATATTTGATTTTTTTAAACTACCTGCCTCAACTGAAAGTAATCAAAAGAAAAATAACATGATCTATTTCAAAAGGGCAACATGAGAATTAAACGAAGTCATTGTAGTACTTGTAAAATGCTTTGTGTAAAAATATCTTAGACAGAAAAAGAATCAATACAAAATACCATTATAAAGAACTGTATCCGTATCACTTGAAGTTTCTTTAAAAATATTCTAGCACGTGGGAATGGAGCAATGATACAGCAAGTTGTAGTGTGGTGTGTAGTGTGGTGTGAACTGGGTTTAGTTCATGTGGCTGACCTGGCTTCGTTCCCTGGCATCCCATATGAACCCTTAAAGCCTCCAGTAATGATGAGTGCAGAGAAAAGAGTAAGCCTGAGCACTACTGGGTGTATCCCCCAAACAAATTTTCTACCATAAAAGTCTAATAATAACCAAATAAAATGAGTAACAACAAATAGTACTGCAGCACTGTCATCCCATTGTTCATCGATTTGCTCAAGAAGGCACCAATAACGTCTCCATTGTGAGACTTCTTGTTACTGTTTTTGGCATATCGAATACACCACGGGTAGCTTGCCAGGCTCTGCCATCTGGGCAGGATACTCTCTGTAGCTTGCCGAGCTCTCCAAGAGGGACGGAGGAATCGAATCCAGGTAGGCTGCATGCAAGGCAAATGCCCTACCCACTGTGCTATCGGTCCAGTCAAACAACAAATACTAAGAAGTAAATTCTAATAATAATGTTTTGCTATCACTGTATCACTGTCATCCTGTTGTTCATCGATTTACTCGAGCGGACACCAGTAACGTCTCCAACTGTCCCAGCCCTGAGATTTTAGCAGCCTCTCCTTACTCGTCTTTCCCAATGATTGGATACTCTTTCAGGGTCAGGGGAATGAGACCTGTTATTGTTACTGTTTTTGGCATATCGAATATACCACGGGGAACTTGCCAGGCTTCAGTACCTTCCACCAATCTTCTGACTTGGGGTCCTTTCCCGCCTGTTCCCCATATGGCGCAGGAGGGCGCCAGTGAGCCTCACAGAAGGACTCGCCCCTCCTTCCAGCCCTCTGTCGCTCCCAGCAGCATCCAAAGGACATTTGCTTCTGTGAGTGAGGTTTTAAAAACTGGGAGAGACAGAGATGCTTAAGGAACATGTCGATGGGATTTGGCCCTGTGATACAAGAACAATTCCTCCAAGTGCAACCGGGGAAAGAAGGGCGCCAACGCCCTATTGAAGATTGCATGACATTGGGCTGGAACAACTGGAAGGCGGGGGACTTGAATTGGCCTGCGTCTGAATCACGTTCAATCCCTGTCCCTGCTTAGGGCCTGCGGAGCCCCTCCAGGAGTGATCCTGAAACTCAGAGTCAGAAGGACGCCCTGAGCACCGCCGGGTGTGCCTCTCCTCTGCCCCCACACCCCAAAATAAGTACTTGAACATCACCAGTTCCTTTTATGTCCTGGGACCACAGTGTCTTCTGCAAGAGAAAGCCGCCCTCCACCCCCCAGATCTCAAACTCCTTATTAAAATATTTACCTCACTCCTATTAAGAGAAAGGAAGTTTTTAAAGCATTGATATACCATTTCTCATTTATCTTACTTATCTCTTAGAAAAATATCCATGAATCTTATCATATATTTTGGTGAGGATACAGGAAAATAATTGTTCTTAATTCTTACTTGGCAGACAGACAAAGGCAACGTCTAGCAAAATAACATTTGCATTTATCCAACCTACATTTCTTGAACTTTAATTAGTGACATCTATTTTTACCTGGAAACACTTTAGCAACTCCTTTTATAATCATGTACAGTTGGAGAGATTTTTCCATCATCGCCATGTTTTCTAAGCAGAGGAGAGGTAACCTTGTATTTGCCTTCTCTATTGATAAAGAACCGTGGGGAGGAAACTTTAAGCTCCATATAGTAACTCCTACCCAAAAGGCTAAGATCCTGTGAAAATCATCAAAACAAATAACTTGAATTTTCAAGGCCCACCCGCCCTACATGACTCACAATAACTATCGAATGTAATTAATATCAAGGGCAGGAGGTTAAGATTGAAAATGATAACAAAATATATTTAATATCAGACATCAACAAACTGGTTTGTGGGCCAGATGCAGCCAGTAGTCAGTGCTGTTTTTTGAAAAGACTCGCTTTGGGGCATTATGGTCTGCACTACAGATACTGAGAGGTTATCGTGTTTACTCCTTTACCTATTTTCAGCATGCAGTTCTTATCTAGCATGACCATTTCAACTATCTTAGTCACAGTAGTCCCTTCTCTATCCCAACTGCCTTTCCCCCAGCACTTCAGGCAGGCTTCTAACTGGACCAATCTTCCTGGCCCTTATTTCTACTATCCTTGGGTATTAGTCTCATATCATGTATTTTTTATATCCCACAAATGGGTCCAATTGTTCTAGGTCTATTCCTCTCCTTCTGACTCATTTCACTCAGCATGATACCATCCATGTTCATCCATAACTTTATTTTTCCTAACAACTGCATAGTATCCCATTGTGTAGATGTACCACAGTTTCTTTAACCAGTCATCTGTTCTCTGGAACTTGGGTTGTTTCCAGATTCTGGCTATTGTAAATAGTGCTACAGAGAACACAGAAGTGCAGAGAGAGAGAAAAAGAAAGAGACAGGCTCGGGGGAGGGTGGCTGGAGAGAAACTTGGGGACATTAGTGACAGGAATTGTCACTATGTACATATTGCACAATATATACGATATATATGTACACTATGTACATATATATTCCTGTGTACATTATTGTCACTAATTGTCAATAATGTACACAGGAATTGTACACATCCCCAGAAGGGATGGGTGTTGGAGCACTGTATGATTGAAACCTGACCATGAACAGTTTTGTAACTGCATCTCATAGCAATAAATAAAATATTTAAAATAAATAAATAAAATAAAATAAATAAAAATTTAAAAGACTTGTTGAAACAAAACCATGATTTCATTTCCATATGTTTATAGGTGCTTCTTATGGTACAAGGGCTGAGTAAAGTGGCTGAAAGGGAAAATGATCCATGAAACCTTATTTATCATTGATGCTTCCAAAGTAGTGTGTCAAGTACTGCTCTTAAAGGAAACTTGACTTTGCAAAATTCTGAGTCCATTTAGTGCTGTGAGCAGGTCTTGAGGCATATCTTCTAAAACCATGTTATCAGCATCACAAAAGGCCACTGGGGTGCCTGGGGTCAAGGTGGTTCTGAGTTAAAGGCAGAACCAACTAGTCTGCAGTGTCTCAGAAGTGTTTTCACCAGCCCCAACAGAGAGACCCAGTATTGGTGATACACTCCTGGAGAACTGTGACAAATGGTGTCGTATCCTGAGGACTGTCTGAACTCAAAACTGCTGAATTCTAGGACAAGTCTGCAACTCAAAACATGGGCTTACTAATTTCAATCATACTCTTTCCAAGGAAAATAAGATTCACAGACACACTCTCTTCTCTCAAAAGCATCAGGCTATCTCACACGGAATAAAAAACAATAGTAATTACAAATGTAGATGTAGGTCTGTGCTTCATCTCTGAGCTAGCTGACGATGCAGAAAGATGGTCTCTATTTCTTTAATTCATGCCTCAGTCTCACCAGTCTCCTTAGGTGCCAACACCCCTCGACCACAAGCACCCTCACTTCCCTCCCACACCAATTTCTAAACTCGTGTCCACTTTCCAATTGTGTTTGGTTTCCAAGGCACAAAGCTCCCACAGGGGGTTGGTCCTACTTGAGTCATTCGGCACCTAAACAGGTTTTGCTTGTGTTCCAGCTCATGGCTCTCACATAAAGAAGAAAAGATACTCACAGGGCCATATAAGAGTTACTTCCCCAGATACTCATGAAGGCTTGTATCCCTGGGTGAGTGGCACACCTAAGGGTTTCCTCTCTTTTCCTGGCCTGTCCTCTGATAAAGGGCCTATGTATCCACCTTAGGGATACACTGAATTGGGATACTCAGTTCTGCAAAAGTGGTTTCACTGTGTGCTCTGCTTTCTACACAGTTTGGGAAGGACCTTTGAAGTATCTGCACTTAAAGAGCAATTTAATTTTCTCCTCACTAATTCTCAGTCTTTTTGTTTTTTGTCCTCTACCAACTGTAGAATGTCCTCGCTCTCTTCTGAGTATGAGCTCATACCGGCCTTCCATTTCCTCTCCTCAAACATTCTTAACTAGTGTAAATATGCTGATTAAGATTTCGCTCCATTACATTCTTCATTGGCTTAAAGAAAGGCTGATTATGTGGTGTACTTAAAACTACTCTCTACTCAAAGTGCATCAGCCCATGAGGTCACAATGGACTGTATCCTTCCGCTGGTTTTTCCAAAAGTTTCATTACACTAAAAGTGAGTGCAATAAAGTCTATGTTGTCCAAACTATACCCCAGTCGTTTGTTCGATACCTTTTACCTCAGGATCAAAAACTAAGCCACCTCCTCCAAAATCCTGTAACTGAACAATACTCACTTAAAGCATGAAGGTCTTCCACAGTGACAAACCAGAGGCCAGCCAGTAAATGTACTGTTAATGGACATATCTTTGGGTTCATTTAGTATATCAGAAGCTCATCTGTACATCTGAGTCTCAGTTTCTTTCTCAATCCTATCCATCAATCCTTACATGTCCTTCAGCCCACATCTTTTGCTCTCTTCCTCTACAACACTATATTTAACATCTAATTCCACAAGTTGAGAAAAATGTGGGTAATTTTAAGTAAAATTAAGTCTCTGCCTAGAACCAAGTTATGGTATTGCTCCTTCCTTTTCTGACAGAGTTCTTGGGTGAATCACTGTGTTGAAGTACCATCACAAGTTCACCTTTGTGGTCGCAGACCAAATATCACTTCTGATCCCCTTAGAACTGGAGCAGCTGTTTTCTACCTCTGATCAATAGTAGATGGGAATATCTGATAATCTTTCTCCTGGCCACCTCTTCCCAAACTCCTACCCCCGTCATCATCACGCTGACCCTAGGCTTTCATTCCCAGTGCCTTGCTATCCTTTCCTATGACTATCAAACTATTGAGGAGGGACAAGCCTTTTTCAGTAAAAATGTTCCAACATTCAAATTCGGTCAGTTTTATGTGCTAAAGTTTGTCTCCAAAATCCATATATTTAAGCCCTAGTCCCCAAAAGGACTGTATCACTGTATCACTGTCATCCTGTTGCTCATCATTTGCTCAAGCGGGCACCAAAGGATATTTCAAAAAAATAAAAAGCCTTTTGGGGAAATAATTAAGGTTAAGTGAGATCGTGAGATGATAGGTTGAAGAGGATGAGGGAGAAGAAGAGAAGGAAAAGGAGGAAGAAGTGAAGGAGAAAGAAGAGGCGGAGGAGTGGAGGGGAAGGAGGAAGAGGAAGAGACATGATGTCAGCATGAAGGCAGTATAAATGGTCTCTTTGCTTTCCTTCTGGGACACACACACACACACACACACACACACGAGTGTCCTTCTATAAAGCATAGGGTACACATAAAGCATCGAGTGCTAAACATATTTTCTTACCTTCTGCTTTTCATCTTTGCTAGCTTTTGTATCTCAATCCCCAATGTTAGCAACCAGTCAACTGGTTTTAAAAATAAAAAACTTGTGACACAGCACCATCTTCTGGAAAATAAGAGGAAAACTCATAATTACCAACCTGTTGAACAGACAAGAATCAAAGTGAACAAAGCCTTCCCTAAATAAGGCTTTCCCTATTTTAAATGCAATTGCAGAATGACAATTTTATGGAACACCATGACAAATTACAGTATTGAATACTGCCAGGAGTAATCTGAGTCCAGAGCCAGGAATAATCCCTGAGCACAGCTGGATATGGGCCAAAAACAAATAGAAAGAAGAATCATGGTAAGGGATATGATAAAAGAAAATTAGCATTTTCAAGCAACAATATTCAAAAGCATGGAATAGTACAATGTAATTGAAAATAGTTCAAAAGAGTTGCCCTGAAAAACTTCAACAAGCTACAAGAAAACTCAGGCAATACACTGACTTCATGATGAAAAGAGCAAGAGTCCTTTACTAAAAAGACTAAAATCCTAAAAAAGAACTAAAAGAACTAAATAGAAATGCTGACATTAAAAAATCCAATAACCACTATAAAGAATGAAATAGAATGCATTGATATAGAGCAAATCAGTTCATGACAGAATAAGTGGGAAACAGTAATCTAGAACTGATTTAAATGAAAGAAAAAGAGCTAAGCATTTTTTAAAAATAAATAAACCCTGTCATCCCATTGCTCATCGATTTGCCTGAGCAGGCACCAGTAACGTCTCCATTGTGAGACTTGTTACTGTTTTTTGGCATATCAAATACGCCACAGGTAGCTTGCCAGGCTCTGCCGTGTGAGTGAGATACTCTTGGTAGATTGCTGGGCTCTCCAAGAGGGGCAGAGGAATCAAACCCAGGACGGCCGCGTGCAAGGCAAACGCCCTACCTGCTGTGCTATCGCTCCAGCCTATGAAATTTATTAAACTCCATCATAAATTTCAAAAGAAGAATAATGGGAGTTCTGGACAAAGAGAAGGGTGTGCTTAAAGAACAGCAATGAACTGCCCAAACCCGGGGCTAAGTTTACAGCCCATGAAATTCATAGAATACTTTAGTATTTCAACGCAAAAAAAAATTCACCAAGACACATGACATTGAAATTGTCAAAATCAGTGATAGAGAATAATTTTTAAAACACTTAGTGGGGCTGTCAACAGGTAAGTACAGTTGATGCTGACAGCCCACAGCTGCCACCGTAAATGGCCCAGCTTCACAACTAATCTTGGAAGAGACACAAGCCAAGCTGAAGAGGCTCAAAGTACACTGGGCTTTGGGCTGAAAACTTTGGGGCACCCTTGGGAATGGGGCGAGCCAATGTCCCCACCATGCTGAAACCCCCACAGCTGCACCCACATCCCACAGCTGCCACCATACACGTGGGCCAACTGCACTACTTGACGGCTAATCTCTGTAGAGATGCCAAGTCAACAAAACTCCCAGACACAGATCCTGAAGCTCCTGGGGCGCTTGGCCAATACGACCAAATTCCACACTACTGACAGCCCAGTAGGAGCACAACGAATTAAACAGAATAGTAGCATAGAAGCCAGCTAAGCTCAAAGCAAAAACAATAACACAAAAGACTCAACTAGCAACCAACAGCTTGGTAAATTCTCATATAATGACTTTAATAACCCCAGTGTGAAATATAATGATTCTCACAAACTTTTACTGAACTTTTTTTTATAATCCCACTTACTGTTTGTTATAAAAAGCAATATAAAATAAATTATTTTGTGCCTGCTAAAGGGCTAGGCTTGGGGAGATTGAGAAACTGGGGACAGGGACAGAGGAAAGGTCACACTGGTGGTGGGATTGGCATTGGAACATTGAAAGCCCCAATGTATTATGAACAACTTTGTAAACCACAGTGTTCAAATACATTTTTTAAAATAAAATAAAAGCAAAATTAAAAAAAATAAAAGCAGCTAGTGAAAACTACAGAGACCAACAAAGGAATCCCTATTATGCTACCAGCAATTTTCCTCCATAGATACTCTATAGGTCAGGAAAAAGTAAAATGATATTCAAAAAAGTTAAACATAAAATTAGTCAGCAAAAAATACTCTATCTGAAATTCTTCATATGGACAGGAGAAATAAAGGATTTCCAGACAAATGAAAGCTAAGGGACCTCACCACCATTATATATGCCTTACAAGAATTTTGAAAGGAGCTCTTTTCAAGCTTAATGAAAAGGTGAAAGTGAGTAAAACTTTGTGATATGTTAGAATTAGAACACTGTAGTTATTGTTAATAATAAAATATACATTCAATAATAGCATAAAAGTAAAGGGAAAGGTACTAAAATTAACTATAGTTACTACAACATATTGATGTTGCAACATCAGAAAAGTTATGTGATTTTGAAAACATAAAAGAGAAAGAAAATTGATGGAATTATTGTAGATGAATGAAAATAAATTGCTATCAGCAAAAAAGGAAAACAAAAAAATCTTAACTATTATCTTAACTATTATACATACAAGATATATTTGATAATCTATGGCAACCACAAAGTTAAAATCCAGACCACATGAAAATCTAAAGACATAAATTTAGATACATAAGACATGAAAAAGAGGAGACTGAAAAAAAAATTCACCAACCTACAGAGGTAGACAGAAACAGAAGATAAAAATAAACAATGGAGAGATAAGATGATATTACCAGAAGGCAAAATTGACAGTAGAACCCTAAATGTCAGAAATCAAACAGCACAGAGTATTGGAGTAGATTAAAACAACAACAACAACAACAACAACAACAACAACATATGTTGTCTAAAAAAGATTCAGTTCTAAAGACACAAGTAAGCACAAAGTGAGAGGATGAACAATGATATTTCATATAAAATCCAAAATAAAGCAGGCATAGTCATATCAAAGAAAAAAATAACAGCAAAAGAACAGATGGAGAATCTGGGACGCTTTGGTGATAGTGAAGGGTTAGCAACATTGTTCATCAAACACAAAAATTAATATTGTAATCATACCACATAAATAATAAAAAGAATTTTAAAATTTTGAAGTCAAATATGAGACAAAAATATCACTATATAAAAAATTAAGGAATTAATAAAACAAGAATATCTAGCAATCAAATATATGAAGTTCCCAACATCCAAAATATAAAACCATGGTGGTTGGGGAGAGGATTCTGGAGAGATAATATAGGAGTTAAAACACTTGCCAACCTTAATTTGACCCCTGGTATATGGTTCAATGAGCCCCACCAGGAGTGATCCCTGAGCACAGAGCCAGGAGTAAGCCCTAAGGACAACCAGGTATGACTCAAATTTTTTTATGTAGAGGAAGGGGGAGTAGGGGCAGAAGATGGTACATGGTACAGCAGTTAAGCATCTGATCTCCAGCACCACATGTCCTCCCAACCATTGCTTGGTGCAGCCTGAAGAAGCCCAAGTAATTTCCAGTACTAAAGGGTCACAACAGCACCATATCCTCATGTCTTACTTGAACTTCTAAGCTGATTTGGCAAGAACCACTAGTAGAATCCTTAAGTTTTCTGAGCATCACTTGAGAGTCCCACTCCCCTCCACACACACACACACACACACACACACACACACACACACACACACAGAAAATAGAGATTGGCCCACACTTTTGGCAAAATTACTTTTAAAACATAAAATACTTTATCCAATAATAGAATAAATATTCTTCTAAAGTATAATAGAATATTCTCCATAATGGATCAAATGACAAGCGACAAAACTAATCTAAAGAAGACTAAAATAATTCCAACTATCTCTTTTGACTACAATGGTTTGAAACTAAAATCAACAAGAGCAAAGTAAGTAGAGTTGTGCATATATATATTGGAACTAAACAAGTGACTTCCAAAAAATTACTAGGCAAAAATAAAAATGAGATTAAAAAATTTCTCAAATGGATAATTAATAAAAATAGAAATTAAAATATCAAATATGAAACATGGAAAAAGGTTATAAGAGGAAGGTTCATATCAATAAATTCACATACAGATAAACTAGAAAGATCTCAGATAAATGTTATACTTCTAGGAACTAGAAAATTTGAATAGCCCAGAGTTAGTAGAAGAAAAAAATTAAAGCATAGCAGAAATAAATGAAATGGAGACCAGTAAAATAACATAAAAAGGGGAAAAACTAATATCTAGTTAATAAAAATAAATACAAAATGGCAAATATTTAACTTGATTAAGAAAATATTCAAGGCCCAGAGCAATAGTAAAGTAGGTAGGGTAGGTTCAATTCTTGATACCATACATGGTCCCCTGAGTGCAGAACCAGAAATAAACCCTGAGAATGGCCAAAAGAAAACAAACAAAATTACTCAGATTCAGAGAGGGGAAATTTTAAGTAAATATCCACTCATAAAAGATTGAAAGGAACACCAACAAACTACATAACCTAAAATGCATATAATTCTAGAAAAATAAAACTTACCAAGATTGAATCAAAACATAGAAAATATGAACTAATAATGAGTAGTAGATTTTATCATTAATCACAACCAAAAAAAAACAGAAAAGAAATTCTTCCAAAAATATCAAAGAGGAGGACATCTCCCAAACTCACTTGTGAAGGCAACTTTTCTAACATGCTAAAACCAGATGAGGAGGACACCAAAACTGATTCTAGACAAATGTTTCTTATAAATATAAATGCAAAAGTTCTCAACAGAGCATTAGCAAACCAAATTCACTAACAGATTAAAATGATGACACGGGGGCCGGAGCGATAGCACAGCGGGTAGGGCGTTTGCCTTGCACGCGGCCGACCCGGGTTCGATCCCCGGCATCCCATATGGTCCCCCAAGCACTTCCAGGAGTAATTCCTGAGTGCAAAAGCCAGGAGTAACCCCTGAGCATCGCTGGGTGTGACCCAAAAAGCAAAATAAATAAATAAAATAATAAAATGATGACACGCTATTACCAAATAGGAATTTTCCATGAGATACAGGATGGCTCAGTATAGGTAACTAGTAAATGCAGTACATCGCATCAAATAGAATAAAAGACAAAAATCATACTGATAAATGCAAAATAAACTGACAAGACACTATAGCCTATGATTCTTTTTAAGAAGAAAGAAACTTGGGACTGGAGCGATAGCACAGTGGGTAGGGCATTTGCCTCGCACACGGCGGATCTGGGTTCGATTCCCAGTATCCCATATGGTCCCCCCAAGCACCGCCAGGAGTGATTCCTAACTGAATGCAGAGCTAGGAGTAACTCCTGAACATCACCGGGTGTGACCCAAAAAGCAAAAATAAATAAATAAATAAAATAAAAAGAAAGAAACTTAACTCCAGAGAGAAAATGTAGTGCAGGATGTTAGGTCGTGTTTTGAATGCTGCAGATCCTGGCACCTCATATGGTCCTCCAAGCACTGCCAAAAGTGATCACAGAGCAGAGCCAGGGGTAAGCTCTTACATACCTGAGTGTAACCCAGCCTTCTCTTTGCCCTCCTCCAAAAATAGAATGGATCAGGTTAAAAAGAATGTCACTCTACAGAATAAAAGCCATATACTACAAAACCCATAACTTGTAGTGAAGAAAATTTGCAAATATTTCCTCTAAAGATTAGGACTTGACAAAGTTACACTCTCATAATTCCTATTCAATAAGTATTATAAATCCTTCTACAGAAATTAGTCAAGACAAGGATGTAAAAAGCATCTGAATGAGGAAGGAAGAAGTAAAATTTGATATTTGCTGATTCTTTGATCATATAGAAAATGCCAGTCTGTTTAAATGCTATTGGAAGTAATTTCAGTGGAATTTCAGGAGAATGGCAAGATACAAAATTAATGCAAAATGAATTGCATCTGTTTACACTCATGTAAGGTATGTGAAAAATAAATAGAACCTATTTTGATGTTTCATAACAACACCAAAAACAATAAAATATTAAGGTATAAATTTAACAAGGGAATAAAAACTATAAGCCTTCTCAAGGGAACTGAGAATGAAGCAAACAAATGGAAACACATCATGTGTTCTGAATTTGAATAATGAATGTTATTCAAATCATCATACTACCCACATATACTTTATTTGTTGAGGATAGTGGACCACACTCAGAAGTGTTCAAGGGTTGCACCTGCCTCTTATGCTTAGGGGTCACTCCTGGCAGAGTAGAGGGACCATATGACTAATCAGACAAAGGTTAGTCACATGCAAAAGAAGAAAATCTCCTGCACTCTCTTTCTGGCCCTAAAATAGATCTTTAAATTAAATGTAATGGCCATCAAAAATGCAATGCCTATCAAAATATCAAAGACATTTTCACAGAAAAATAAAAAAAAAATCCTAAAATTTTTGTGGAACCAAGAATACCTAAATAGCTAAAGTAATTTTTAAGTATATGATTCTGAGAAAAATAATAATACAGCCAAATGGTTCTAGGTTTCAACCTATAAATCCATAGTAATAAAAACAGAATAGCACTGGCAGGAAGAAAGAATATTTATCAACTACTTAAACAAAATAGAAATAGAAAGCCTAGAATTAAATATGGTAACAGTCAACTAAAATTTGACGACAGAACTAAAATTTAACTAGGGAAAAGATGACCTCAACAACAAATACTACTGAACAAATGAGAGAAACATACAAAGCAATGAATCCTGACAACTCTCTCATACCATTCACAGAATTTATTTGAAATAGTCAAAGATTTGAGAATAATAACTCACATAAAATTTCTAGAAAATGTAAGGAATGCATGAGGAATTTATCATTGATATTGGTAACAATTTTTTAACATAAACAACTGGAATATCAAACTCAAAATATTCTGCACGATAGGAACAATTAACAAAAAAGAAAGGAAAAACCTACATAATGAAAGCATATCTTTGCAAGCACATGCTATAGTTAATATCCAAAGGTATTAAAGAACTCTTTCCTCCCCGTGCCATTTTATATCTGGACTATTATGTTCCCCTGTTCACATGAATATTATCAGGAATCTCCACAACACAGCCTCCACCCTGTTCCCATCTTGGTGTGCGAGTGAAGGACCTCAAAGTCCTCTCCACAGAGTCATTCTAAAACTCCTTTACTGGAACCATATGGCCAATCTCTGTTCTCTATCAACCTCACATCCTCATACACCTGTTACCATACTACAGTCACTCACTTAACCTAACACCTACTCAGCCTACTCTGATGACTAACCCTCTAGGCTTTTTTAAAAAAATTTTGATTCATATTCTGTGGTTTACAATGCTTTAATAATGTTGTCTCATGCACATAATTCCAACAACTAGTGTACCCTGAGGTGGTAATCCCATCACAAATGTTCACCTCCCTCTCCCAAGTTCCCGGCCAATCCGCCAAATCAATTTTGTGAATTAGTTTTCTTATTATATTGCCTCTGGATCTTTATTGCTGGCTTGATGTGTACCTTTAAGACCTACATATGTGAGATATCATTTTGAAACTATCCTTTTCCTTCTGACTTCACTCATCATACCTTCTAGCTCCATCCATCACTTGTATCACTTGTCATGCCATTGTTCATCGATTTGTTTGAGCGGGTGCCAGTAACATCTCCATTTATCCCTGTCGAGTGCTAGTGTAGCCCAATGGCATCTGCTCACTCCAGGAACACGAAGAGCCTCAAATCATTCATTCAGGATTTTTTTTAATTTAAATTTTATTGAATCACCATGTGGAGGGTTACATAGTTCTCAGGATTATGTCAGTTATACAATACTCAAACACCCTTCCCTTCACCAGTGCCCATATTCCATCACCAACCACCCCAGTATACCTCCCACCCCCTCCCACCTCCCCAGTCCCTACCCTTGTAAGTGATGTTTCACTACGTTTACGCTTTATCTCGATTACATTCTATGTTTCAACACATAACTCACTATTGTTGCTGGGGTTTCCCCCCAAAAAGAAAAAGACAGTCCTATTGCCAAGGAAGCATTTGATAGTTCTCCATTGCTAAGAATATAGAGATATTAAGTCCCGCTGTTTGTTACATAACTTTTCTTTTTTTTCCCCCTTGCCCCGCGCCACCGAGTTCACGCCTGTTTAGTAATCGCCACGCTGCCTGACAAAGGGAAAAAAACTGAAAATGATGGTTATTTCCCGTCATCAGCCGGCGTGGGGCTCTGGCTTAGTTGATAGTCTAGTAGAGTGTCTATAAGCAGTTTCTGGAACCAAAGGTATTGCGCTAGTATCGGCTCCGGCTCGAGATTCCACCAGCGTCCCACTGTTCCATGTACATAATTTTTCCCCTTATATCCCATTCCCACGCCACCAGGTCTGTGTTTGCTTAATGTACATCACACCATGGTTGACGCCACGCCGCGTTTCTTCCCGAGAAAGAAGGATATTTCTTCTTAGCCGGCATGGGGATATGGCTTAGTTCAGTCTAGAGAGATGGCTACCACTTTGATTGCCTTCAATATTTCAGCAAAAGACTTACTATTCTTGTTAGGATCTCCCACAGAAGTCCGACCCATTAAAAAGGAACCATTACATATTGCTGATGCTTAGATGACATTAGGTCGCGCGGCCGCTGAGGTTTTGGGTTTCTGTATAAAGTCCAGGGAAAGTACAAACAGAAATAACATCACTACAAACTTTTACCCTTTTATGGTGCTCATAAGATGGAGAAACCTAGAGAGAGCTGGCTCAGCGTCTCCATTTTGCGCTCAGAAAGCCGTGGACCCTGTGCTGTGCTCAGGAGGAAGGGGTTGAGAGAGAGAGGTTAAAAGAATTGGGGAATGCCCGGTTTCCACTGTCGAAGCCCGCCGTGGGGTCTCTGTTCCCGTGCCTGATTTAGTTCAGTGGGCTGCTTGGAGTCCAAGGGCGCTCTTTTGGGCTCTTCCATCATGCTCGATCCGCAGCAGCGCCAAAAGGGCCATTCAGGATTTTGATAAAGAAGTCTGATCATCTCATAGGTAGGTGGCCATGCACTCTCTTGACGTCCCATGGAATCCAGTCAGTAACAGTTCTAGTCCAGCAGTCATCTCTAAATTGCATTATGTGTCCAGCCCATCTTATTTTCGATGCCATGACAAAGAAGACAGTGTCCGTGATTCTGGATCATCGATAGAGGTTGGAACTCCAGATTCCTTCTCTCACTTGAGTGAAATGTGATATCCCAAACAGCTCTTTCGATTCCTCTTTGGGAGACCCGAATAGCGTTCTCATCCTGTTTTCGTAGTACCCAGGTCTCTGGGGCGGATGTTAGGGCAGGAAGAACGGTGGAGTCAAAAAATGTGCCCAGAGACAGAGGTTCTTCATCCTTTTAACCACTTCTTTGACGCTCTTGAAGGTGTTCCACACCACTCTCTTCCTCCTGCACAGCTCAGGTGCCAGGTTGTTTGTCATCTTGAGTTCTCATCCTAGGTACACAAAACTGCTGCATTCAGAAATCTTCGTTCCATTGAGAGCAAATGGAACATCAGGAACTAGTCCATTTCTCATAAACATTGTCTTCATAAGATTCAGCTGCAGTCTGACCTTTCCACACTCACAGTCGAAGTCGGCCAGCATTCGTGCCACTAGGCTGATATTTGGTGTTATTAGAACGATGTCATCAGCGAAGCGGAGATGGTGTAGTTGCCGACCATCTATCTTCATTCCCATTCCTTCCCATTACAGTCATCGCATGACATTCTCGAGGGTGGCGAGGGTGGCACTGAACAGTTTTGGTTCACCACTGAACAGAAATGGTGTCACCCTGTCGAACCACTCTCTTTACGTTGATGATCACTTCTTTGTAGAATGGTGAGATCCTGGTGGTGAATATATAGTACAGCTCATGGAGGATCCTGATGTGGCTCCATCCATATTGCTGCAAATTGCATGATGTCATTCCTTCTTATAATGTTCCATTGTGTATATAGACACCACAGCTTCTTGATCCATTCATCTGTAGTTGGGCACTTGGGTTGTTTCCATATCTTGGCTATTGACTCCCCTTTTAAATCGTGGGCTCACCACTCATTGTCCCCTCCTGGCACTCCTGATTCTCCCTCCCTCCTATCAGGCTCCTCCTGCAGCTGCCACCTTCCTTTTGACCAGCTCCTTTTGATCAGCTATTCCTCCTCTGATCAGCTGGCTGAAAATTGATTCTCTGGCTACCAATCAGAGGACCCACCCCACACCACAGCTGCTTTTTTGAGTCATAAACCCCTTTCACCACTATCATTCCCTTATGTCACTATGTCCTCTCTGTCCCACCTTCATGGTAATTGGGCTTTGGATTCTGAGGGATCTTGCCATGGGTGGGCATCAGACAGATGAATCACGCATCTTGGCTGTAGACTGAATCATTTTGAGGTTCACAAGAGCCAGGCCACTGCATGCTAGGCCTCTGCCTTATACATCACAAGTGCCCGACTATAGGACACAAATGCATACTACTTGCAGCAAACACACAGGCTCATATTTAGGCCTGGTAGCCTTCAGGGACATAGCACCAACAGTGACTCATTCCTTGCTCCATCCACTTATCTCACTAAAGTGGGTGGGGCAGTGGCCATGAGAGTGAGCAACTACAGAGCCACAAATTACAGCGACAGGAGAGGCAGAGCCACTGGCATTTAAAGTAACCATGTAATCCTACACCCAAAATTTAAAACAACAAATTCAACACTATAACTACTATGTGCATAGTATGTGATACTATATGTATAATATGCAATATGTACTATACACAATACATATGTAAATTTTGTAATATATTTACTTACCTCAATAATCTCACTCAATTTCAATAGCCTGAGTTCACCAATTAAGAAACAGAGAGGGTAAGATGGACCAGAAAACTGAACTCAACTTTCCGATACCTACAAGAGACATATTTGAACATCCAGGGTAAACTCAGGTTCAGAATCAAAGGCTGAAAAATAATCTTACAGACACAATTCCCTCAAAAATACAGGGAAATCATGCTCTAACAACACAGACTCTAAATTTTAGAAGGTCATAAAGAATAGGTATGGTCACTTCCTGGTGATCAAAGATTCTATTAGAACTTATGGCCAGAGAGGTGAGGGGTAAGGCACGTGCCTTGCATGCAGAAAACCTCACATATGTTGCTCCAAGTGCCACCAGAAGTAACACAGTCAGGAGTAATCCCTGAGTACTACCAGGCTGTGGATTGAAAAAACAAAGAAATCATACAACTTAACAAATATTATTTTTAAATGATCAGAAAAAAATTAGACACTTCTTCCAAGGAATCCATCAAAATGAATAATGAGTACATTACAAAGTTCTTAATTTTACTAATTATCAGGGAAATGCAAATCAAAAGCAGGGCTCACGTGTTATCATCAAGGTGTGATAATGTTTATCATCAAGGAGAAACAAAAGCTCCAATATACACTGTTGATAGGAGTGCAGGTTGGTCAAACCACTATGGAAATCTATATGACAATTTCTCAAAAGTTAAAACAGGTGTATCATAAAATTCAGCGATGCCACTCCTAAACACATGGCCAGAGAAATGAAATTAATTTTAATGAGATATATGCATGCTATGTTTATCACAACATTATTCATAATAGCTGAGATGTGAAAACAACACAAAGGTCCATTAACAGATGAGTGAACAAAAATGTTTGGAATACACAGCATACACAGTGGAATGTTAGTCATGAGAAAGAACATTTCTTCCATTTGTGACAATACGCCCAGACGATTAGCACATTATGCTAAGCAAGGCAAGTCAAAGAAAAAGGCAAGGATTGTATGGTATCATTCACTTGTAGAACCTTGGAGCAGGGAGAAAGCACAGGTGACATGTGGCTCCTGAACACAATCAGGGTAGCCTTGGTTGTACTCACAATTACGGAACCTGAGCAACACTATATCTTTGGACCCTGAAATTAAATGCCCACCCAGTTGGTCAAGTATCAACAGAACCCCAGCCCCCTGAGCATTGCTTTGGATGCTACAGATTAATCAGTAAATAATAAAGACTAAATTAAAACTAAAACTCATCATCATCATCATCAACTAAAACTGTAAAAAGAAAATATTATAATAGTTACCAAAGGACACTCTGATAGGACAAGATAGGACAAGAGTACAAATATGCAACAAATAGCAAATACACACCAGAAGTATAATTACAAACAATATTGTACTACTATGACACAATTTGAGAAATACTGCTACACTGGCAATCACATTCACTTGTCACTTGTAGTCCCGTTGATCTTCGATTTCTTCGAGCGGGCACCAGTAACATCTCCACTTGTTCCTGTCAGGTGCTAGTGCAGCCCAATGATATCTGCTTGCTCAAGGAACAGGAAGAGCCTCAAGTAGTTCATTTAGGGATTTGACGAAGAAATCTGACCATCTACTTGGTGGGAGGCCACTGGGTCTTCTGATATCCTGTGGAATCCAGTTGGTAACAGCTCTAATCCTGCGGTCATCTCTGAATCGCATTACATGACCGGCCCATCTGATTTTTGATGCCTTGGCAAACGAGACAGTATCCCTGATTTTTGACCGTTGATGGAGGTCAGAACTCCAGATTCCTTCTCTCACTTGAGTGAGACATGATATTCCCAGCATAGCTCTTTTGATTCCTCTTTGGGATACCCTAATAGCATTCTCATCCTGTTTGCGTAGGGCCCAGGTCTCTGAGGCATATGTTAGTGCAGGAAGAACGGTGGAATCGAAAAGATGTGCCCAGAGTTGGAGGTTCTTCGTTCTCTTAACCACTTCTTCGATGCTCTTGAATGCATTCCACGCTGCTCTCTTCCTCCTGCGCAGTTCTGGCATCAAGTCGTTCCTCATGTTGATTTCTCAACCCGGGTACACATAGCTGCTGCATTCGGAGATGTTCGTTCCATTGAGAGCAAATGGAGATTCAGGGACCAGTTCATTTTTCATGAACATTGTCTTGTTGGGATTCAGCTGCAATCCGACCTTTCCACACTCGTGGTCGAAGTCGGCCAGCATTTGTGCCACTTGGCTAATGTTTGGTGTTATGAGAATGATGTCATCAGCGAAGCGGAGGTGGTGTAATTGCCGACCATCTATCTTCATTCCCATTCCTTCCCATTCCAGTTGTCGCATGATGTTCTCAAGGGTGGCACTGAAGAGTTTCAGTGAAATGGTATCACCCTGCCACACCCCTCTCTTTACATTAATGATCACTTCCTTGTAGAATGGTGAGATCCTGGTGGTGAATCCACAATACATCTCGAGGAGGATTTTGATATATTGAGTTTGAATGCCCTGTTTGGCCAGGGCTTCGATGACTGCCTCAGCCTCAACAGAATCGAAGGCCTTCTTTAAGTCAATGAACATTAGACAGAGAGGCATCTTGAACTCTAGCGAAACTTCAATGAGTTTGGTCACTGTGTGGATATGGTCTGTTATACTGAATCCCCTTCAGAACCCAGATTGCTCACATGGTTGTCCTTCATCTAGTGTTCTGCCTATTGTATTCAGGATGACATGAGTGAACAACTTGTAGATGACAGACAGCCAGCATATTGGGCAATAGTTGCCGACCTCATGGATGTCTCCCTTCTTGTACAACAGAACGGTCCTACTGGTTTTCCACTGAGATGGAACCTTGCATTCAGACAGGTAGCGTGTGAAGAGTCGGGCCAGTGTATTGATGAGTACTGGTGGCAGATTCTTCAGGTGTTTGGGTCTAACCTTGTCTGGACCAGGGGCTGTACGCCTCTTTACCAGCAAAATGGCATGTCGGATTTCAGAAGGGAGAAAGTTGGGAACGACATATCCATCCTGCGGAATTTGGTATGTGGGCAGGTGGACATGGCTGTCAAAGAGATCCGAGTAGAAGTCGTGAATAATTTCCTCCATTGCCTTTCTGGAGGATGTGATAGATCCATCAGGACGTCGGAGGGCAGTCATCTTGGTCTTGTAGTTAGCAAAGGACAGGCGAGTATTGCAAATACTTTTCCCGGCTTCTGCTGCACTGGGCCAACACTGCTGCTCTTCTCTCTTTGAGGTCTTCCTTTATCGCATCTCTGCACGGCTTTGTGAGCTCGGACGTTAGCTTATGGTTGCCTGAGGCTCACACCAAACCACGTTGAGGAATGAGCTCGAGAGTTTCTGAAGACAGGCGTCTGTTTGTGGCTTTCTCACTCTTGGCATTCTTCACACAGACATGGAGGTACTGAAGCATTTGATTGTATTCCTGAGGGAGGGGTCCAACCCAGATGTCCCATCCTACCCAAGATAAATACTCACTGGCCGACCCCCACTACATCCACTACCCAGCCACCGCCAGGCTCCAGGTTGCTCTCTGGACCATACCATAAAACACTTAATACCTATTATTCCTGAACCGCATTTGATAGGGTTCAAATTTGGTGTCAACCATGGTAACACCTCTAAGGATGATTGGAGGCCGTCCTAAAAGTCCCTGTCCCTCTCGGAGAGCCCGGCAAGCTACCAAGAGTATCTCGCCCACATGGCAGAGCCTAGCAAGCTACCCGTCGAGTATTTGATATGCCAACAACAGTAACAACAATTGGCCTCATTTACCTGTCACCAAAAGAGGCCCCAATACGGCAGCATTAAGAAAGATGAGCAGAGAGAGGCTGAAAAAATCTCAGGGACAAACTAGGCTGCCAAAACGAAGAAAGACTAAAATGATTGTCTGTAGTTTCAACGCACAGACACTGGCATCAGAAGCATCCATCGAGGACCTGATGGTGCAAGTGCAGAAGATCAAGTATGACATCATTGGTCTGACTGAAATGAGGAGGCATCAATCACATCACGCCATTTTCGACACTGGAGAAGAATTGTTCCTTGGAACATGAGACAACAGAGGCATTGGTGGCATTGGTGTCCTTGTCAACAGGAACTTGGCCATGAGCATCGATTCATTCGAATGCCTAACAACCGGAATCGGACAATTACGCTTGAATAGATGTGACTCACTGCCTACAGTTTTTATCTTCATCATCTACGCACCAACTTCCAACTACGATGAAGAAGAAATTGAAAGGTTCTACATGGAACTGGAGAAGCTCTATAAAGAAGACCACACCTTATACAAGATCATTGTTGGTGATTTTAATGCCAAGATAGGTCTGAGAAGGTCGCCCAAAGAACTCCACATTGGGACACATGGCCTAGAATGGAACGATCAGGGTGAGAGACTGTCTGAATTCATCATGTCGACCGAGAGCATCCATGGTAACTCACAGTTCCAAAAGGCCAAATCTAAACGCTGGACATGGGAGTCTCCTGGTGGACAGTTCCACAATGAAATTGACCACATCATATTCAATCGAAGGTTTTGCCTGACCGATGTCGCTGTTGTCCCAAAATTCCAAACGGGATCAGACCACCATCTCCTTCATGCGAAATTCTACTTCACAGAGCAGGGAGAAAAGTCTGCAAAATTTAAGTCTAAGAAGGCAACTCCCAGAATGACCACCAACTGGGAGCTCTTTGGCACTATTGCAGAAACGTGGGAAGATGCCGTCCTTGACAACATCGACAAGGAATACGATCGACTGGCAATCACATTCCAATATGCAAATGTATCATGGTAATACCTTACTCCTAAAATGTATACAATGCTACAGGTCAAATTTTATCAATGTGGGGGCTCCCAAGTGATATTCAGAAGCCCCCAGAAGTTCTCGTCCAATGGACAAAGATGTGGTGTTTTGTGGACCCTGTAGCACTGGTCAGTGCCAGGGGTCCTCCAGGATCACACCCAGCAATGGTGATGCTCAGGAAATCACATGATGCCAAGGATGTAACTGAGGTTGGCTGCATGGAAAGCATGGCATTAATTCCTCTCAGGTCCCTTCCTTTCAATTTTTTAAAAGAGGAAGAAACATCAGAATTTTATATATTGTATTAGCATAGAGTGAGAAGTCAGCTCTTTTGAAAGCCAGGAAGAGGCTTCATCTGAAATAACCCCACTGACACCTTGATTTTGCCCTTGTAATCTGAGAAAATTAATTGGTAGTTTAAGTCACTTAGTGCAATAATTTTGTTAGAGCAGAGTGAGCCAATTACAGACCCAAGTAGGTGAGCAGGATTGTGGCCATCTATTGCAAGTTTTTTTCCTGCCCCTTCTACAGGAAGCTGATAGACATGTCCTTGAAGCAGTTTCAAGCATCTGGGGGATAAACATCACATACTGTATGGGAAGCAATCCACACTCACCCTATCAGTCAGTCCCGTAGGTCTTAATTGGCAATACCTCCTCAGAGGTATCAAGTCATCCTCAAAAAAGGACTCTCGGACATATCTAAGACATGTCTAGAAATTCTGGATATGTCTAGCAATCTGTCTTAGAAAAGAAAGAATCAACCCTGTAGAACCCTTATTCCAAGTTATAACTTTAAAGGTATTTTTCCAGGGGTAATTAAAGGTAATTTAAAGGTATTTTTCCAGGAGTCAAGTAGCTGGGACAAGATTTAAAGCACTTGCCTTGCACAACTGACCCCAGTTTGATCCTTGATATGGCAAATGGTCCCCTTAGCTCCATCAGAAGTGATTCCAGAGCACAGAGGCAGAATTAAGCCCTGAGTACAGCCAGATGTGGACCCAAAAATCAATACACCAATAAATTAGTATGTTAAAAGGAAAGATTCCTTTCCAGGCCAGAAAGATGGTTCAATCGGCTGAGGAAATACTTCACATGAAAGGAGCCTGTGTTCAGTCCTAGACCTCCAGCAATCCGTGGTCCCCTGAGTACCATGAAGTGCGGCCTCCCAAAACAAAAATAAGCAATGAGTGTCTTTTAAATTGTTTATATTGACAAACCACTATATGTCTCTTCAATGTGCACCTCTGTATTCTCAATCTTTTCTTATCTTAAACCTGTTATTCTCTATGACTTATTCTTTAGGATTATTTTTGTCTAATACGCTGAATTCTTTTTTCTTTGACTTCCCTTACTTTGACTCAATTTTGAAGAACAGTTTTTAATTTATTTTCAACTTAGTGTATAAGGCTTGTTCTCTTTTATTAATTTGATAAGTAAATGTGTCAAATGTCATATGCCTCATGAACAAAAACAAAGAATAAAACCAAAATAAATATAACTTGTCTAGTCTTTGACTATTCTTCTTCATAAAATGTCTTCAACCTGTGCTACAGACCAACATTTGTGGTACTACAAATAAGCACTGCAATCAGGCAAATTACTTAATCCCAAAGTTATAATGCAAGTCAAGAGTAGGCCATGGGCTTTCTCATTGAAGAGATGATGGCAGAAACTAGACACTATTTCTTGCCATAAGTTTGGAAGAGCTTTGATAGGCAAAGAACATTTTTAAAAGATTCAACTGGCTTTCAGACTAATTAGTTTTCAAGTCTCTGAATTGAGTTAACACCAAAAGGAAGTTAAAAATTTATCCTGGCCCACAATTTTGTTTTGTTAAAATGCAAGAGATGTGTTAGGAGTAGATAAGGTCTGATATTACTTAAAATTTGGAATAATTATGGACCAATAGACTTTGGGGGTTTGGTTTTAACCCATGTTGGCATTGAAGTGCTATAAATGCCAAAGGGACACAACTGAGTGAAATTTTTTAATCTGTGCTTAGGTCTAGGAAGATAAGTGGGGTGACTTAAATTGGTGATCACAGGAGCTGTGCACCTGCATATACATATAGAGCAGAATATTCTGCCTTCTGCTCCGTGGATTCTAACTCTCTAAACTAGGAACCACTATATGTCTCTCCTAATTCTTGCATTTGTGAGTGACAAAAACTAACTGGAGTGGGGGACTCCCAAGCAGAATTGAGGGGACCCAAGTGGCCATTCCTTGTAATTCTACAACACTCGAGCTGGTAATTCTATTTTAGGGCACAAGAATTCAGTGCCTTTAGGGCCCTGAGGTGCCAGAAATTACCATGAACCTCCAGGGCCATACCCAGCCTGTATCTGGTGATGCTGAAGTAATCATGTGATTCTGAGGGTCAAATAAAGTAGGGAGGATACAAAGCATGTGATTTAACCTCTGTACTATCTATATGGTCCGCAAAAAACTCAATTTAAATTAGAATCAGTTAAAAAAAAGGGGGGGGGACTTATCCTCTATTGTAACCAGTGTACATAAGTATTTGTTTTTGGCTTTTGGATCACACCCGGCGATGCACAGGGGTTACTCCTGGCTCTTCACTCAGGAATTACCCCTGGCAGTGCTCAGGGGACCATATGGGATGCTGGGATTAGAACCGGGGTCGGCCGCGTGCAAGGCAAACGCCCTACCCACTGTGCTATCGCTCCAGCCCCAATAACCAGTGTACATAAGTATTAACCAATAGAAATATGTTAAGTACATATACATTTAAAAATTGTTAGCAAATACACTAAAATGTTGAAGATCCAGGTAATTTTTTCTTAACAAATTTAGTAATAACATTTGTTAAGATCAACTACTTTCTACACGTAATCAAGATTAAAATTGCTGATGAGATGTTTTACTTTTTCTCTTATATTGTCTTCAAAGTGGGCTGGAGCGATAGCACAGCGGTTGGGTGGTCGCCTTTATGCAGCCGACCCAAGTTCAATTCCTCCGCCCCTCTCAGAGAGCCTGGCAAGCTACCGAGAGTATCGAGCCCAAGTGTCAGAGCCTGGCAAGCTACCCGTGCGTATTGGATATGCCAAAAACAGTAACAATAAGTCTCTCAATGAGAGACGTTACTGATGCCCGCTTGAACAAATCGATGAGCAACGGGATTGTCTTCAAAATATGATGTGTAATTTACATTGTAATTTGGCCAGACAATATGGTCCCCTGAATAGTTCATACTTACACTGTGCTCATACTTACAGAAAAAGAGACATTATCATTCTGATAGCTTAGACTGGCTGTACTGATACCATTGGTTCATCCAAGAGTCAATCATTTAGGCCAGGTGAGTGCAGCCAACACCCATTCTTTAGACACTTCTTACCAACAAGGCTTTGGTCTGCACAAACCAGGTCACCGATACCTTTCTGGGCATAGGGTGAGGGGTATTTTATGAAGATACCACACCTCAACCACAGACTCAAGGATGGTGTTTAATTGTGTCTAACTGCCCCATAGCTGAGGCACAGTGGGATTTGGAAGGTCACTATTAACTGCTGCATACTTACTCATACATTGACACCAGTTGCTCTTTTTCTACGTACAGAATTCTGTCAAGAAGCTGAATTCCCTCCGGATTCCCACTCCGGGATTTGCAGGTTCTTTTAACCAGTCTCAGTGCCTGTAGCTGGGTCTCTCCAGAAATGAACTGCAGAGATCTCCTCTGCAAACCTAACCCTGTTGCTCCACTCAGCTCCTGAGCCTTGGGTTTCTCTCTGGCAGAAAGCCTGTGCTTTCCTCCTCGTGTTGCTGCTCCAGTCTGGAGCTCACATTTGTTCTCATGCTGAATCTCAAGCTTAGCTCTTTCCCAGAACAGTCTTTATCCTTGAAAGATAATCTCTGTCGCTGAACTCTGACAACAGTAAGGAAAATTATAACGTGGGCCAAGGAGATAGCAGGTGTCCTAGTGCACTTAGATCCAAGGTACATGACCACATATATGGTTCCTAGATCCCTGAACACCAATGGATGTAAAGTTTGGGGAAGGGGTGGGTCTCTGATAACACAAGGCCCAACAGCACCACATCACCAGGACCTGACAATGTCACAATAGATTCATGGGTTGTTTGGGGAGAGGTTTCACTGGGAAGAAGGTAGGGACTGAGAGCACTTCTTAGAAGTCCCTCCTGAAAAAGAATAATAATTAAGAGAATCTGTGCAGAAATTGTATAAAGCAAAGGCACTGGATCTGAAGTTGAAATTCTACCCTCAGTGATTCCATAATACTGACCTTTCAATGAGTCAGCTTCATCTTCAACATGTGGATAAAAAAGGACTTACTTCTTGGGTTTTTGCTGCAAATTAGACTTGCAACTGTGAATGAAAACATTCAGGAGAGACAGATGCTTCCATACCCTGAGCCATGCTGAGTCTTATGTCTGGAGCACCCTGGAGGGGGGCAGATGAGCCCCTCACCTGCCCAAACAGAGGCCTGGTAGCCAAAACCTCTACATTTCACAATCACCCCATGCTGAGGACTCCACCACTCAGATGAGCCTCATCCAGAAATTGTTCTGTTGAAAATCTCAGGTATGCGGGTTTTGTGACCAAAATCTCCACGCTATCACAGAGTCAGAAATCACTCTCCCCATCTCCCTGTTCTTCCAGGAGCCTGGCAGTCACGTACACGAACTGCTTCTGGCACCATAGAAGCTTCTTTATGGGCCATGATCCAAAGACTCATAAACAAATCTCAAAAGAGATCAAAGCTTCAGAGATGCTTCCAGACCCCAAATGTACCATCCAGATAAAAATTTAACTCCAGGTGTATCACCCCATTCAAAATTTTAGAATTCCTGGAGCACAGCTGCATTCGTGGCCACATGAAAACTCAAACTCTACACCAATGATATACCAGGAGTATATCATTGTAAAGTAGAAGGTAATCAATCTCAATTAAGAAAATATTAACACAAGGTTTAACTTGTAACATGATGTTATTAATCTCTCATACAAGTGCATAATAGCCTTATATATAAGGCTTGATACAGAGTGAGATACAAAAATCTTCACACACTTTCTTCTAACGAAACCTTTCTTGATCATTTTTAGCGAATTATTCATAGGTATTATAGAATAAATTACTTAATATCAATTAAACAAGCCTGCTATTGGGGGAGGCTTGGGTGAAGGTTGGGAAAATTGGATATAATGGTGGTGGGAAGGTGCAATGGTGGTGGGATTGGTGTTGGAATATTGAATGTAACAAATCATCATGAGCAACTTTGTAGCACTGATCCTTGCAACATGAAAGAGAAGCCACACTGGCTTCACCAGCTCCAGGGCCTGCGCTTTCACGCGCACCTTCCAAAATTCGTGGGAACTTTCCCTGGGGTCAACTCTAAACCCTGAAACTTCCAAGGAAGGAATTCTGGGGGTTATAGAGTCCCAGCGGCAGCTGTAGCAGCAAAAACAAACAAAACCTCACAAAGCATTAGCGATTATGAATCTAACTGCCATGAGCTTGTGTCTGAGACTTGTGTTATCATGTATGGGTCATATTACATTCTTCAAGCGTGTAAGGCCCGAGAGGGTACCTTAGTATAGCTTCTTAACCCATGACATACATGATATGTCACAGATATATATTTGGTTCAAATTACAACCCAGGAATAATAGGCCAGAGAAAGACAACAAAACTGGGGACCAGGCTGTAACCCAAAGTGTCCCAGCGCCTCTCAGGCTCACTGCCTCTTAGCACCACACGGTGGCAGCACCGTGCTCAATGGCGGCGCATTTATTAAAACGCTTTCTAGTTTCAGGTGCATATCAATTAACAAGAATGTGGTGTTCCATGACATGGAAATGCTGGTTTTCACAGGAGTTTTGTGTCAGGAATGTCATTTCAAGCCGGCTACCTCTCAGATGACTGCAGAAACTAGAATGCTTCCTTGCTAAGGGATGCAGTTTCAACAATTTGCAGCAAGTGTCACCCTAGAGCTATCAAACAATAGATGCTTGACAGCAAAAAAGTATCATGAGAGAGAACTGGGACAACAGTATGTATAAAATATCACATAACACAGAACACTGCCTACATTTTAACCAGGACAAGATAGTCTAAAGGAAACAAAAATCCATTGTTCCATTTCACCTGACACTGAAGTAACAGCTGTTTAGTATAGTATTTCTCGCCACCCTACCTCTCCTTCACTACCCATTTATCAGGAAGTACCTTTAGGACAACAGCTATATACCTTAAATTCTAGAATTAAAAGAATGTCCAACTAGTTTCAAGTAGTCATTTTCTATCATGTAACTTATTCCCAATTCCTTATAATTACTACTAAGAGTGGGAATGGAGTAGGAATGGATGTTAGTATATGCATCTCCTTAACACAATCCTCATCCTACCTTCTTTGCTCTTGAGAATCAACAGTAATAATGCACTTGATTGATCTTGAATCTACACAGCTTTCAGGTCCCTAAAAGAGCACTAAAAATTAACTTTCATACTGTTTTACTCTTGTAATTCTCAAAGTTTTTTCCCCCATAATTGTAGTCTCCTTTAAATTTATAACTACATTATGCAGTGATTTGGGCAGATACAATGAAACTTCTGTGAAAATGTGGAACTAGGATTTGAAGAGAAGCTCATGTGGTAGAAAACGTGACTAGCGGGTGCAGACCGAAATGTGATTCTCAGCATCACAGACATTCCCACAGCCCAACTCCACACCAACTCATTTGTCCCCCACCACCAAGAAGTCCCAAGTACCACCAGGTATGGCCCTGATAAAAATATTAAAGAGAATAATAAACTCGAGTTAGTGGGTTTATTAGTTTCTTTCGAATACAGAACCAGGTTGGACAGGTGGTGTCAATAGTGCAAGGATTCACAGCAGATCTCCTGAGCACTATCTCCTGAATACAGTCCATCACACTCTGCTATTTTGCTTTGTTTTGGCTTTGGATTTTTGGATCACATCCAGCACACAGCAATCACTCCCAACAGTGCTCAGGGAACCATATGAGATGCTAGGGATTGAGCCCAGGTCACCTGTGTGCAAGGCAAGTGCCCTACCTGCTATACTATCTCTCCAGCCCCCGCCCCACCCACTGCTGTTGTTATGAGGAACCAGACCCAAATGTTTAAGAAGAACCAGAGACAAATGCACGTGTCAGAATCACTTAGGCATGTTCCATCCTAGGTATATTTTTGAATAAGTGAGAAAATCACCCTCAGTGGTCTCAAAAGGCACAAGATCATCCTGCTCAGCATATCTATGCTAAAGAGAGATAAAGCATAAGACTTTTTGATTAACGGGGAGGTTGATGTGATACTCCTGGGGAAGTTTTCCTAATATTGATGTACACGATAATTTCCAGAATATGTTTCACTGAGGGGGAAAACAGTTAGTTTGCTGTAGCATCTTCAGCATCTAAAAAAAGTCCTTGACACATGATAATATTTAATAAAAATGTAACAAAATCTTAAGGAAAAAAGGAAAGAGCACAACCTGAAAATTATGTCCAGTGTGATGTTGTATAATCCAACTTTTAAGGTTTGCTTCAGTCACTTAATATCAGTGGGCAAATATCTTCCATTTTTTTGGTCTTAGTCTATTCAACAAAAAGAACTACAGAACAAGAAAATGGGTAACTTAGCACTAGAAACACCTGCCTTTTCTCTGAGCCTGTCACTTCCTTCATCATCATCATCATCATCATCATCATCATCACCATCATCATCCTGTTGATTGTTGAATTTTTCCAGTGACGTCCAGTAATGTCTCCATTTGTTCTAGCCTTGACATTTTAGAAGCCTCTCTTTACTTGCCCCTTGGTGCCACATTGGAGGCTCTTTCAGGGTCAGAGGAATGAGATCCATCATTGCTACTGGTTTTGGCATATGAATACGTCACAGGGAAGTTTGCCTGGCTCTCCCTTGTGGGCAGATAATGTCGGTAGCTTGCCAGGTTCTCCGAGAGGGAGAACTAGGCTATACGATGTCCAGGAGCTTTGTTTTACAGTCTCTGGATGTTGGCCATTGATGGGATTACATGGCACTGGGGGCAGTTTCTGGGTGTGACCACCTAGCTATGGGAAAATGGGGGATCTGGGTAGAGGAGGCCCAGTCCCGATCCAAGCAGGCTTGGAGATCTGAACCCCAGGTCCCACACACCTGGGTTCCTCTGCCAGTTCCTTCATGCGTGAGGCTTGTCTGAACATGTGGAGAGGAGCTTTGGGCATGGCTGTGGCTGGGCTCCAGAGGTTTTCAGCTGTGGGGGGCTCTGCTCGGGGCAGGGAGGGAAACTGAAGCCCACCCCCTCCAAGGGGCCCCGGGGAAGACAGCCAGGCGCAGGGATAAGAGACTCTCTTCCTTAGCATTTATAAATCCCATGTTCAAATAATAAAGTTACTCGCAATTTTTCTTGAAGTCAGTCTTCTATCTTCAAAATTTCCCCTGTCAAGGTTATTTAGGTTTAGTCCAGTAGAAACAGTTTCCTTTTTATTCTAAGAAGGATATTTGGGGCCAGGGCTGAGAGACATAGTGTGTCTATACTTGGACTGTATTCCATTCCATGCCATCTCATTATCAAATTGTTCCAGAAACACGGCCAACCCCATACCATAGGAATCTTTAACTGTCTCCCGGGGCCAGAAACAAGCACACACCAGGATATCCTGGAATGCACCAGGCTGGTTGTCTGGTGATTGCTTGGCTGGGTTGCAAGGCTTCCTGCTGGTGAACTATGGTATCACTGCTACATCCACTGAGACAAAACAGTATTATCCATTTCCAATATTGACTGTCCATTTTCTAATGATAAACCCCGAGCTCTCTGATTCCATGTAAGAGGTGGCACTCCAACAGGACCCCTCCTTTGTATGCCCATATGTCTGATTCTAATTCCATTTCTCAGCGCTTTAACCTGCATTGCTAAAGCAGCCTGCTACCTAGCATCTAAAGCAAGTTTCTTCTGCAATTTGTCTTTCTATAGTGCACTTCTCATCTCACCACTATTTCCAAACTGTATAGTACTCCAGTTTCAAAAGAATAAAAACAAAAAGTTTACACGATTCAGGTAAATTCCTGGAATACTGGCACCAGGATATTTTTCTATCTTCCAGCCTTTTTTCTTTTTAAGAAGCTGTTTCCTCTGCTAATTTTTCCAACTTTTTCCAGTTTCATTGAAATAAAATTGACATATAGCACTGGATTAGTTTAAAGAACACAACATAATAATTTGACAAATCTATTTGCTAACAGTTGCAAATGTTACAGTAAATTTATGTAACATTCAAAGAATTGCAATGTTCTTTTCTTGTAGTGAGAAATTTAAATATCTACTCTCCTAGTGATTTTCTTTTTCTTTTTTAATTGAATCGCCACTGAGATACACAGTTGCAAATTTCATGACTGGGTTTCAGTCACACAATGTTCCAACACCCGTCCCTTCTCCTAGTGATTTTTAAATATACCATATATATGTGTTAACTACAGTGATGCTGAACAGTTACTTTCACAGCATTTATTAATATTTTAAGTGGAAATACATACCTTTAGCCACCTACCCACTTTCTATCCACCCATTCCTTGCCTCTGGCAAGCACAATATGACTTGCTTATATGAGTTGTCTCTGTGAGGTCCCCATTTAGGTGAGATCATTAGTCTTTCTGTGCCTGGCTTAATTCACTTACATCCTTCTTTCTCTGTCCACAACTCTACCAAATAACTAGGAATTCTACAATCATCACCTCAGTTACATTCACGATTCAGCTTTTGGCCTGAAATGTGTTTTCTCCCCTCATCTAATGTTTGGGGATGTTCGTTATTGTGATCATTACTCTGGGTTCAGTTCTAAAAATGTCATCTGAGTGTACTGATATTGTTTCCAGTGGCAGAGTTCGGAATACTCTCTGTAGAAAATAATTTGGAAAAATGTGAGAATGCTAAATATGCTTTTATTAAATTATCTGCCATATCTTATTTTCTATCCAAAAATAATAATTTACAAAGAAATGCATTATACTGCTAGTTGCAATAGTAAGAAATGCAATTAAACAAATGTCCTTTTGCTGCAGAATGCTCAAAACAGTAGTTATTAAGCTTTTGTTTTGGGTGATATTACAAGCAGTGCTCAGTAAACCCAAGAAAGGGAACATCCCTGGGATTCTTAGCCAGTGGAGCCAGCAGTTTAATGCTTAGACCCTGTGGTGCCAGGGATTACTCTGGTGGTGCCTGGGGATCCCTAAAGCTGCACCTGGAGATGGCAATGAGATGACATGGGCCAGGGAGAGACCCAGAATCAGATATATGCAAAGCATGCAGTTTAACCCTGACACTATCTCTCTGGTCCTAAACTATTTTTTTTCACTATTTCCTATTTCTAGTCACAAGCCAAAGTCAAATTCAAATTGTGTGTTTATGTGTGTATGCATAATATTTAAAATAAGTTATATGAGGCAGTATATTCAACTCATCCCATTTTTTTATGGGCAGAGAGTCTCTAACTCGTGTGCCTGGCTGTCTTCCCCGGGGCCCCTCGGAGGGGATGAGCCCCAGCTTCCCTCCCTGCCTCGAGTAGAGCTCCCAGCGGCCACTAGCAGTTACACCCAGAGACTGTGTCCCCATCCCACCTCCCCCCTCTCCCCCAGCACCCATGTAATCCCATCAACAGCCAGCCTCCAGAAAGATAGAAAGTAGGCTATCGTGTAGCCTACTTCTCCCTCTGGGAGAAACTGACAAACTACCAGGAGTTTCCTGCCCACATGGAAGAGCCTCATAAGGTCCCCATGGTGTGTTTATATGCCAAAACCAGTAACAAGCTGGGTCTCATTCCCCTGACCTCTCATTCCCCTGATCCTGAAAGAGCCTCCAATGTGGTATCGTTGGGAAGGATGAATAAAGAGAAGCTTCTAAAATCAAAGGGCTAGGACGAATGGAGACATTACTGAGACCGCTCGAGAAATTTGACAATCAACAGGATGATGATAATGATGATGATCCCATTTTTTTTTTATAATGCTACCTGCTAAAACCTACCCATCAGAGCTTAGAAACCGTTGGGTTTTTATATAAGCCATAGTTCAAAAGTGACTAGATCGAAAATATAACAACAAAATGGAATATTATTTAGATACATGTTTATTAAAATAATAAATGTCAATATGAAGTAGAGGTATCATGAGTGAAGTGAATGAAAGGGAGGTCAAATACTGAGTTATCTCACTCATATGTGAACAATGAAGAAACAGTGAGAGAATGAAAAAAGGCCAGTAATGAGGCCTGGGAATCTGGAGATCTGAGTGTTGTAAGGTGGTGTGGGGGTGAGAGGAGGGAGGCCCGGAGGCTGGTGCAGGCTGATGGTACTCGTGCTGGATGAGGTGCAGCAACAAGTGCTGTATTCCTAAAACACTCATATGACTAGCATTATAAATCACGGTGTCTGAGTTTTAAAAAATTAAACAATTTTAATAGCACTGTCGTCCGGTTGTTCATCGATTTGCTCGAGTGGACACCAGTAACGTCTCCATTGTGAGACTTGTTGTTACTGTTTTTGGCATATCGAATATGCCATGGGTAGCTTGCCAGGCTCTGCTGTGCGGGCGAGATACTCTCAGTAGCTTTCCGGGCTCTCCGAGAGGGACCCGGGTTGGCCACATGCAATGCAAAAACTCTACCCGCTGTTCTATCGCAACAGTCCAAACAATTTTAATGTGACGTTAAATAATAAAAAGCAAGGAACTAATCATTGACAGTCTACATTGAGAGAGGGGGATTAGGGCCCACCTAGAGTACTCAGGGTTTACTCCTGTGGAATTTGGGACAGCTGGCAAGAGCCCTGCCCTGTCTCTGCTCCACCATCTCCTTGGCCCCTGCAGAGGCTTTGTAAAGTAAGGGTGCCTTGGGAAGGTTCTCTGGGTATCTTCATGATGTCCAAAATTTTCCTAATAGTTGAAAGTAATTTTTGTTGAAATAACATTGATTGCCATGATTTTCCATGCTTTAGGAATACTTTTTGTCCAGGGTAACAGGAAGCCCAGGTGCTTCCTTTGAAGAAAATATCACAAAGGCAAACTAGTGCCAGACTGAGAACTCACCATGAAGCATGCAGGAGGCCAGGACCCAAACAGACTCCACATAGTTTCACTGGATCTCTTGATGATGGTCTCCAACTGAACGAAGAGCACAAAGGGCTTTAATCCTGAGGAATGGCAGGGTTTTAATTTTTTTTCAAGAAGCAAGGTCCCACCCCTCTTGGGTGCCAATAGACTCCTACCCTGGAGTTGCCATGGCAACTGGAAAGACTCAGAGTGCAGGTAGGTGTTTCATTTACATGTTAATATATGACAATTAAGGTAAAATGGGGGGAAGTCAGTCACCTAGTGGGGAAAAAGGTGATTGTGTAGTTGCCTCTGGATTCCATCTTGGGTTCTGCTGGTATTGACAGATGTGAAACCCACATCCTGAGATCTGCCAGAGGGTGTCAGCTAAATATTGAAGAACCCATACGAGGCTTCGTGCTGACAGCTAGCTAGTTCCACCTCTCAGTTTCTCACTCTTCTTCAAAAGTACTTTGTCATACCACACCCACAACTGAAGTGCTGAAATCTCCCCATCTCCAGCTCCATCTGTGGGGCCCCTACAACATATGTTAATCTGCTTAATATTTCTATGTCATCTTTTCACAAAAACTTGGGACTTTGTGTGACTTTGGTTAACTCTAAAGCACACTCATTTTCTATGTGGGGGCCACACTCAGCTATGCTCAGGGCTTGCTCCTGGCTCTGAGCTCAGGGATCACTCTTAGTGGGCTTAGGGGACCATTTAGAATGTCCAGGAATCAAACTCCAGCTGGCCACATGCAAAGCAAGTGCCCTACCCACTATACTATCTCTCTAGCACCAAGTGTATTAATTTTATTTCACAAATGTGCATTGGTCATAAATACTATATGCTAGTGTACAAAGGTACTTCAAATCTAACATGGAAATAAAAAGTCTCTATTTCTAATAGAGGTGATTGCTGAGTGATTAAATATGTTTTTACTCCAAAAAGTCAAGGAAAGAGAAAAGAATTTGTTTGGCAAGCAGAGTCTAAGTTAGGATTGGGGTGAGGCTTGGGGCAAGAGCACTGGTGACCACTAAGTGTCTTGTCTGGCATCCCAACGTGCTCAAGAATCCACTGAGTCCTAAGGAAACTACACATCCTATTGTCTGTGCAGATACCGGCTCCCTCTGAGCAACACAGTTTAGTTGACCCTTGCCAGTTCTACCATTTGAGAAGTTTTCATTCACCTCTTTCTGTAGGTAATAAGTGATTTTTAAAGATTGCACTCAATGGAGGGATAATATGACATTTTACTTAAGCAACAGAATAAGGAAAGTTAGGAAATGGACAGATTGAAGTCAGCAGGCCCAAATAAAGTTATGATAGTCCAAATGAATAAGGGGAAAACAGAAGCTAACAGAAAAACAGTTGGAATGAAGAGGCGGGAAAGGATATTGAAATGTCAAATGCACAGGCTAGAGGCAGTGGCTTCTGTGGAGACAGGAGTAATGTGGTGGTGGTGGTGGGAGGGTTCTGGGAGATTAAACTCTCCTATCATCCTGCACCCCTTCTAGACTCACAGGTAAAATTAAATATCTACTTGCTCTTCTGACACAATTCTAGAGATAAACCTTCTTTCCCTTCCTCCACCTTGCTCCAAAGTTTCCAATCCACTGCTAACTCTAAGTAGCATCTCTGAAGCCACAACTTCATGTGGGGGTGAAGAAAGGGACATGGAGGTGGAGGGGAATTAAGGATGACTTCCTTTCTCCAACACCTCTGGGAAAATAATACTTACCTCATGAACTTGAAGTGAGAATAAATAAGATAATGTATGGACTGTGTCTAGCACATGGCATGCTCTCTATAAATCATTTCCTTTTCCTCTGCTGGAGTGACTAACCCCTGAGCCCTTCTCTTATCCAAAAAATTTCAACCCAGATCTGTTTTCATCTCAAAAATATTTATAAGTTTCCTAGTGCAAGACTGAAATGACAAGTTTTCACTTCCTTTTTCAGGCAAGATGAATTTTTTTTAATCGTATTGAATAAAGTAGGCGCTAGGTGAAAGATTTTCCCCCCTTTAGACTGTGTTTCAACTGTGAAGAAATTCTCTTTTCTGATAATCCTCCTTGAAATTTAACATTCTTGTCACTCTTATTCTTAATGAAAAAAAAAAAGTGCTAGCAGCAACACATCTGAAGATTCCCTGTGCCCATTTAAAAGTTAATTCTTTAGTGCTTTACAAGTTACCAGAAACACTACACCTAAAAAAAAAGTTGCAGAGGTCTCTATTAAAGTTGTTCTTTTTATAAAAGTGCAGTCACAAATCGATGCATTATTAATGAAGAGTTTTCCTCTGTGGGTCTGTACAGTTGTGTAGAGGCTCCAGACTTGATAGTGACTCCTGACTGGGGGAGGGGTCGAGGGAATTGACACAATGGGGGCTTTCAGCTCCAGAAGAATCTCACTTAAGAACACTGATGCTATTTCCCCCTCCACTGCAAATCTAAGACCAGCTTGTTATGAGACCTGGGGACAATGATTGAAGTCATTTAAATCTTCATTTTTACTTTAAGATGATTATAAAATACACTGTTTCTTCAGAGGCCAGAGCTAAAGTGCAGTACATAGGACATTGATCATGCACATACCGGCCCAGGGTTCGATTCCAGCACCGCATATGGTCCCATTACCCTGACAAGAATGATCATCAGTGCAGTGCCAAGAGTAAATAAACCCTGAGCAATGTCAGGTGGGGCCCCAAAACAAACACATGAAAAATCCACCTTTCTTTCCTCTACTGGAAGCAAAAACACCAGCATGAATAAGGGGGGCAGCAAGAGAGTACTGGACTAAGGTGCCTGCTGTGCATGCACCAACCCAGACCCACTGCTGGCAACCCGCTGAGCACCGCAGGATGTGAGCCAAACTTCCCAATCTCCCAAATAACTCATTTATATAACTATAAAACCCAGGTTGCCTACAGCTAAAGTCTGGTCCTAGATTTGCCACTCATGGCCATTTCATTGCTTGTACCTCATTTCCTTCTCTGTAAAATGAAATAAAAACAGTATTTACCTGAGAGTTGCTGCAAAGAATAGTTTAGTAGGTGTAAAATGGTTAGAAAAGCATCTGAGACAGTTCCCTGGTCCATGGCTACTGTCCAGGAGAGGAGAGCTCCAGGCCGGCTCTACCAACAGAGCTTCAAGAAATGATCTGTTCTCCAACAGACGGGAAGTACTGACTTACTAATGGTCAACTAATGTTCACAACCACACAAAGTTAATGTGACCAGGACTAAACTTTCAGAAAAGTATGTTGCCTACACACCATTTAGGAATTATACAAATCAGCATTTCCAGTTTTCTATTTTTTAAAAATTCGAAGTTATTTTGCATCACTATAACAATATCCAGCCTTAAAAATTGACATAAGTGGATATTATATTAAGATTCCAGAGACCTGGACAGTCTGGGTCAGGCAGCTCTTTGTGGGGGCTTAGCAGCTGCTAAGTCTGAGTGTGGGATTAAGTCCATAGCTCAATACTCCCACCAGGCCCAGTTCTCATGTATGCATTTGAGTTTGAGATCGCAGAAGCAAAGGAATTTTGTGCATAGGAAATCATTAGCGGTACTGTAAATTACAGAACCTCAATTTAAAGAAGTTTAAAAATGAAAAGAAGTTAATCAGTAAATATTTGCTTTCAAAAAGTGCCACCCAGCCCAGCCCCAGCAGCTACATCCACATTCCCCACCACAGCCACCTGAGCTCATCTATCAGCAGCACTTCAGAGACTGACTCAAGATTAGATCTCGAATAGATGAACTAGCTGCAAAAAATTCCCAAATACACGGGCCTCCAGTTGAGAACTCCAGGCAGCCTCAGGAGTGGGGAGGGCCAAAGTTGCACCCCGTGGAAAACCTGACAGTTGCACTTGCATCCCAAGAGCTGCCTCCATGCCTTGGTCCAACTCCACCTTCTCATGACTGAGCTCTACCTAACACCATGCACAAAGGTCAAATCAAAATGGATCAAAGACCTCCAGATCAGAACAGAGTCCATCAGGTACATTGAAAATATGATTGCAAAACCCTCTACGCCATCGAGACTAAAGGTATCTTTAAAGAGAACACTCCACTGGCCAACCAAGTGGAAACAGAGTTAAACAGATGGGACTACCTCAAACTCAGAACTTTCTGCACCAAAAAAGACACAGCGAACAGAATTCAAAGACAATCGACAGAATGGGAAAGAATATTCACCCAATACCCATCCAATAATGGGTTGATATCAAGGATTTACAAGGCACTGGTTGAACTCTACAAAAAGAAAACATTGAACCCCATCAGAAAATGGGGTGATGAAGTGAATAGAAACTTTCTCAAAGAAGAAATCCAAATGGCCAAACAGCATGTGAAAAAATGCTCTTCATCACTAATCATCAGGGAGATGCAGATCAAAACAATAATGATATATAATCTCATACCACAGAGACTGGCCCACATCCAAAAGAACAAAAGCAACCGGTGTTGGAGTGGATATGGGGAGAAAGGGACTCTCCTTCACTGCTGGTGGGAGTGCCGACTGATTCAGCCATTTTGGAAAACAATATGCATGATTCTCAAAAGATTAGAAACTGAGCTCCCATTTGACCCAGGAATACCACTTCTGGGAATATATCCCGGAGATGCAAAAAAGTGTAGTAGAAATGACATCTGCACTTATATGTTCATTGCAGCACTGTTTACAATAACCAGAATCTGGAAAAAACTCAAGTGCCCGAAAACAGATGACTGGCTAAAGAAAATCTAGTACATCTATACAATGGAATACTATGCAGCTGTTAGAAAAGATGAAGTCATGAAATTCACATATAGATGGATCAAAATGGAAAGTATCATGTTAAGCGAAAAGAGTAAGAAAGAGAGGGACCGATGTAGAAAAATTGCACTCATTTGTGGAGTATAAAGTAACAGAATGGGAGACTAACACCCAAGATTATTAAAGATAAGTACTGGGGGGATTACTCCACAGCTTAGAAGCTGGCCTCACATACTGAGGGAAAAGGCAGCTCAGTTAGAGAAGGGATCTCTAAGTAAATGGTCCTAGGAGGATCCGCTGGAGATGAGAGACGCATACTGAAAGCAGACTACAGACTGAACATGATGGCCACTCAATTAATTACCTCTATTGCAAACCACAATACCCAAAAAGAGAGAGAGAGCAAAAGGGAATGCCCTGCCACAGAGGCAGGGTGGGGGAGGGGGAGCGGGGCAGGGATGGTGGGAGCAATGCTGGGACCATTGGTGGCGGAAAATGGGCACTGGTGGAGGGATGGATACTTGACCATTGTATGACTGAAATGTAAGCACAGAAGTTTGTAAGTCTGTAACTGTAACTCACAGTGATTCACTAATAAAAAAAAATAAATAAATAAAATTAAAAGCTGCCCTATTGTGTAGGAATTATAAAGGACAACACAAAAACCTTTACTACATAGGAAAAAATGTATTCTAATGGTCTAGAAGTGAGGGATAGAAAATTTCCCTGATTCCAGGAAATTTGCTCCGTGGCTAGCAGCCTGCCTCATGGCTGGGGGAGAAGGCAGCTGGGATAGAGAAGGGATCACTAAGTCAATGATGGTTGTTGGAGGGACCGTTTGGGATGGGAGATGTGTGCTGAAAATTGATAAAAGGCCAAACACTATGGTCTTTCAGTATCTGTATTTCAAACCATAATGCCCCAAAGTAGAGAGAGAGTAAGAGGGAAATTGTCTGCTATAGAGGCAGGGGGAATGGTGGGATGGCGAAAGGGGGCGGGATACTGGGGGCATTGGCGGTGGAAAATGTATACTGGTGGAGGGATGGGTGTTCGATCACTGAATGACTGAAACTCAAACATGAAATCTTTGTAACTGTATCTCAGGTGATTCGATTAAAAAAAAAAGTAGGCACAGCAAAAAAAAAAAAAAAAAGAGTTACCAAAGGAAAAAAAAGAAAATTTCCCCGATTATAAAACAAACCCTGGAGCTAGAGTAATAGCACAATGGGTAGGGTTTTTGCCTTGCACACAGTCAACTGGGTTTGATTCCCAGCATCCCATATGGTCACCCCCAAGCACCGTCAGGAGTGATTCTTGTGTGCAGAGCCAGGAGTAACCCCTATGCATCGGTGTGACTCAAAAAGCAATGTGTATATATATATGTATATATATACATATGTGTGTGTATATATATATGTATATATATATATATATATATATACCCTTTTGATATCAGGCAGAGACTGATCCAAAGAGAATAGAAGTTCTATACCATGCTGAATTTGAGAGTGTCAACACTTAATTATCATGATCTTTTTTATTTTAGGTACCGTGGTTTACAGTACTGTGAGTGGTAGGGTTTCATGCAAACCATGTTCCATACTGCACCCCCCACCACGGTCTTAGGGCACCCCTCCTGATCAAACCTTCTCCCCCACTCTCCCCTTCCATGATATGCTCATTTCTCAGGTTTTGTTGCCTGTGGGCATTTGTTAATTCCTTACTGTGTTTCTTTATATCCCACAAATGTCAAGATTTGTAGAAATCTTAACAATCTTGTCTGTGGCAACACATGAGCAATACTCTGCTCTGTAACTTACCAGCTGTGTGATTTTGAGAAAATTACTTTCCTTGTCTTGCCTAGTTTCCTCATCTACAAAATGAGCATAATACCAAACTTGGAAGTGCACTAGGCCACTCACACATGCTACACACCAAGCACCTACCCCTCATTAGGCAGTAAATGCTCTAAAAATCTTGATGGTTTTCCATCTTATTAATTCTCCTCAGTTACTTAAAATGGATGGTAATCAGACATTGATGTGCTATTTTGGAATAAAACAGAAAATAGGAAACAAGGGACTATCTGGCAGACATAATAATTACTGAGTCTTCTTTCTCTTAAACAAAAATCTGAAAGTACTATTTTACATGCAGCAGCACTCAAATAATACCGCCAGCAAGAGGAATTAGAATACTGAGTAGGTGTAAATGACTTAGCTGTCACCTAGAAATTTAGTTTCGGAAGTACTACTAATAATGCTGATATTGAGTGTTCTTTTTAATAGAAACAGATATTGCCTTATTCGTTCATTATTTCATTTAGTCTTCACAATCACAAAGGTAGTTGAAATTAAGTTCTAGGGAATTTTGTAACTGGTCTTCAACTGTGTACAGATAAATGTACATAATATTTTTAAGCCCCCACATTAAAATCTGATATCTCTGTATCACTGTCATCCCCTTGCTCATCAGTTTGCTCGAGCGGGCACCAGTAACATCTCCATTGTGAGACTCGTTGTTACTGTTTTTGGCATATCGAATACGCCACTGGTAGCTTTCCAGGCTCTTGGTAGTTTGCCAGGCTCTCCAAGAGGCACAGAGGAATCAAACCTGGGTTGGCCATGTGCTAGGCAAACGCCCTACCCGCTATGCTATTGCTCCAATGTGGCCTAGATAGTATTTAAAACAACAACAAAAAAACCTATATTGGGCTATGGTGTCAGACAGATAGTACAGTGGGTAAAGTACCTGCCTTTCACAGGCCGACTGATCTGATCTCCAGTACCCCTTATGGTTCCCCTGCCCAGTCAGGAGTGATCCCTGAGCATCTCTTGGTGTGGCCCAAAACAAAAAACAAAATGAAAGAAAACATTATTTGATAGTCCAGGAATATGCCTCAAGTGGAAAAACACATACCTAGTAAATGTCAGACCGTGTTTTATACGTGGCATCACAGTCACATCCCCCAACTGCAGCGCTGAAAGATGCAGTCCTGAAAGTGTCCAGCCACCAAACTGTCACACCCACACACTGGGCCAATCAACACCAGGAGAAACCCAAAGTCTCCCTAGCACCAGAGGGGGCTGGCCCCATAAAAAAAAAAAAAAAACATAAAACTGGGGCTAGAGAGAATACAGAGGGTAGGGCACTTGCCTTGCATACAGCCAACCCAGGCTCAATCCTCAATACCCCATAGGATCACCTGCTTCCACCAGGAGTGATCCCTGAGTCCAGAACCAGGAGTAACCCTAAACATTGCTAAGTGTGGGCCCCCTCCCTCTGCAAAAAAGAAGCCAAACAAACACATAAAACTGCAGCCAGTGGATAAGGTCCTTGCCTTCCACAAGGCCCACCGCTTCAATCCCCAGCACCCCATATGGTCCCCCGAACCTACCAGAAATAATCCCTGAGTATTAGTAATCCCTGAATAATCACAGAGTCAAGGAGTAAACACTCACTGGGTGTGGCCCAACATCCATTCCCACCCCCCAAAAACAAACAAACAAAATATAAAACTAAGAGGGCCAAGAATAACTCAAAGGCAAACGAGCAGCTTTGAGGGCAGGTTACCCAGGTTTAATCCCTGGCAAGTCATTGTCCACTAAGCACTTTTGGAAGTGACCCCCCCCCCCATAACACACACACACACACACACACACACACACACACACACACACACACATACAGTGTGCACAAGCAATGTGCTGGGAGTAGTCCTTGAGCACTGCCTGGTATGTCACAAAAATAAAGTAAAATGAGAAAAAAATATATTTAAAAGAATCATTAGGGGCTGGAGCGATAGCACAGTGGATAGGGCATTTGCTTTGCACAAGGCCGACCCAGGTTCGATCCCTGGCATCCCATATGGTCCCCCAAGCACCCCTGGGAGTAATTGCATTAACCCCTGAGCATCTCTGGGTGTGATGAAAAAAAGCAAAAAAAAAAAAATCATTAGTTATAGTGATACCAAGTGAGCAGTGTAATCAGAAAAGATGCAAATACCACAATTAAACGACTATGGCCCCTGGGCTAGGGAGATAGCTTAAAGGGCTAATTGTGTTTGCTTGAAATAAAGGTAGCCTGGGTTTGATCCTTAGCATGGTCCTCCAAGAATCTCCAGGAGCAACCCTTAAGCATTGTGCTAGGAATAGTTCACGTGCTGTAACTGGTAACTCAGTCATTGAAAAAAATAACAGAGAGGTTAAATGGGGGGAGAACATATCAGACCTCTCTCCTCTCCCTTTTGGAACAAGTAAATCAATGCTCATTGTTCACAATATAATTATAGACTAGAGGGCTGCAGAGATAGCACAGGGAGCAAGGAGCTTGCTTTGCATATGGCCAATCCCAGTTTGACCAGTGGTGCTATGCCAGGAATGATCCCTCAATACAAGGCCAGAAGCAAAGTACTGCTAAGTTTGGCCCCCAAACCAAAATAGCACATCAAAACAAAACACACACACATACAGAGTAAAATGTTTCTGGGCTGGAGAGACAGAACACAGAGATTAAGGAGCTTGCTTTGCATGAGATGAATCACTGTTTGATCCCCAAACACTGTAGGCCCTGAGCACCACTAGGTGTGATCCAAACTCCTTGGACTCCCCCAAAAAAGTTTCAGGGCTAGGGAGAGCACTCAAAGGGCAAAGCTCACACTTTGCATGTAGGAGTTCCAGATTTGATACCCAACATTCCACGGTCCCCAGAACACACAGGAGTCATGCCTAAGCACCATTAGGTTTGGACCAAAAAGATAATTCTGTTTGAAGTACTAATAAAGAAATAATTTACAGGGGCTAGAGTGATAGCACAGATGGTAGGGCATTTGCCTTGCATGAAGTTGACCCGGGTTCGATCCCCAGAATCCCATATGGTCCCCTGAGCACCGCCAGAAGTAATTCCTGAGTGCATGAGCCAGGAGTGACCCTGTGCTTCGCCGGGTGTACCCAAAAGGAAAAAAAAGTCTGCACTCCAGAATGAAAACAAAGCAATAACCCATATAAAAATTTGCCCTATCTCAAATTTATGTGTCTTCCATAAGTGAAAAATAGCTTTTCTTAAATGGGAGGTCTTAAGAAATCAGCACAGTCAGAAAAATAGCTTATTCCCCAACTCTAGCGCTGCCAGGTGTGACCCTGACCACCTGTCACAACCACACAACTGGCCAAGCATCACTAGGAGCAGTCCAAAATTCCCTAAGCACCGGAGGGTGTGTTACACATAAGAAACAGATAAATAAGGGCCAGAAAGATAGCTCAAAGGCAACTGAGCAGTTTTATGTTTGGGAGGCTTGGATTTAATCCCTGGCAATGCATGGTCCCCAGGGCACTGTCAGGAGTGATCCCTCAACACTGGGTGAAGAACAGACAGACCCTGAGAACTGCTAGATATGGCCACTTAATAAATATTTAAGAGATGCTTCCAGGGGCTGGAGTGATAGTACAGCAGGTAGGGCATTTGCCTAGCATGTGGCTGACCCAAGTTCGATTCCCAGCATCCCATATGGTTCCCCATTAGACACCTCAATATAAGGATAATGGCAGCTAAAATATTTCACATGATATCATACCCGAAATGCTTAGGAGAATTTTTTTTTTTGCATTTTTTGATCACACCTGGCGATGCACAGGGGCTACTCCTGGCTCTGCACTCAGGAATTACCCCTGGGGGGTGCTCAGGGGACCATATGGGATGCTGGGAATTGAACCCGGGTCGGCCGCGTGCAAGGCAAATGCCCTACCCGCTGTGCTATTGCTCCAACCCCAGGAGAATTTTTTTAAAATCACTCATCATCCCAAGAACCAGGAAAATCACAACTTAAATATGAGAAAAGAGCACCAAGATGAATTGGATTTGTAAATCAGAATCACCTGACATGATTTTTACAGCAGATATAATGAATAGGGTTTCACAAGCAATTATGAATTCTCTTGGAAGAAATTTAAAAATTAGGACATCTCTGTAAAAAGGAATGAAACTGCAACATGTGTCACAGTGTGGACAAACATAAAAGACATGCCAAGAGAAATCAGTTATACCCACTCAAATCCACATGCTTTGTATGGAAGCATTTTTATGAAATATTCAGAGAAGAAAAATCTATAGAGACAAAAAGTAGATTTGTGTTTGCGTGAGGCTGAAGGTGATATGAAATAAGGAGTCACTGTTGGCATGGCTACAGACTTTTATTTGGGCTGATGAAAATGCTCTAAAATTATATTGTTTGTGTAAATACATAACCACACTTAAAACTTAAAATGTAACACTGAGAGTGGAATTTAGGGTGGTAAATTTTATCTTGACAAAAATTTAAGTTTAGATTAAAAAATTTTTAATAATCAAATGAAAGTCATCAAACTAAAAAAATACCTCGGTGAAATTTAAAAAAATTACTATGTGAACTCAGTGGTAGAAAGGGAATGAAAAGAGGCAGAAATCAGTCAGACTGATGACAGATCAATAGAATCTGCCCAGAACGACAAAGAGAAAATAGGCTGGGAAAACAAAAACAGCATCTGAGTCCCGTGAAGCAACAATAAAAGATGCATCTTCAGAGTCTCAGAAAGAAATGAAAGAGTGGGGTCTAAAAAGTATTTTAAGAAATAATGGCTGAACACTTTCCAATTTTTCAAGTGTTGAAAGAACTGTCAGCCACGAGTACTCTATCCAGAGAGGGGTAAAGGGGAAATAAAGACATCATCAGACACAGACAAACAGACCTTGTTGCTAGCAAGACTACCCTTACAAGTAGTCTGAAAAGTCCTACAAACAGAAAGAAAATAATAAGAAAGCTAAGGCATTAGCAAAAAAGGAAGGACAACAAAATCTCCAGCAATACAGATTTGTACAATTCAATTTTTATAACAAGTTCTTGAACTGTTTTGATGACTGAAACAGAATTATGATTTTATAATAAAAATATTTTAAAGTGAAAAAATAAAAATTATATATATATGAAAGCATGTTTTTATACTTTACTCCACGTGGTAAAAGGTCAATACAAGCAGATTGTGGCATGCTGTGCATGCTTATTCTAATGCCTGAACACAAAAATCTTTTATTTATTTTTTAAAAAGCAATATAAATAAATTAGTAACATATCCTAAAATCTTGTTCAACTAATTCAGAACAGAAAAAGAAGAAAATAGATAATCCAAGTTATACTTGGGGGATAGAAAATAAAAAATAAAATAGCAGAACTGTTCCCTAAATATTTTAATTGCCTTAAATGTAAATTATTTAAACATACCAATTAAAAGACTTATTTGCAGAGGAAATAAAAAAATGATTCAACAATTTATCATTTTTAGAGAGGGGGGTCCACACACACGGAACCCAGGGCTTACTCTCAGCTGTTCTCAGCACTCACTCTGGTGGTGCTCAGGAAATCATGAGGTCCTGTGGACTGAACCAGGGTCAGCTGCATGCAAGGTGCACACCTTAACCCTGTACTGTATCTCTGACTCTGAGTCTCACAGATAGCATGTTGCTACACCTTACATACAAAAAACCATTTCAAACACGCCAGCAGCAGTATACCAAGATGGAAAGAAGCAAATAATTCAAATATAAATTAAAAAACACAGAAGGGGCCAGTGATGGGACACATTCCTAACATGTGTGAGGTCTGGTGCTCCCTATCCAGCATCCCATGACCCCAAGCCCTTGTGAGAGTGGCCTGAGTAGACCGGGACCCACCGGGCTCAATCAGCCTGGCATTGCCAGGATCAGTATCCAGACGTGAGGTCTGCACTGAGGCAGAACACGGCTGGAACCAACCCTGTGAATGAAAAAAACAAAAACCGAAATGTAAACGAGTAAATTTAAAAAAAAAATTTAAAAAGTGATTTCTAAACATGGATCATTTGACTAGAAAATTCTATGTACTTACATATAAAAATTATCAGTATTAGTAAATCAAGTCTGTGGATAAAGTTGGGTTGACGTTCCCTGGCTGCTGGGAGCTTGTGTTTGTTGATTGCCCTCCAACCTGTCAACTGCCTTTGTCTACTGATCAGACTCTGACTTGTAAATATTGTCGTTCTCTTCTCTGTACTGTCATTTGCATGGTTAGTTATTTCAGGGCAATTGCTTTTTGTGTGGATACAGGAAGAGTTAAAAAGACAAGCCTGCGGCTTGGGAATTGATTGACTCCAAATAATATTACCTCCTGAACATCTACTCTCTCAACTTAAGCCTCAGTTGCTCTTCTTAAATCCCCAAAAACAGGCTCCAGAGGAGGGACTGGATGGACCCAGGGCAAGCAGTGACCTAGATATCCTGGCATCGAAATGGGCCTGGCCAAAGTGCCCTAATGCTTAACTATAAATTAAGAGCTTGGTCATGGACAAATTCTGTCATGATCCAAAAAGCAATAACTAGATTTGGACCCTCCTGGGGTTAGGAATGATTAATCTGGCCTGAGCATTGTAGTCTGAGTCTGTAGCGAGATGTCCCCAGGAGAGTCACCCTATAAGCCTAAAAGTGTCTATTATGTGTCCATACAGAATGGTAAAAATTAGGAAGTAGGATTCACTGTTTCACTGTCATCCCATTGTTCATCGATTTACTCAAGTGGGAGCCAGTAACATTTCCATTCATCCCAGCCCTGAGATTTTAGCAGTCTAAGATGTTAATTAACTTGCAGGTCTAAGGAGAGGAGAAACACACTTTAAGGGTTGTTTTGCCCTTGTGGGCTGCAGGTGGTTGGGAAGTCTGGAAAAACATCTTTGATTGCGCTTCCCCTGGGGAGGCGTGGTTGGGAGGTGTGGTGAGAGAATAAAGAGTGGCTGTGGGGATAAAGGGGGGATTGAATGAGAGAAGAGAGATGATTACTAGACAGCAGGGAGGGGGGAGGAGATGGATACAGCAGGAAGAAAGAATTGCGTGGTTTGAGAGAGATAGGCACAGAGAGACAGAGAGGGTCAGAGAGAGCCGGGAGAGATGAGAGATTGAATAAATGGCAACTAATGAGCTTGACCCTCGTTCTTCCTTCATCCGTCCAAGGCAAGAGCCGTCCCAGATGGAGAAGTGGCTCGAGAGCACAGAACTTGGGTATCGAGAGAAAGCCGACCAGAGAGCCTGAGAACATCCTTTAATGCGTAATCCCCCCACGAGAGGGGTTTTCACAGTCTGAGAGAGGGGTATTTACACAAGTCCTTCAATATTTAAAAAAATGTATACCATGACCTCTTGAAATTTATCCCAGGTATACAAGGTTTATCCCAGACATACAGGTATACAAGCCTGCTCAGATCAGAACTGGGCATCCTTCATCCAGACCCCTCATTTTCCAGTAGCTTGGCAGCCACACCCACAAACTGCCGCCCAGCATTGAGTAATCCCATCAATGGCCAAGATCCAGAGACTATAAAACAATACTCCTCATGGTGATTCAATAAAATTTAAAAAAAGGAAAAAACAATAAATAAAAATAAAGTCATAAAAATAATAATAGGGCTCCGGGAAGCACGAGGTCATGCCTAGGCTAGCCTACTTAGCCTAGTTCTGATAGCCTAGTTCTCCCCACTCAGAGAAGCTGGCAAGGTACTGAGAGCATCCTGCCTGCATAGCAGAGCCTGGGCAAGCTCTCTGTGGCATATTCGATATGCCAAATACAGTAACAATGATGGGTCTCATTCTCCTGACCCTGAAAGAGCCTCCAATGCAGCACCACTGGGAAGAATGAGTAAAGAGAGGCTGCTAAAATCTCAGGGCTAGGACGAATGGAGACATTACTGATGCCTGCTTGAGCAAATCAATGATGAACGGGATGACAGTGATACAGTGATAAAAGGTTGATTCAAGATCCAAATTTTTCTTACTGTAAGCCTGCATTTCATTGACTGATGAAAAGAAATCATAGGAGCTTTTCAGTAGGTAAATAAAAGTTGGAAAAATTCTACCATCTATATACAATAGTCTCTCTCTAGTAGGAATAAAACTTAAAAACATAAAAAGTACCTAGACAGTGAAACCAGAGAGACAGTACAGGGTATGGTGTTTGTTCTGCACGTACCCTACTCACTGGGTGTGATCCCTGGCACCACATGTGGTCCTCTAAGCACCACCAGAAATGACATCTGAGCACAGAGCAAGAAATAAGCCGGCCGAGATGTGATCCCGGGGGCCGCACGCATGTGCGGCCTCTCCGCAGCTGCACAAGCGTGAATCCAGACCCAGCAAAACCTCTTTCGGCGTGGGAACTCCTCGAAGAATGTCTCCAGCCTGAGAACTAAGCCTCGGCCCTATGCCCGCCCAGGAGGGGAAAGGTATTTCTCTCTCTCTCGCCTCTTTCTCTCCGGGGATGAAGGGTGTGGTGGCCGCCATATTAAGACGACCACAGATTGGGTTTTCAAGCCTGCAATTATCTAATATCTGGAAGAAATCTCCCTGGACTTCTTGTTAAAGTACAGAAATTCAAAACCGCGCGGCCGCGGTCTTCACAGTAGGTCTGAATCTAGTGGGGTACTCCTAACAACAATAGTGAGGTTTGTGTTGAAATATTGAATGTAACCAAAGTAAACAGAATGTAAAATGAAACTTATCAGTTACAAGGTAGGGGGTGGGGGGGCTGGATGGGGTGTACTGTGTGGGTTTTTTTTTTTTGGTGGTGGTATATGGGCACTGGTGAAGGGATGGTTGTTTCAGCATTGTATAACTGAGACCTAAGCCCGAAAGCATTGTAATCTTCCACACGGTGATTTAATAAAATAAAATTAAAAAAAAAAGAAATAAGCCTTTAACACCAATTTGTGTACCCTCCAAAACAACAAAGAAGCATCTTTTATAAACATATAACGTTCGTAATGGTAAAAGAATAATTTCCCCAATGTTGGGAACAAAGGAATAATATCAAACTCACTACTTTAACACAATATCCTAAGTCTTGATTATCATGAGGCAAAACAAAACAAAATTGTCCTTGTTCTTAGAGAACATTATTTCATGTGTAGAAAATCCCAAGAAAGCTACAAAAACATAATTTAAAACTGAAGAAAGTTCAGTATAGCTTGGTAACACAAAATTAACACAAAAATTCAATTAAATCTCCATTAACCACAAATAGTCATATATGCCATGACTATGATTTTTGCTTCAGACCACATATGCATATGCATCTAGTTTGAGTAAACACACTCTATGATGTTTTCATCATGATAAAATTTCCTGACACATTTCCACATATCCTTTTTGTTATATAAGCACGAATATATATGTATATATATATATGTGTACATATAAAACTTTAAAGGGATTTGCTTTTGCTTTTCTTCAAAAAAAATTAAATTCTCAGGTACAAATTGCACAAAATTTATACCTAACACGGGTTTTGTGACCTAAATCTCAGGTTCTCACAGAATCAGGGATGGGCGAACTCCCCCTATTCCCCCCGACTGCCTCTGGTGTTTCATGGTGCTTAATATAGTTCATTAACTGGCCATGATCCAGAGATTCATAAATAAATCTCGAAAGAGATCAACAAGCTGCAGAGATGCTTCGGGACTCCAAAATCACCATCCAGTTAAAATTTTAACTCCAATTATATCACCCCATTCAAAAATTTTAGAATTTCTGGAGCAACATCTCATAGCCTGCACCACTGATATACCAGGAGTAGCACTCCACATTGGCTGGGATACAATCTCAATTAAGAAAATATTAACATTTTCTTAATGTTACATCCTGTAACAACATGATAGTAATCTCGTATATAAGGGTTTAATGGCTCCGGGGTGAGATACAACAATCTTCACACACTTTCTTCTAAGGAAATTTTTTTTAATCATTTTTAGCAAATTATTTATAACAAGCAATACAAAATAAATTTTTTACAGCCTGCTATTGGGGCAGGCTCGAGCAGTGGTTGGGAAAATTGGAAATAATGATGGTGAGAAGGTGTAATGATACTGGAATTGATGTTGGAATACTGACTGTAATAAATGATTATAATATTCAATATTTTAAAAAATCATTGTGAACAACTTAATAAAGATAAAATACAATTAAAAAACAAAATTCATACCTAAAATTTATATGTAAAATTTATTTCTAAAATTAGATCTGCATCTTCCCAAATTACAAAATGCTACTGAAATAAATCAAGAAGACCTAAGTGGTAAGATATTTCATGTTCCTTGCTTGGAAGACTAATTATAGCAAATAATACACTCTTTCCAAATTACTCTATACAATTAGTGTGATTCCTATTAAAATAGCAAGATGTTTTGTAGAGATTGACCATCTAGTCAAAATTTCCTGGAAGAACACAAAACCCTGTGTAGCTAAGACAATCAAAAAATAACAGTGGGAGGAGCAAATTTTCCAGATGCTAAAAGTTATTAAATAGCTACAGTGGTCAGCATAATATTTGGTGCATGGGAAGATATAAAGATATGGTGGAACAGCTTAAGACTCAGAAAGAGATCCACACAACTATGGATAAATAACTGTTTTCAAAGGTGTAAAAAAAATTCACTGTAGGAAGGAATATCAATAATTTCCAACAAATGATACTGATAAATATATGACTATACTTTTATCTCAGAGAAATGGAAACTACTGTTCACATAAAAACCTGTACAAAATATGTTCATAGCAGCTTTATTTGTAATATCCCCAGATTGTAAAGAACTTAAAATACTCCATCTCCTTCTATGGGCAAATGGCAAAACAAACCACTACATCCATGGCTTGAAATACTATTCAGCAATAAAAATGAATGAACTACTGATACATGCAACAACCTAGATGTGTCATCACACTATGTTGAGTGGAAAAATCAAGTGCAGTATCACGTATGTGATTGAGTTCTTATGTAAGACAGACTGTTATAGAGATGGACAACAACATAACTTAGAAGTCGGGGCTTGAGAAGAAGGAAGGTGGCTGTGGTAGCACAAGGCAGGTGAAGACATGATAGACTGAATGTAACTAAATGAACTGGTGCCCATGCGTGCACAGCCCAGTGCAACACAATGGCTGATAAATTCTACTAGTTACAGAAGATGTAAATAAAGGGAAAGATTAGGGACAGGGTATGTGGGAAACTATATACTTTATTTTTTACCACTGCATGTTAATATAAAATTATTGCAAATAAATTAAAACACAGTAATGTCTGATATAAGTCAAAAGTTACTATCATGATAACTCTCTAAATTGAAACTTGAGCACATCAGTTCAGAAATAATGCTGTTTATCTACTCAATACCCATGCCAGGCACTATTCTAGGTGATAAGGGATTGAAAAAGCAATCACGTTGTTTTCATGAAAAAGGAAATGTAAAGATAGCTCAATGTAGGGGGTTGGAGTGATAGTACAGCAGGTAGGATGTTTGCCTTGCACGCGGCTGACACGGGTTCGATTCCCAGCATCCCATATAGTTGCCAGAACACTGCCAGGCGTAATTCCTGAGTGCAAAGCCAGGAGTAACCCCTGTGCATCGCCGGGTGTGACCCCCAAAGCAAAAAAAAAAAAATAGCTCAATGTATACAAAAGGGTCACAACACCTCAGTGTAAGTGTGCAAACTGGACTCAGATTTCTAATAGTAAGGCTTAATAATTTTTGGAATATGTGATCATTAAAATGATTAAATACTGTGATCAAAGGGAAATGTTCATAATGATATTAAGGCAAGCACCAAATATATAATCATATTTTCATTAGCATATGATAAAGACAACTTATTTTTATATGAATACATTTTATTGAATTTTAGATCATTAGAAAGATAAAGAATTGCAAGATAAATGCTTTCTAGACATCTGATAGTTTCTTTTGTGTCATAGTATTTTCGTTTTTCTTTATAAAAAAGTATAGACATTCATTTAAATTTTTACAAAGTCAAGAACCATCAAATGGAGAAAAATAAGTAACGCTAAAGTAAATTCAGCTTTTTGTCATATTGGTTAGGCTCTGCCCTTAGCCCTCTTCGAAAAAGAGCATATGAAGCAGCTGATGGTTTCTGTATATATAAATATATCTGCACATATATTTATATATATTTATATATGTGAAAGTCAGGAGGCTACTTGTCCTCCTGCAAGTATGACTGCAAGCGTGACTCTGCTTGCACGGAAAGAGGGCAAAACGCATAGTGTGAAGAGGGAGTGAGAGAACATCAGCAAAGAAAAGATTCTCTTATCAAATCTTCATTAGCATCATATCTTAAATAATTTACAACACGAATCTGGCAAGAAATCGGTTGTGTGTTGCTTAAAATGTGAATTATTCAGGCAAGACAGTCACCAGCACAAGTCCGGATCTACACAGCACACAATGGAGAGTCTGTAAAGTATCTGATAAAGGCCAGAGCCACCGTGTCAGGTTATTAAACACAAAGGGAGCCTCTTTACAGCGGTATAAAATGCATGTGGGCAAAATTGCAACCCTGAGCTGTGACAAATATAGGGCAGACCGCCTCATATGCATACCTGAAGATATCTGTCTCATCTCTTTTACAGAAATAATTGGGGGGAAACAAACCAAAACAAATATTCCTGTGGTCCCTGTAACAGCCTTACTACCCTCCACTTGTCAAACAAGGAGCGAGTTATCTACGGCTGTGGGAAAGGCATCAGAAGCTGCTCTCCATACAAGGAGCCTGGCCTGACAGGCCAGCCACCCCCACTGCCTTCCTGCTCCTGCGCTCCTGTCCCCCTGACTCTCGGGACAGGCCTCCTGCAGGGTCAGTGAGCAATCTCTGCAGAAGGGGGCTGACCACAGTCTTTTGTCCTTAGCCCAATGCCTCGCATACATATATTTTAATACAAAAGTTTTCTTTTAAAAGTATTTTCCTAGGAAATAATGAACAGTAATTGTCATGGACCGACAACAGGCCCTAGAAAAAGAGACAGGCAAGAGAGGCAGTCTGTCCATAAAGCAATATTCCAAATATGAAATTCATGGTTTGGGAAGATATAAGTATATAAAAATGAAAGGGCTTTTCAAAGAAGTTTCTCGCCCCCTTTCTTTTGAATTTTGTGTAAAAATGATACAAGAACCAGCCTTGTTATTGAGACAGTATTGACCATTATCCCAGTAAGCCCTCTACAGAGTGAATTGGAAAGGCAGAACAAATCATAGGGTTGCTCATTATTTTCCTAAAGACACCTATCTTTTTAAAATAATTTCATTATTTAAACTCCATCTGGCACTTTAGTCTTTTGGAAAGTTATTATTAAGTTAGGCATGTATTAAAGAGCAAGCCCATCGGACTAGTTTCAACTTTAAGGGCTATTCTGCTTTTCTATCTTTTATTCCCCCCCACCTTGGCTTGGCACATCTTTAAGATCCATCTTTGTGAACAGAATCCTGGAACATGGCAGTGGGGACACCGTTCTTTCATGGAATATTCACTGCACAAATCTTGGTGACCGGGAAAACTCACTGCCTCCTCCTCCGCTTTTTGCTATTCTTGTTATCCATGAAGTGTTCCTTTGGCAGCACTCCTCGATCCCACACTCCCCTGGGGTGGGGGGAGAATCCCATTGATTCTTCCCTACCCACAGTCTACACCAGAGACCCAGCCCGGCTCTGGGCTGGCACCATGACGGGCACAGCACCAATCCGCTCCAGGGCAGCCTGGCTGACCGTGTAAGTCTGTGCATGGGGGGGTCGAGGCTTCCGGGGGACTGAGCCGTTGCTCCTGGACACGACTTGTGGTGAGGACCCTCTGTTGGCCGAGACCACCAGAGTCTTTTGCGGCGCGGGGGCGAGATGATTCCCATTGGCATAGATGGATGGAACGGTGGCGGTGCCCGAGTGCAGAGAGAAGGACTGGCGCAAGTCGCTGAAGTGGTTGAATGACCCCATGTTCCTGTGGACTTTGGGATTACTGCTCCAGTATCGGCTGTTGTAGGTGTTGGAAGAGGTCAGCGTGTTGTTTTCGGAGGAGGATACCTCGGTGTGCAATGCTTTGGCAGAGGAGCATTTGGGTGGAAGGTCATCCTCTCTGCAAAGGAACAAAGGTCAAGCTGTCATTAGGCTTTCCTGTGGGGTGGGAACGCATTTGGGCTGCTCGGAGTTTACTCCTGGCTGGCGGGGGTGGCACATGCAGTGTCAGGCAGGTCAGCCATACGCAGACAAGCACCTTCCCTCTCTCCGGGCCCTGTCCTTAGGCTCTTCTTGGGGTTTATCCTACCCCCCTTCTATCCAGCACATCTTTTCTCATTGTGAAGGCAAATATGTCTAGGATATACAAATCCTTGGGACAGCTCAATGGTCATGAAAGCAAAGAAGGTCCTGGGGACCTCTGTTCTGACAAGCCCCTTCCCTTTGAGATATCACGTAAGAAAAATTCTCCCTCAGTTCTCAGTCACGAATAAAAAGGTAACATCTCTTAAAGATTATCTTCCAGTATGAATGAGGTATATGAGTATATAATGTGCACACATTTGTATATACACATATGTATGTATGTATATAAGCATACATGCATGTGTGTATATGAAAGTGTATATATACATTTTTGAAGTAATATATATGTATTTTGCTCCAAAAGTATATACAGGATTATTATTATCATTATTATTGTTATTATTATTATTATTTTGCTTAAAATAGTCCATAAAAAAATTCACTAAAAAAATTTCTCAAAGGAATTAGGAAGTCAAGCTCCAGGTGGGGGAAACTTCAAGACATGATTAGACTCTTCTATTAAAAAGATAAAACTTGGGCCAGAGCAATAGTACAGTGGGTAGGGTGTATACAAAAGCCTTGTATATAGCCAAGCTAGGTTTGATCGCTGGTACCTCATACGGTCCCCCAAACCCATCTCCAGGAGTGATCTCTGAGTGCAAAGGCAGGAGTAAGCCCTGAGCTCTACCAGGTATAGCCCAAAAACTGAAAAAGATAATATCTTGACTTTCTTAAAAACATGAATGCAACTTAAGGTGATTATACTAAGTTAATGAAATAAATCAGAAACAGAACAACAAAGATAGCAAGTTTTACTCACATATGGAGTATAAACTAACAAAGAAAATCAACAAAACACAATTAAAATAACAAACTCAGAAAAAATGTAGTGTTTGCTAGAGGAAACTGAGGAAGGAAGTGTACCAAGACTGGCAGGAGGCCTTGGGAATGACACTGGGGGAGTGTGGGATATACATATTTTGAGGTATGATGCTCTACTCCTGAAAGTTTGTAAATTAAGGGAAGTAGTATTGTAACTAGTGGAAGAATCAAAATTTTATTTAAAAAATTTATTGGAGCAGTCTTGATATTTTTTAGTTCAAAGTTTGAAAAATCATTGGTATGTACTGATAAAATATTTTCTTTGATCATCTTACACTGTGACATGTTATCTCCCTGTATTTACTTAAAACCACTGGAAATTAACAAGAAGTTAAGAGAAGTCATCATTTCATTAAATATGTTAACTAATTAATGTAACATGTTATTGAGTTTCAGGAAGTCTACTTGATGTTTTACATAAAAAACAATAAACAACTGAAGAATGCAAAAAGTTTATAATCACAGTGAGGTAGCTCTAGACTCGAGAACCTGAAGTCAACTTAGATGAGGAAGTGATTCTTGGAGTATTTCTGACTCTGATGGAGTAAAGAATTAATAAAAAGATGGATGAAAAGAGAAGGCACAGAGCAGAGCAGAGACTTGAGCAAAGCACAAGAAAACACAGAACACCTGGAACATAACATGACTATGATAGGGAACGTGGGAAGAGGTAAAGCAAGGCAAGCAAAGCAGACTGAGGCCCAAAGGCTGTGCACACCAAGTAGACAGGATTCCTGAATGCATTTCCAGTAAGGATGTGTCGTGAAGGAACTTGAACTGAGCCTCAACCCACAAACTGCCACAATAAACCTAAAGTTCTTATCACTTAAATTACATTTTGATATTGGTTTCTCAAGACATTTATTTTCTACACTGAGCTTTCCTTCACTCCAAGCCACAACGCTTTGGCCCATCAATGTACAAAGCTTATAGGCTCTGTGATATTCCTCTGCATATATATTTTCCTGTGTTACAGAGACCAGAGCAAATTATGTATTCTAAATGAACTTTCCTAGAGTGGCAGCACCTAACCCTGCCTATCCTGGAGCAGTGGGAGGGGTAGAAAAAATTCCTCACTTTTATCCTCACAGTTAGATGGGCACCAGCTGGGTTCTCCCTGCCTCTAATGATCCGGGAATGAAAACCGAACAGTTCTATAAAGGACTGAGTGATATCATATGATGGAAAACACCGTTAGCCTACCTTAACTATCTGGGAAATCACAGTATAAGGTTAGAAAAGAAAGCTTAGCTGCATAAATAAAAAAAGATATAGACATTGGCTATACAAAACAATCTGATACACATACCTTATTTCATTGGGAATTTCTTCCTCTTCCTCCTCTTTATTTTTGCTTCTCCAATAAAAGAATACTCCTAAAATTAGTGCAATGCAAAAAATGATAATAACTGCACCACTTCCAATGGCTCCAGCAATTAGTCCAAAGCTCTTGGGTTGGGCTGAAAAACATATTTAAGATGAGAGATAGCATACATATCCATGCAACCTTATAAACATAAATTTAAATAATTTTCTTAAAAGGTATAAAAATTGTCTAAATATTTGTATCCATATAAAGTCCAACCTCGTTTGACTTTCTGCATTTCCAGAGACAGGACTGATGCATGGCCAAATACACAAGTACTTACTGATAAGATAAATTAAAATTTTCACAGCAATTGGGGGCACATCTATAGGAGAGCAGACCAAACAGGGGGCCTGCCTAGCCTGCTGCAGCCCTCAGAACCCCTGACACTCAGGGAGATGACTTGTCACTTCCTTCCAGCAAGATCTCTCGCCCTTTTCCAACTGGAATGCAAATAACCCAGAATTTTCAACTAAAGACAAATTCTTGAAATTATACTAACGTTAAAATTCTGTAGTTATCTTTATGACCCATGTATTCCACTGTGCATAGACATAAGGGATCAGGTGAAACAACAAAATGGTCTTCAGGCAGCTGTAGATCATTACAAATGCCTATACTGTCTACTATTATAGCACTCAAAAATCAAATTTGATACTAGAGATCCTGAGGGGAAAAGAAATCTATTTTTCAATAAAAAACATAGCATATTACTGAGGCTGGAGGGTATATTAATGCAGTGATAAATCTTTTCCACAACTTAAAACAAAATATTATTTACTCTTCAGAAACTCTAAAGACAATTAACTCTTCAGTCCTTGGATTCACAAAAATCTTGGCAGAAATGTTCCAGAATGAACGCCCAAATTTTATATAGACTTACGGGAAATAACCTGGAGATCCAAAAGACAGGTGCTGGTTCCGATGGCATTAGAAGCCACACACTGGTACAGACCTGAAGACAGAGCACTAATGTTCCGGATGGTGACGGTTCCCTGCACCTGGTCTGTCCCAAAAAGAGTCATCAGTGAAGACAGAAGGAAAAAATAAAAAGCAACAAAAGTCTGTAGATGAAAACAGCTAAACTCTACAAGAACCTTTTTTTTTCTTTTTGGGTCACACCAGCGATGCACAGGGGCTACTCCTAGCCCATACACTCAGGAATTACTCCTGGAAGTCCTTGGGGGACTATATAGGATGTTGGGAATTGAACCCGGGTTGGCCACTTGCCAGGCAAATGCCCTACCCACTGTGCTATCGCTCCAACCCCTACAAGAATTTTTGAGAAAGTATTTGGCTTATTCAGAACTAAAATCGTGCATCACAGTACAGGCCTAGACCTATGAAGGATTATTCTAAATTAAGAGCAACCTTGAATCTCCTCTACATGCAGTCCTAAATGTTAGTAGCCTTCCCTGAAGAAAGTATGACGTTCATCTTTCCTAGACATTTTCTGATGAGTCACACCAAATGTTAATTCTAAGGAAATACAGCAACATAGTTCATCTTTATAACAATTTCCACCTCATCACTGCTGGGGAAAATATTGTGCTGTAGACTCTTATTCTATTTCCTTCCAACAGCTATTATAACTTTGTGTCAGTCCAGATCTTACACCACAGACTAAAGGAGCTACCTACAGTGAAGGCCTGGTCCTGGGAAGGGACAGGGAAGTAATAAAACCCAGAGATGGTGTGTCTCAGTATAGCACAGATTTTTTTTTTATTGAATCATCGTAAGATACAGCTACAAAGCTTTCATGTTTGAGTTTCAGTCACACAATGATCAAACACCCATCCTTCCACCAGTACACATTCTCTACCACCAATGTCCCCAGTATCCCCTGTGGAGAGCCTCCACTCCACGGGACCATGCTTCATAAACAACACCTGTTTCTTGTTAATTGCACCGTGCTTCGAAAACAACTCCTAATAAGGAAACAGGATGTCTTGCCACGCCCATAAGATGTAACTAACCTATCAGATGCAGACACGTGGGCGTAAGCAGGCAGCGAGAGGTATATAAGGGGGGAAGTCACCTAGCTAGTCGGTTCTCCCTCATGTGTCCCCCTTTCCTCCTTGTCCCCGTTCCTGATTTCTTCTCTAACGCATGAGAAAGTTCCTGAATAAATCGCAGCCAAAAGGATCTCCGAGTTGCGTGTTTCTTCGCTGGACGAAGCGGCGCGCGACAATCCCCACCATCCCAAACCTCCCTGTGCCTCTAGGCAGACAATTTACCCCATACTTTCTCTCTACTTTTGGACATTATAGTTTGCATTATAGATACTGAGAGGCTATCCTGTTTGGTCCTTTATCTACTTTCAGCATACGTCTCCTATCCCAAACAATCCATCCAACCATCATTGACTTAGTGACCCCTTCTCTAATCCAACTGCCTTCTCCTCCAGCTCATGAGGCAGGCTTCCAACCATGGAGCAATATTCCTGGCCCTTGTCTCTACTGTCCTTGGGTGTCAGTCTCATATTATGTTATTTTATATTCCACAAATGAGTTCAGTCATTCTATGTCTGTCCCTTTCTTCCTGACTCATTTCACTTGGCATGATACTCTCCATGACCACCACTTACAAGCAAATTTCATGACTTCATCTTTCCTGACAGCTGCATAGTATTCTATTATGCATATGTACCAAAGTTTCTCTAACCAATCGTCTCTTCTTGGGCACTCGAGTTGTTTCCAGATTCTGGCCATTGTGAACAGTGCTGCAATGAACATACAGGTGCAGAGCACAGATTTATACACATCTTTACTAAACTGCTGAGGAATCTTTGAGAAAAGGCCATTCCTTTAAGGACTGGGCTTATACTAACTGCCCACTTGTTCAGTCACTGGTTAAGAGCAGTGCAGAAATCTGGCCTGGGTGCAAAGCAGTGGTGGATCCCCAAGAAAGCAGTTGGAACTGTCAGTCAGTTGTTTCCACAGCAGGGGATCTGAGCAGAGTAGAAAGTCAAGGTTGCAAGACTGATATTTCCAAGGAAATTTCCAGTAGCCCACAGTTTAATAATCAGTATTAGCATGACATATTTATACCTTCTAAATAAATACAAGTTAAAAATACTTGTTACTCTTGCATGCCAAGTACTGCTTACATTATCTCAATCTTAACAACAACCTTGTGAAGTATTGTTAATCCCACTGAACATGAAGAGAAACTGAGGATTTCAATGGGCAGCAAGAGTACACAGCTAGTTACACAGAATTAGACCTGGATGGATGATGGTCTCACCTCTAAGCTCTGGGTTTCACAGTCTCTCTCAGGCAAAACATAATACATTCAGCCATCTCAACCACCCAAAATAACTGCAAGTCTAAGAGTAAATAGAAAAACCTCCAACTAACACATTTCTGGTACAACCTGGCCAACACTTGCAGCTATTTACATCCTGGACTGACTGACTTTTAAACAGCACTAAGATTTAGTTAGCATTTTCCTAATGGGCATCTCAAGTTCTACGGAGATCTATGGAAGCAGAGAAGAATGATGAGCAAAGCCAGCACAGATGTCACATGCATACACTTACTCATTTAACAAATATTTATTATGAAACCTTATGCATATTAGGTCATTTCTAAGGAGAGTGGTGACAAAATGAAGAAGAAAACCTCTGTCCCTTATATTAATGAGGTAAGTACCAACAATTTTGCAGTAAGTGGGGTAGGAGCACTACAAAACAGGGGGTTTGAAGGGGGTCCATAAGCACATAATGAGGATAAGCAAACTCTAAAGGGCTCCAGCCATTCCAGTGGACGTGGTGTAAGGACACTGCTACTCTGTAGGTGAGTCTAGTGTGGCAACATACATTTTGAAGAGGCACGAAAATGTGCCTTTTAAACACAGATCTACAAAAATGGTCTCAAAAGGGTGGAACCAAAGTACAGCGAGGAGGGAACTTTCTTTGTGAACAGCTGCCCTGGATTTGATTGCCAACTCTCTTCCAGTTCACCAAGAGTGATCCCTGAGCACACAGTCAGGAGTGAGCCTGAGCACTTCTAAGTATGGCCCTCAAATCAAAAACAAAAAAAAAATGCACTCTCAACAAACACACAGTAAAATTAACTTAAATATACAGGCCAGGGAACAGGGGTTTTATTTTTAGTCCATTTTTACATTTTTACTGAGAGCATTTAAAGAGTAAAACCCATGCTATCATCATTGTCATCATCATCATCATCATCACCATCATCATATCATCCCATTGATCGTTGATTTTCTCAAGTGGTCTCAGTAATGTCTCCATTCATCCTAGCCCTGAGATTTTAGAAGCCTCTCTTTACTCATTCTTCCCAATGGTGCTGCATTGGAGGCTCTTTCAGTGTCAGGCTCTTTCAGTGTCATGAGACCCATGCTATACAGACATCTTATTAAGCCATAATTGGATACTATGAATTTAGATGTCTGAATTATACTGTATACATTTGGTGGTACCTGGTTTGTATCTGTGTCTTATTTTCTGCTCCTTAAAAATAAGCTCTGGGGTTGTCAATATGGGACAGATTTCCAGTGAATTCAGATACTTGGGTAAGTTAGAGGAAGTTTAATTCTCCTGTTTTCTATTGTTTCCCGTCCCCTCATTAAATACCTTCCTATGTGCTTTCCAGTACCCTATTATCTATTATTGTAAGTGAGGGTACATACCCCATTTGCTGCAAATTCTCACTCACTGTTCTCATTAAGGGAACACATTCTCCACCACTGTAACCCAAACATGAAAGCTTATAACTATCTCACAGTGATTTAATTAAATAAAATTTAAAAAAAGATAAGGGAGCAAGTTTGTTTTATTCATTCTTATGTTATCTACAGAAATTACCCAGTTCACAGAAAGGTGATTAATAAAGGAGCCCCCTTAAGTGTCTTCTATATTTCACACCCACTGTTAGCTAAGAGCTTACACATTTCTCATTCATTTAATTTTTATGATGAATGCACATAATCCTATAATTCAAAGATGAAAAATCTCAGAGAAGCCATGTAGGTTGTCCAAGACCACAAACAATATAATATGAATCAGTATATAAAATCAGGCACATCCACATCCAAAGCTCATAATTACCACATATCTTCCTTTAAAACCACAAGATTCTATAGCATTCTCTAAAGGGCATTTCCTAGCTGTGAAATGATGCTATCCTTATTATTAAACTAAGCCATCTGCCTTAGCAACTTTAATATATACCCTAATGACATCATGCAAGAAAACCATAATCTCTGGGTAACTAAACCCACAATTCTACCCTCAGTACTGTTGCTGTCTTAGTAAGCCCTAAAATTCTAAGAATTTGATCAGCTTACATTGAACCAGTAATTTTGTTGACATTTCTATAGATATAATTTGAGAAATTTTGAACAAGTGATCTAAGCAGCATTCTGGCATGTAGAAAGAGGTAGAATTTAAGGATTCTTGCTTTAGAAAGTTATTTTTAAAAGGTGAAATCACTGTTCTTCCTTTTATCTCTTAGACATAGATACCACAGCTATATTTTTAATGAGATTGACATATTATTGCTATAGCTAACCAGGGAATGATACAGGCACTGTTATAAGGGAGGAGTATGAGAACACAAACCAGGCTGTTTACGCAGTCACGGAGAACCTGAGATGGAGCCTCTATCCAGCAAGCACCATACTATTTTAGCTACAAACTCATGGTCCGATTCCAAATGAGAAGGAAATAATTTACTTGCAAAGCTTATTTTGATAGTATGCAAGACACTGAATAAAATATACTATTTACAAACATTAATACCAGTATGTTTTTGCAAGAATGACTCATCCTTAGCAAGAGAGTCAGGAAGACACACCTAAGGTAACAGCTACAAGCAAGACCAATTGATTAGACAGTGATGCTTCAATCTTATTCCATATCCCAGAATGCTAATCCCAGAAATGTTTACTTCTGCATGTTCCTGTTTTCAATTTAATATCACTGTAGTAGTTTTAATCAGTGTCTTTTAATAGCTAAACTGTCTCAAAAGAGTCAGGTACTTAGTGCTCAGAAATTGTTCCCCATTCCCATTATGGAAGTCCCTACCTAGGGGTTCAGAGGATCTCCTCACTACCTTCCTCAGTAAGACTTGAAGTATTCCTCCTCTACATAATTCAGCTACTGTTCAGCTACAACAGAATCTGAGTCAACTCTGGCTCTTCTCTGCGTTCCAAAATCTAACCATGCGCAGTTTAAATTTTTCTTCATCTCTCTTGAATCCCATCCTTCACTTCATCTCTTCTGTAGCTCCATTACTAGAACCTCACCCTCTTCATTTCTTCATGGCACTCCAATGATCAAAACCTGCCACCTGCCACCTGGATGCTCATCTCTCACCCTGGGTGTTCAAGCTGTTCCTAAAATACACCCACCCCTGAATACTGTCTCTTGCTTTAGAAATTCTACAGACCACCAAGTCTCAAAGATTAAAAACTCCTTGAGTATTGAAATGCCTTATATAATGTATACCTTCTCTCTCACTCACTCAATCTCCACAAATCGTGGCAACTTTACATCTTTTTATTTTAAAATTTCAAACATAATTGCACAATTTGGAACGCATGCTTTCCACTACTGATAACGCCCCCTTACCTGCATAACGTCTACTTATTTAAGGTCCTTTATACTCAGGAATCTCTTTCCCTATAAACCTATTATTAAACTTATCAATGCTCAATTTAAGAGCATTATAAGTACGTTTAAAGAATTAACTATGTAGTACCATAATTATCCACTTATCTATCTCTACCATTATATAGCAAGCTTTAGAATGTTGATACATTTCTTGTATTATAATAAAAGGAGAATTCCTAGACCCCCCTTGACCCCAGTGTGTAGCGAGGAGAACGGAGAAGGAAAGAAATAAAGGGGTTGGAGGGAAAATGGGAAGTAATGGACAAATAGGCATCAGGGCTTCAGTTACACCAGTGATATGAGTGAGGGGTATAGTCATATATCCAAAACACAGACTGGGTGACTGGGAAGGGAAAGAGAAGTGGCAGTTCAAGGATGCTAATGTTATATACCTAAATGTTATATACCTAAAACTCAACTATCAATAACTTTGTAAATCACAGTTCTTTAATTTAAAGAAAGAAGGTAATACATTTCTGTATAGTTACTTTAGCCTACTTTCTCCAACATTCTATCCTGAAGTAGTTGTATGAAATAAAGGTTGTACTTGTAGGTTTATATAAACAAAGATTTATGTATAAAGAATGGATCAGTGCTGCAGTGGTAGTACAGCAGGGAGAGTACTTGCCTTACATGCAGCTAACTAGGTTTGATCCCTGGCATCACATACAGTCCCCTGAGTCAGCCAGCCAGCAGTAAGCCCTGAGAACAGATCCAGGAGTAAGCCCTGAGCACAACCAGGAGTTGTCCAAACAAAATAAATATTTGCAGTTAACACATCAGATAAAGATTTTATATCCAGGATATAAAGATCAATAAAAAGAAATTCAAAAGAAGTGGGAAGAAGAAATGAATAGACACAGATGGATAGCCAGTAGGAACATTAAAAAAATCTCAGCATCACTTATCATCAGAGAAATGCAAATCAAGACAACAATGAGATACCACCTTACACCAATGAAAATGACACATATCAAAAATAATAGGAACAATCTGTGTTGTCAGGGATGTGGTGAAAACGGAACTCTGATCCACTGCTGGTGTTGTCTGGTACAACCTCTGCGGAAAACAGTATGGAGAGTTTTCAGTAAACTTAGAATTGAACTGCAATATGATCCAGAAATACCACTTTAGGATATCTATCCCCAGGACATAAAAACACTCTCTCAAAAGGATGTTACACATCATTATTTATTGCTGTAGTCAGTACAACAGCTAAGGTATAAAATCAACCTGGATGTTCCATGACAGATGAATGGACTATAAAGAATCTGAAGAGCATGTGCCCTGCGTCAGAATGATAGCCTGAAATTATTCTGACAATGAAGAGGGACTAAGCTTTCTTACTAAGCAGGTGGGAGAAATCACTCGCGTGAACATTAGTAGGAGAAACCACACCCTGTGAACACCGTGTCAATACTCTGATAGGGAAGGGAAAGAGAAGTGGCAGTTCAAGGACGCTAATCAAGATTTATGAGGTTTCCAAGCATGAATGAATGCTGTTTATCAAGACAGCTGGGCAAACTTGGAATCTTCTCTCGGCACCTGTAATAAGTCTTCTCCCTTGTAATATGGATAATGCTGGACTACAGGGAAAAGACATATACACAGTTCCTTAGATGATTTCCATTCACAGTTATGAATAGAATCCAGCAGGTTCATTGGTCTGCGCACCACTTCCCTGAGTGCCCCTGCCCTGCGCCGCACTGCCCCACCACCAGCCTCACGATGGGACATCTGGGAACACCTGGCCAACCTAGCTACCGAGCCACTCGCTCTTCCCTGCAGGTTAGCCCATCTGTGCCCCTGGCAGGTCCGTGGGCCCTGAGACTAGCACCTGGGAGTGTCTGCGGGTGTGCCTCCACTGTAGGGAGTGTGGCCTCCACAGAACTAGGAGTGGCCTTGAGGGGCGGGGCGGGGGCGCTAACAGGCCACAGTTATATTTCCCCTCCCCAGCACTCTAGACTCACATCCCAACCTCCAACACCTAATCCTGTGCAAAACACCCTGGCTACCTCAAACACAATAGGACAATAGTTCACTGGCCTGCCTACTCCAATCTCATCAAAGGACCAGTGTACACAAGAAGCTATGCAAACCCAACATAAAAGAACACATCCTCCAAAGCTTCACTAGATGCCTATCTTAAGTCACAGAGAGAGGCCTGAGAGGAAGGACATATCCTAGAAGGGGAGAAAGGTGACCACCACCAACTGAGCCCATCCAGAACAATTTCCCGCAATAAGAGGGAACAGTGCTAGTGAACTGGACAGTTCCATCTCTATACAACCACAACATGAAGAAACAGTAAAGCAAATCTTTACTATAAGAAGAGGACAAAGAGTCCGGAAACCTCAACAGGGGTTACCCACAAATATGATCTCTCCGATAAAGATTCCGAGATGAAATGCTGAGGATGTTCAAGAACTCAAAGAAACAATGGAGCAGACATCCAGTAAATTAAAGAAGGACATTGAAAAAACAGTGGAACAGACAGCCAACAAAATATAGGAAGAAATGAGAGCAGAAATAAGAAAGCTACAATCAGAAGTGTCACTAATAAAAGTCTCACTAGATGAAATAAAAAACTCAGTGAGTGCCCTCAACAGTAGAATGACTACAGTGGAAGACAAAATCAGTGAGCTGGAAGATGAGTGGCAGGAAGCCTAAAGGCAAAAACAAACAATGGGAAAAGACCTCGATAATAGCGCTAAGGAGAATCAGGAACCTAGGAGATGATTCCAAGAGGAACAACATTAGAATCATCAGAACACCAGAAGTACAGGGAGGCAAGCCCAATGAAAAAGCCACAGTTAAAGAAATCATTGCTGAGCGGCCACCGGGACTTGGGACCCTTGCCGCCGCCACTTCCCGCGTCCCACCGCCCCGGCTTTCCCGTCCGCCCGGCTCCCTCCAACCCGGCCTTTTCCCAGGTAATCAGGAGACTCCCAGCCACGCCTCCCGAGTGCACCCCTGGTTCCCACGCGGCCGCCGGGACTTGGGACCCTTGCTGCCGCCACTTCCCGCGTCCCACCGCCCCGGCTTTCCTGGGACCATTGTCCCAGGAGCCCCTGCTAGGAAGAAACGGGGGCGTGGCCTGAAAGGGGCGTGGTCTAAAAAGGGGCGTGGCCTCCTGCCAGAGCGGCGGCCGCTCATGCGGCCGCAGACATTATTTCCTACCTTAGCATATTAGGTATGGTCTTCTTGCTTTGAAAATCGGTTTAACACATCTCATACACTTATGCGAACTAGCCTATTAGCTCTAAGTTTAGAAAAATTATCAGTGAATAAGAGAAGCTTAGCAAAGCTTTTGTAAAGACAACTTAGCCTTAAGTCTTCATTAAAGCCCCAACATCAATCAGAAAGAAAAGGCTGAGTGTAAGGAAGACTTCTAGAATAGGAATAAAGCTGCCATCAGAAATAGCACAAACAGAGCCCCTCCTTCTCTCAGCAAGAGGTAGGAGGAATAAACACCTACATAGTTCCAATCCTATACTTCCATAACAATATGAACAAGCAGCGAAAATCCCCTCCAGGAAGAGAGGGAGAAGAAAAGATACTAGAAACCTCAAAAGAGGCTCCCAACATCTACGACCTCTCAGATAAACAATTCAGAGAGGAAATATGGAGGAGAGTCGACCTACTCCAAGCAAATATGGAACAGACATCCAATAAATTAAGGGAGGAGATGAATGAAGCGCTGGAACGGTCTACCAAGAAAATACAGGAAGAAATGAGAGCAGAAATGAGAGCAGAAATTTCAAACCTTCGAACGGAAGTCTCACAAATAAAGGAATCGGTAGATGAAATAAAAATCTCACTAGATGCTCTCAACAGTAGAATGACTACAGCCGAAGACAGAATCAGTGATCTGGAAGATGAGCTGCAGAAAGCTTATAGACAACAACAAATCATGGTCAAAGACCTCAAAATGGCTATAGAGCGAATCAGAGCCCTGGGGGATGACTTCAAGAGGAACAACATAAGAATCATTGGAGTACCAGAACCGCAGGGAAGCAACCCCAATGAAAAAAACACAGTCAAAGATATCATTGCTAAGAAATTCCCAGAGCTGGAGAAGGCAGGCATCCAGATACAAGGAGTCCGAAGAGTACCGGCAAAAAGAGACCCAAATAAAAAGACCCCAAGGCATATCATAGTCAGAATGACGGATACCATGGATAGAGACGCAATTCTGCAAGCAGCAAGGTCAAGGAAGGAAATCACATACAAAGGAGCACCCCTCAGATTTACGGCCGATCTGTCAGAAGAAACCCTCCGAGCCCGAAGACAATGGTGGGACATAGTGAAAAAACTCAACGAAATGAATGCCTCACCAAGAATACTTTATCCGGCTAAACTCTCACTCAAACTCGAAGGAACTATACACTACTTCTCGGATAAACAACAGCTCAGGTCCTTCATAGACTCAAAACCAATCTTGAAAGAAGGTCTAAAGGGGCTACTGTAAGACAAGGAGGAGCCCCATAAGAACAACAAATCCCACAGAAAGATGACACAAAACCACATCACAATAATCTCTCTCAATGTCAATGGCCTAAATGCACCTATCAAGAGACACAGAGTGGCTAAATGGATCCGGAAATTAAACCCAACATTCTGTTGCCTGCAAGAAACACACCTGAACAAACAGAGTAAACATAGACTCAAAGTCAAAGGATGGAAAACAATCCTCCAAGCAAACAACCCCCTTAAAAAAGCTGGAGTGGCCATCCTGGTATCAGACAACATAGATTTTAGGATGAAAAAGATCAAAAGGGACAGCAAAGGTCATTTTCTGTTTATCAAGGGATATGTACAACAGGAAGAAATCACACTCTTAAACGTATATGCTCCTAACGAACGACCGGCTAAATATTTAAAACAACTCCTAACAGACTTCAAAGAGGACATCACTAACAGCACAATTGTAGTCGGAGACTTCAATACGGCCTTATCGCCTCTAGATAGATCCACAAGAACAAAACTCAACAAGGAAACACTGACTCTGAAAGAAGAAATTGAAGAGAGAGGCCTAATAGACCTATACAGGGCCTTACACACCAAAAAGAAAGAATACACATTCTTTTCCAGTGCACACGGAACATTTTCTAAAATAGACCATGTACTGGGTCCCAGAACATACCTCAATAGAATCGGAAAAATAGAAATTGTATCAACCATTTTTTCAGACCACGATGCGCTGAAGATAGAAGCTAACCACTCACAAACACGGAAAATCAAATCAAACACCTGGAAACTAAACAATTCAATGTTGAACAATGAGTGGGTCAGGAAGGAAATCAAGGAAGAAATCAAAAGATACTTAGAAACTAATGAGAATGAAGACACGAGCTACCAAAACCTATGGGACGCAGCTAAAGCCGTGTTAAGGGGAAAATTTATAGCTCTCCAAGCATTCCTCAGGAAGGAAGGAAGGACCCACATAGATAGCTTGACTTCACGACTCAAGACCTTAGAAAAGGACCAGAAAAAGGACTCCAAACCAGACCGAAGGAAAGAAATAATAAAAATTAGAGCAGAAATTAATGACATCGAAACCAAAAAAACAATCCGAAAGATCAATGAAACAAAGAGTTGGTTCTTTGAGAAAATAAATAAGATTGATAAACCGCTAGCAAGACTCACAAAGAAAGAGAGAAAACTCTAATAAATCGAATCAGAAATGAAAAGGGGGACATCATAACAGAAACCAGTGAGATTCAAAAGATCATTAGAGACTACTTTGAAGGTCTTTACGCTACAAAAAAGGAGAACCTAAAAGAAATGGATGGATTCCTTGATTCCTACAATCTCCCAACACTGAAGAAAGAAGACCTGGAATACCTGAATAGACCCATCAATGTTAAGGAAATTGAAACTGTAATCAAAAACCTCCCCAAAAACAAAAGCCCAGGCCCAGATGGTTTCACTGGCGAATTCTTCCAAACATTTAAAGAAGACCTATTGCCTGTTTTCCTCAAACTTTTCCAGGAAATTGAAAAAACAGGAACTCTCCCAAACAGTTTCTATGAAGCACATATCTCCCTAATACCAAAAGCAAACAAAGACACCACTAAGAAAGAAAATTACAGACCAATTTCCCTGATGAACACCAATGCGAAGATCCTCAACAAAATACTAGCAAATAGGATCCAACAACTCATCAAAAAGATCATACATCACGACCAAGTGGGATTCATCCCAGGGATGCAAGGATGGTTTAACATTCGGAAATCAATCAACATAATCCAGCATATCAACAAAAGTAAAGACAAAAACCATATGATCATATCAATAGATGCAGAGAAAGCATTTGACAAGATCCAACATCCTTTCATGATGAAAACCCTTGCCAAAATGGGGTTTGGAGGAACTTTCCTCAAGATAGTCGAAGCCATCTATCACAAGCCTACGGCAAGCATTATCCTCAACGGGGAAAAACTAAGGGCCTTTCCTCTGAGATCGGGCACAAGACAAGGATGCCCACTCTCACCACTCCTCTTCAATATAGTACTGGAAGTACTTGCGATAGCTATTAGACAAGAAAAATAGATTAAGGGCATCCAGATAGGAAAGGAAGAAATCAAACTCTCACTATTTGCAGACGACATGATACTATATCTAGAGAAGCCTAAAATCTCTACTAAGAAACTCTTAGAAACAATAGACTTATACAGTAAAGTTGCAGGCTACAAAATCAATACCCAAAAATCCATGGCCTTCATATATGCAAACAATGAGGCAGAGGAAAGGGACATGAAAAAAGCAATCCCATTCACAATTGTGCCCCAGAAAATCAAGTACCTCGGAATCAGCTTAACCAAGGAAGTAAAAGACCTTTACAAAGAAAACTACAAAACGCTACTCCATGAAATCAAAGAGGACATGAGGAAATGGAAACATATACCCTGCTCGTGGATAGGGAGAATCAATGTTGTCAAAATGGCAATACTCCCTAAAGCATTATACAGATTCAATGCGATCCCAATATGTATACCCATGACATTCTTCAAAGAAATGGATCAAGCAATCCTAAAATTCATATGGAATAACAAACGTCCAAGGATAGCTAAAACAATTCTTGGGAAAAAGATGATGGGAGGCATCACCCTCCCCAGCCTCAATCTTTACTACAAAGCAGTAACAATTAAAACAGCATGGTACTGGAACAAAGGCAGAGCCGTAGACCAATGGAACAGGGTGGAATATCCCTACACACAACCCCAAATGTATGATCATCTAATCTTTGATAAGGGAGCAAGAGATGTGAAGTGGAGCAAGGAAAGCCTCTTTAACAAATGGTGCTGGCAAAACTGGACAACCACATGCAAAAAAATGGGTTTAGACCTTGACCTGACACCATGCACAAAAGTCAGATCAAAATGGATTAAAGACCTCAACATTAGACCACAAACCATAAGGTACATTGAAGACAAGGTCGGCAAAACCCTCCACGATATTGAAGATAAAGGTATCTTCAAACGTGACACGGAACTAAGCAATCTAGTAAAAACAGAGATCAACAAATGGGACTACATTAAACTAAAAAGCTTCTGCACCGCAAGATATACAGTGACCAGAATACAAAGACTATCCACAGAATGGGAAAGGATATTTACACAATACCCATCAGATAAGGGGTTGATATCAATGGTATATAAAGCACTGGTTGAACTCTACAAAAAGAAAACATCCAACCCCATCAAAAAATGGGGCGAAGAAATGAACAGAAACTTTACCAAGGAAGAAATACGAATGGCCAAAAGGCACATGAAAAAGTGCTCTGCATCACTAATCATCAGAGAGATGCAGATCAAAACAACCATGAGATACCACCTCACACCACAGAGACTGGCACACATCCAAAAGAACAAAAGCAACCGCTGTTGGAGAGGATGTGGGGAGAAAGGAACCCTTCTACACTGCTGGTGGGAATGCCGGCTAGTTCAGCCCTTTTGGAAAACAGTATGGACGATTCTCAGAAAACTAGAGGTTGAGCTCCCATTTGACCCAGCAATACCACTGCTGGGAATATATCCCAGAGAGGCAAAAAAGTACAATCGAAACAACATCTGCACATGTATGTTCATCGCAGCACTGTTTACAATAGCCAGAATCTGGAAAAAACCCGAATGCCCCAAAACGGATGACTGGTTGAGGAAACTTTGGTACATCTATACAATGGAATACTATGCAGCTGTTAGAAAAAAGGAAGTCAAGAATTTTGTAGTTAAGTGGATGGGCATGAAAAGTTTCATGCTGAGTGAAATGAGTCAGAAAGAGAGAGACAGACATAGAAAGACTGCACTCATCTATGGTATATAGAATATCAGAGTGGGAGACTAATACCCAAGAACTGTAGAAATAAGTACCAGGAGGTTGACCTCATGGCTTCGAGGCTGGCCTCACGTTCCGGGGAAAGGGCAACTCAGAGAAGCGATCACCAACTACATTGTAGTTGAAGGCCATGTGGGGGAAGGGAGTTGCGGGCTGAATGAGGGCTAGAGACTGAGCACAGCGGCCACTGAACACCTTTATTGCAAACCACAACAGCTAATTAGAGAGAGAGAACAGAAGGGAATGCCCTGCCACAGTGGCAGGGTGGGGTTTGGGGGAGATGGGATTGGGGAGGGTGGGAGGGACGCCGGGTTTACGGGTGGTGGAGAATGGGCACTGGTGAAGGGATGGGTTCCCGAACTTTGTATGAGGGAAGTATAAGCACAAAAGTGTATAAATCTGTAACTGTACCCTCACGGTGATTCTCTAATTAAAAATAAATAAATTATAAAAAAAAAAGAATTCATTGCTGAAAAGTTCACAGTTATCTTTAAGCAAAAAAAGAAGTTCATTACCTCTCTTCACTATATGAAATTATGGAAGGATGAGTTCAACAGAGAATTTCTCAAGAATCATGAAGAAAAGTGCATAATTCAAAAAGAGTACTGAAATAATAAGTAGAAGATATAGAATGAGGTGAGGTAAAGAAAAACTTCAGTAAATAAAAATACAATACTACAAATAATCTAGCACTTGTAACTAGACATAACTAATTTATAGTTATAATGTTACTAATTTCAGTCTTATTCCATTTCAGTCATATATTCTCTGCTACTTACTAAAAACAAGTCCCAGGGTTTCATGGGGTCACCCCTCAGCCTCCAATTCTCTCCAGTCCCTATAGTCACATGTATTATTTCTTTGTCTTTAAAATCTGTGCTAGAGTGTTATGCACTCTTACTCTAAGCATTCTTTCTAAAAACTGCAGCACCTGATGCCCAAACTAATCCATTTTGGCCCGATCTATTTTTCTTCCACCAAACTTTTTTCATTTTCTTCCACCAAAGGCCTTTTAATAAATGATACAATCTACTGAATCATTATGTTCAATCTCTACTTACTAGAATGTAAGCTCTACTGCAGAAAGAATTTTTGTCAGTTCACTGATGTATTTCTAGCATACAGGTAATCTTTCATGCAAATGGTAGATTCCCAACTACTATTTGGAGAATTAATGAAGAAATGAAAAACTAAAATTAATACAAGGATCAAAGAGATGATAAATAAAACAAAAGTTGAGTTCAGCATATTTTTAAATGACATAAAACTCTAAGAAACAATTTCAAATAAAATGAGGGGAATATAGGTAGTTTTAAAATTTGTAATACTAATGATGTTATGAACACTAAAATGAACATTAAAATGTATTTAGTATTTAGGGATTCCAGATACTATTTCAAGTTTTCACTGAATCTTTATTCTACCACTGAAAAGGTGGGGGCTGTTATTATTACTTATAGTTTAGATACAAGAAAACTTAAAGCACAAATCACAGAGTCAGAAATTCTGGATCCAGGATTCCAAAACACGTCCTGCGATTCCAGAATCTGCCATCCTAAAAATGTTCTTCTATTTTCACAGAGGCAATACTACAAACAAATGGATGCAGTATATATAAACTCAGAGACTAAGTACTAAAAGAAACAATATTAAAGAAGGAACTCACATACAATGGAAACCCCATAAGATTCACAGCAGATATATTAAATGAGACTCTGTGGGTCATAAGGGACCGAGGGGGTGGAGTTTACTAGTATAAATAAATAAACAGGAGAGAATGCCGAGCCACTGATTGTCTAGATTGTCTAGACAGATGGTGATCTTCTGGCTGAGAATTCTGAGACCTTCTCCAAATGGGGAATGACAGGTTTCCCTCTCTACTAGATGGCCCAGAAGCCCCCACCCATACCAGAGCTCCACAACTAGACTTGACCAGGCCACCAAATCTTTTCAGCTTCACAGCTTCTACAGTGCACAACCTCCAAATTTCATAGTACTGACATCCAGTAGGAGTACAGTTCAGTTAATCCTCAGACTAGAACTTCAGTAACATCACTGTGAGATAAAACAATTATCACAAATCTACTTTTATTGGGTTTTTGTTTTGGTAATTTCATTTGCAATTTTTTGGTAAGAAGCATTATGAAGTAAATTTCTTTGTGCCTGCTAAGGGGAAGGCTTGGTGGATGGGTGGGAAATCATGGAAGTTGGTGGAGGGAAGGTAATACTGCTAGGAGACTGGTAGAAGACTGGTATTGGGACGCTGAACACCTGAAACAACTGTATCATGAACAACATTATAAATCACGGCATTTAAATAAATTTTAAAATTGTACTTATAGAAAAGCTGAATGATCACCCTTCATCCCAGGTATAAAAAGGAGATGGAAAGACGAGTGGAGGGTAGGGGAAGAGACATATGAGAAGCAAAAAGGGGTCAAGAGTTGGTATATGTTGTGGGTGTTAAGGAATGACAGAGCTGAACAAACCACAGAGTAAAAAACACTGAAATCATGAGATCCAAACTTTAATAACCAAATTTCACAATAGTCAAAATCTGAAAACAACCCAAGTTACCAAGAACAGATGACCAGATATAGAAACTACGTACATCTACACAATGGAATACTGTTCCATTATAAGGAAAGATGAAATCACACAATCTGCCGCTATGTAGATGGGGTATCACACAGACAGACGTTAGCCGAAGAGGAGGGACAGACAGAGAATAATCTCTCCCATATAAGAGCTATAAAAAAACATAGTCAGTAAAAATAACAAATACCGAGAGACAACAGAAACCGAGAACTGATCTTCAATAAGTTTATCAGAGCAGGGTAGATGGGGAAGAATACAGAAAGCAGGGGTGGGGGACACTGAACAACAGTGGAGGGGAAGGACAGTCTGGTGAAAGGTGTGGTGCTGAAATGTTTATGTATGAAACCTTATCAGTAGCAATACTGTAAATCGCCTAAAATTAAAGAATAACACAGTAAAGCAGAGTTGAAAGACCAACTCTACAAAGGCATCAGATAAGCGTCATCTTATTTATATTGTTTCAGAGAACAGAAAAAGAGGAAAGCTCCCCAACTCATTTTATGGGCCATCATGTCATCTGATATTAAAACAACTAGAACAGAAGACAGAAAAAGATTTAAAAGTCATTCTGACTTATGATCATAGATACAAAAATTCTATTAGACTGTTAGCATACCAAATAAAGCAATTCATCAAAAAATAATCACAATTAAATAATCTTCACTCTAGAAATGTAAGCATATGTAACGTTAGAAAAATCCATTCATGTAATCAACAGATTGTAATGTAAATCACTTGTTAACATTTGGGGTTGAATAATTCTTTGATGTGTGGCCATCCTGTGCTTTATAGGCAGTCTCACAGATTCTTGCCCTCTACCCACTGCCAGAACACCATAGTATCAACTGTGACAGCCAAAAATATCTTCAGATGTTGCTAAATGAAACTTTCAACAGTTGATAATCAGTGTCATGGAGACTGTAATCTGTCTCATGCTTTATGTTTTCTCAATGGAACCTGGGCAATGGCCCAATGTAGGCCAAATGACATTTTTTTTTCAGGCATCCATATTAAACATACTTTTCATTTACCTTAGGATTGTGTACCAAGAAAACAACACTGAATCCACCTCGTTATTCCCATGCATAAAAATGAGGCATACATCACAGGATCCTGCTTCTGTGATCCCATAACTCATTCAACTCTTGACCATCATCATAACAATTAGATGAGAATATTTTGGTAAATTTCATTTAGATAATTTTAAACCAATAAGGGACTCTGCATATCCTTGTGTCATCTACTCAGATTTTACTATTATTTACCTAACTGGTTTATCACGGATTTTTTTTATTAAATTCTAAATATTTTTATGACCCTCTTAAAAGAAGACATGCTGCTTTACCACTAAGTACTTGGTGTTTCTAAGAAATTCTATTTCGTCTTGTCAGACAGTCTCCCCAATGGCAGCAGAGTTACCAGAGTTCTATCTGGGCACCAGGACGGTTGTCTGGTGTTGGGGACTGAACTGGGGGCCCTACGCCTGCCCTCTGAGCTATCTTTCCCAGAGACAAAGACAGGAATTTTGTATGTGATCACAGTTCAAGTAACAAAGTAAAAAAATAAAATTAACATTGACAAAGTTAGTATGGTCTAATCCAGATTACATTCAGATCTATCCTATCTGAGTGTATCCAAGTATTATTGCTTCAATAATACACCCTGTAACTCTAACTTCCCCTGTCTAGACTCTGATCTGGAATTCTTGGTTTTGAGGTTTGCTTTTGGATTTTCTTTATGGGGATGAGGGGTTGGTGGTGGGGTCTTTTCACAGTGTTCGACTCACTTTATACCTGCATTATTGTGTATTGTTTTCTTTTTAAACAGATACAAATTTAAGGCAAATTAAGAGGATGCCTTTATATATTGTATTAATGGTTGTGATAATGCAACACTCAAGCCTGCTTAATTTTCATTCCTTAAAATAGAAGCTTTTCTATAGAATGCAGTAATTTTCCCTTATTGCATTTAATAAAACTTTCTCATATTTTAAAAAGATATTTCCATTAATGTAAAGTTGAGAGAGCTGAACTTACATGTATCTGACATGTATTTGACAGTATTCATGCCACCTCTATCTTAGACTCCCCACCTTCTTGTTTTGTGGCTGTCTTTGAGATGGACGTGGGTCACATCATGGGGTTTACTGCTTGCACACTTATGAATTGTGCTGCTTGCACACTTTGGTTGTATTCACCGGGGGTTTACTATTAAATTGTGGGGATCGCACACTTTAGTTATGACTGCACGCATTTGATTTTGGTGTGCCAAAGGACACACACTTAATTGTGCTACTGGGGATGTAAACAGCAGCACCGCCGGGATCACATTTAGGAAGTGGAGCAATAGCAGAGATCCAAACTAGAGTCCACATTTCTGCCCATCAGGGTACCACCACTGAGCTCTCTCCAGGCTCAGGGCCAGGCTTTGTCTCTCTCTACATGTGTGGTGTGATAAACTCCTGGTCTCTCAGGATTTGTATTTGTGGCCTTTTCCCATTCAATTTCCTATGTTCCTCTTGTAATTAAACTTCAGGTTAAAAAAAAAATAGGTTGGTTAACCCATTTGTGACCATGTTGATGTTTCTCATACTAAAACAGTAGTTGGATCTCAAGAACGAAATAGATTTTCAGTTATATTCTTCAAGAATTATAACAACAAACAGCTCCTATTTAGCTATTTTAAATCTTCACCAGAACAGAAAAGAATTTCCACTGATGGTCACAAATAGGTAAATTGTAATCTAATAAAGTTGTTTCATGAGTCTTAGAGAGATCATAATTCTCCATAATAACTTACTGAATGTAGTACAGCAATATGATACATACCCTGAGTAGCTGTTGGAGGTAGTTTGAGGGTGTTATCTAATTTCTCCCAAAGGTAAGTTGGTCGAGGAATGCCTTCCTCTGAGCTGCAGAGAAGGACGACATCACTGCCTATATCCTGGGACCCTTGAATTTGGCAGTGTGGAGCAGAAGGAGGAACTACAATAAGAAAAGTCAGCAACAATGCGTGCATTTACAATGAGCTAGATGATGATGGGGGGAGAAATCAACGTTCACTATAGTGGGAATTCAGATTTGACTGTTTTTCAGCACAGTGGGAAGGTACCACATGGGGAAGACAGGGACAGTCAGGTGTTATTTACAGAATTCACACTTAGATGCTGAGTCTACAACATCCATTATCTAGAAGCAAATATGTGAAGGAGATATACCCTTGAGTATATTTTCAAGATTTCTTACGGTTATTGGTTTTACTATTTCCTTAAAGAATTCTTAAAATCCCTCCTGGAATATTGCCCTTAAAAGCATTAATGGATGAATGCACAACAAAATCCACAGTAGCACTATCACAATAAAAAATATGGACAAATGTCTCAAGTGTCAAAAACTAATGTATATATAGACAAAAAATGGTACATCTGCCCGATGAAATAGTTTCCGTCTTTAAATGAAATTCTGATGCATGCTTCAACATGGATGAGCCTTGAGGCCATTGTGTTAAGTGAAATAAATCAGCCATTTTAAAAAATATCAACTGTTTTGATTCCATTTGTGTGAAGTATCTATGAGACAATTTCACAGAAGTAAAGTTGGAGTGTCTGAGAGGGGGATATATTGATTAATGGATAAAGAGTTTAGATTGTGTAAGATGCTCTAGAGGTAGTTGACCAAAATAGGTTTAAAAGTACTGACATGGACACTTGAAACTCGAAATGACACTTAGAGCATAATAAATGCTATACTACGCATATTCTACAACAACTAGATTTTTTTCTTCATTTTGGGATTACACTTGTGGTGCAGTGGCTATTCCTGGTTCAGTGCTCATGGTTCACTCCTGGAACAGTGCTCAGGGAACTATGCAGTGCCAGAGACAGAACCCGAGTGGGTCTTCAGCATGAAAAGCATGAGCTGTGCTCTACACCACTGAACTCTCTGGTCATCCCTAAATGAATTATTAAAAGAGTTCTGGTTTAAGAACTACATATTGATTTAAACTTTACTGGTATTCATTGTTTATATAACCCTGAAAAGGTCCTAAATCTCAATGCTGAGACCAAACATATCATATGTTTATGAGAGATCATAAATTTCTCATTCAAACAAGGACATTCTGAGAGTGAAAAAGGCATTATCATGGGACTGGAGTGATAGTACGGGGGTAAGTTCTTGCCTCTCATGCCTGAGTACCACTGGGTGTGGCCTCCAAACAAAACAAACAAAAATCAAACAAAACGAGGCACTGTTAAAACAATGCCAGGACAGCAGATGTAAGCTGAGAACTGTATAATGAGCCTATTCAGTGTCACGTAGCACAAAATTGCAGTGGTTATTCTCAATATTAATACTTGTTCTCAATATTTTCTCCAATCCTGTCCTGAATAAGCTAAAGAATGGCAAAAGGCCATTTTTGAGCATATTTCATACCATCTTTCTCCATGTACAGAAAAAAAATTGATTTAAGAAATAAGTTTCAGAGAGCTACTGGGAATAAAGAAAGGAGACTGTAAGGATGGGGGAAACAGTCAAGCGGGGGCTGAGAGGAGAGAAAGAAGGAAAAGAAGCAGCAATCAGAGTGCCGGGGGACAGGTAGGTAAAAGTAAAGCTGCTTCAGCATAGATCCTAAGTAAAACCACAGTGCCCAAAACACTCACTGTCACTCACCTAGAACTGTGAGACCAGTGACCCCAATGTTCCTGCCTCCTCTGTCTGGCAGGTTGTTGACCAAACACTGGTAGGTGCCTGTGTCTGACAGCTGGGTGTTGTTGATGAAGATGGAGACGTTGGTGGCAGGCATGGTGCCTGTAAATCCAACCCTCCCATGGAACCTGGGGGCGCCGTCAAACATCTGTCCACCCTGATACAGAATGACCTGAACAAGAAAGTGAAATAACCAAGATGACCACAGCACCTACTTCTAGAGATACAATAAATCCTAACAAAAAGTAGATTGTAACAAATATTAGAACATTTATTTCTAGTAACAGTAGCTACCAGCTCTTTACTATAGAATCTGTCCACAGATACCTTGTGGCTCTATATTCTTTTCAAACCAGACTGGAGTAACTGTCTTTTTTAATTTCCTTTTTTCTTTTATCTGATCTAACTCACTATAATGTAGAAAAAACTTTAATGCTATTGAACTATTTGTACCTAGTTTTATCAGTTAAAAATATAATTCCAAAATAAAATTTATTTTAAAATTTAGCACTGACATTCTCAAGCTTACTAGGTCACTAAATCTCTTATAAATATAAACAAATGCCATAAGAGAGAGAAGACTTTCAGGTCCATGACTGTTACCCTTATGTCTCATTAATTTTCTATTTTATGCAGTAGGTATACAAATTATGAGTCTTTTACCTTTAATACAGATTGCAAGGTAGTAGCTTGTTTTCATGTACAAGCAGGCTGGTATGCCCAACTATAATTATAAAATACTAGTAATATTAGACAAATAAACCAAGCATTACCACGACATGATGCTTCTTTAATAAAATCATTATCTTTAGAAAATATTATCTCATCCACCTGTGTTAGTGCTAGTCACTCGCTGTCAAAATATGTTTTGCCATTTCTGTCCCAGCATTTTTTATTTTATCAAAAGCTTTTGGCTTTTGATACAAAAAATATGTTTAAATAAACAGCCTCATAACTAATCTTGTAAGAGACACAAAGCCAAGGAAACTCCCAGGTAGGCCCATCTTTTCAGCCTGAAAACTCTAGGGCCTCCTTGGGAAGGGGCCAGACCAAGAATCCTCCAGTTCCAATGATCCTGGTGCTCCTGAGGCGCATGGCTACGTGCTTGGCCGAGTGACACTTCCAAATTCTACCACACTGACAACCCAGTAGGAGCACAGAAAATCAGATGGAAAAGTAGCATGAAAGCCCTCTAAGCTCAATAAACTGAAACAGTAAAATAGAAGGCTCAACTAGCAACAGCTCAGGAAACACTCCATGACCTTAATAACAACATTGTGAGCCATAACTATTTTCACAAATTTTGTTTTACTGAACTATTTTTTGTTAATTCCATTTACCATGTTGTTGTAACAAGCAATACAAAATAAATAATTTTTTTTCTTTCTAAGGGAGAAAGTTTGAGGGGTGGGTAGGAACCTGGGGCCAATGGTGGAGGGAAGGTCATACTGATGGTGGGTGGTGGGATTAGTGCTGCAACACTGTCCAAACAGCTCTATTATGAACATCCTTGTAAACCACAATGTCTAACTAAAGTTAGGAAAGAACAGAAAAGGGAAGAGGTTCCCCCATATTTTTCACTTTTATAATAAACATGCTTACTAGACACACACTTCAAGTTCCTACATAAAATCATAAGGTGAACTTCCTGTTTTCTCTTTTAACTGAAGCAGACTGCATTGAAACATTCATGTTTCAGGCATGCATCACTTAGAATCAGAATACGTATTATGCCACAGTAGATCACCACTGAAAGTCCAATGCTCAGGAAGGATCCTCTTTAAATCTGTTTTATATCAAATAAATAAATAAATAAAAACAACCCTAGGACAGCTTCAGGTTGGGAATCTGGCTTGGTGATAGAGAAAACCCTGTTTAGTCTGAGGCCTGAATTCAGAGAGAAAGAAAGAAAGAAGACAAGCTCCTCTGATATAAACTCATTATTACCCACCTCAGCTGCTTCTAAACTGTGAAGTGTGTGATCTGCAAAGTGTTTCAAGAAATAAGAACTTATCCTCTCATTTTCCACATCTCTGCTCTTTCTCTATCTTTAGTTCTGATTTTCTCTTTTCCACTGAATTTCTACGTTTGCTTCAAAACATTCTTGTCTGATTTGCGATCGCTTTTAGATTTTCTTTTCTTTCCCCCCTGACTCTTCAAATATACTTCAGATTTCCCTCAAAGTACTAGAACTTAGGAGAATTGTGTTGCAGAGGTAGGAGGGGGTGGCACCCAGTTACCTGCTCGGGTTGGTTAGCATTGGCGAGAGGAATGACCATCCAAATGACATTGAGGTTAAGGAGGGCGGCGCTGGTGGTGAAGGTACAAGGCAGGACTGCTGTCTGGCCTCGAGCTACCTGCACACTCCCGGGGCTCTCCGAGACCTCCAGGGACGTAGCGACACCTGCAGAAAAAGAAATAGGAATGACAGAAGCATTCCTGAAAGTCCAAATCCCCTGAAAAACAGTTTGTGCTTCATATTATCAATAGTGTGAGTTGATGTGATGGTGTTGCTAAACAACTATGTCACTGTCACTGTCATTCCATTGTTCGTTGATTTGCTCGAGCAGGCACCAGTAACATCTCCATTGTGAGACTTGTTACTGTTTTTGGCATATCGAATACTCCACGGGTAGCTTGCCAGGCTCTGCTGTGCGGGCAGCATACTCTCAGTAGCTTGCTGGGCTCTCCAAGAGAGGTGGAGGAATTGAACCCGGGTAGGCTGCATACAAGCCCTACCCGCTGTTCTACCAGAATTAAATAAAAAAAATTTAAAATGTTAAACTGGGTGAAAAGTTTAAATATACATTTCCAGACACAGAGTCTAAAAAAAAAAAAAACAGGGAAAGGTGTTCACATCATTACTCTCTACTCATCAAGTGCTGCTAAAATAAATCAAAGAAGACAAAATAAGAGAATAAGAGAACAGGTATGCAATGTTCCCATAGGGTGAGATCAGGAGATGCCACCAAGATGGTGACAGAGGAGGTTCCCTAGTTTGCTTCTGAGAGAGAAGAGCAATTATCCAGAAAGAGACCCTGCTGAGAATCCCACAGTATAGTGGTGAAACAGTGCCAGCAGCTCAGAGGCAAATTCGCATGCACTAGAGAGGAAGCTGAGAAAATCCACACATCAGTGTGAAGATGGGGTGGCAGAGGTGGTATCTGGGGGCTGGGGGCACAGAATAGCTGCCAGACAAGCCATGAGTCCTGGAAAAGAAAGAGCAGAGACAGCATGGAGGCACATGCCCCAAGCTCGAGTGAAGTCTGAGGAGTGTGGGAGCTGCGGGTCTCTCAGGAGAGGGATGGGGTGGAGGGCGCTCCGAAATCAGCTTCTTGAGGCCTGTTGGGAGGTCAAAGCATGGGAGCGCAGCTGCCTGTAACCCTTGATGGAAGAACTGTCCATCTCCGACAGAGGACACAGCTTCAGGAGGGGCACGGAGCAACAAAAGAAGAAGGGGACACCTACCAAGCCAAGCAAATCCACTGAATCAACCCTAAAGATGTCACAAGCAGATCAACCCTCCCATCCTAAAACCCAGCCTTCGTAGACTGTGGGCCACAGCCTCTTATGAGGTCACATCATTGAATGTGGAGATTGCAAAAAATCTTTAAGTTGTCTTGGGGCCTGTGACATAGCACCGTCATTAAGGAATGTGCTGTACCCAGCAGTGTGCAGTCTCCAGAGAATCACAGAGCACGGCCCTTAGCAGTCCCTCAGTACCATGAGGTGAGCCAGTAACTCAGCAAGGCAGGTCCTAAGCAGCAGCACCTTCTCAGCCCTCACACTGGAAGGCTACTGCCTCAGCTAGCCAAGAATCCCAGGAAGGAGCAGGTCTCCTTCCTAAGAGTTACTTGAGCAAGGCCTACCTCCCACTAACTGCTTAAAATACATTTCTTTGTGATTTATTACCAGTAAATTTCCTGTTTAACGCCTAGTCACCAGTGGCTGCATAAAATTTTCTGAGGTGAAAAGGGATCACTGGAAAAAGTCTAAGCAGCCTGCCCCAGAATATATCTCTCCTCCACCACCTCTTAGGACCTGTCCTGAGCTCATGAACTGCAATATCAGTAGACAGACTATACTGAGTCTTAGATCTGGGACCCCAGAGGCAATGGGTATCGGAAGTGTCATGAACATGAGTCAGGCCCCCGTACAGCATGTTCCCAACAGCAGCTGGCTCTTTACAAGACCTTCTCTCATCCCATAAGCCGCTAATACTGGCCTAAGTAACTGGAGGAGTTGGCTGGTGAAAAGACATTCCTCACTCACAGACTGGATGAATACTGTGAAAATGATTCTATTATCTAAAGCACAATACAGGTTCACACAATACCTACCAAAATCCTAATTGTTCATCATATAAATAGAACCCCAAAACTTAAGATCTATTTGGAACTATAAGACACTGTGACTAGCAAAAATAACTTTGAGGGGGGGAAAGCAAATACGAAGGTATTGTGCTTCCTGCTTTGCGTCATTCTGCAAACCTTCAAGCTTCACCTAGCTTTCTTTCTTTTTCATAATTAACTTCTACCTTCATGAGCCCCAATAACCATGCCACCAGACTCCACAGCAGGGGTGCCACAAAGGGGGGTGGGTGAGAGTCCTCCCCGCCCCAAGGGACCCAGCCTCGGCAGCCGACCTCCACTACCACACTGCCACCATGCTCTAGGTCACTTTCCACATGCTCGGGCGGATCCTCACACATGAGCGAAGTCCCATGAAACTCAAGTAATGCGGAACTTTGTGCTCTTGGACTTTGGGCTCAATGGAACCCGGGAGCAGAGATCCTTTGCCTGCTTCCCCCAATCTCCGGCAACCCAGGGGTCACACCCATATGCCACCTCCTGCCGGTGCCAGATAATCTCATCGGCCACCCTCCAGAACTCACAGCTGCTTCTCCCAGAAGGTAGCATAAAATGAGGCCCCCATAACCATGCAACTGGACTCCGCACTAGGGGTGACCCAGAGCGGGGACCTAGCCCTGGGGGCCGATTTCCACTACCCCACCGCCACACTCCAGGCCACTTTACACATGCTTGGGCCAAGCCTCATGCATGATGAACATATTCCTGGACACATAGTCATAAAGGGAAATATGTATATATGCCTCTTGGAGAGCCCAGCAAGCTACTGAGAGTATCCCGCCTGCATGGAAGAGCCTGGCAAGCTCTCCGTGGCATATTTGATATGCCCAATATAGTAACAATAACAGTTCTCATTCCCTTGACGCTGAAAAGAGCCTCCAATCATCGGGAAAAACAAGTAAGGAGAGGCTGCTAAAATCTCAGGGCTTGGATGAATGGAGATGTTACTGGTGCCTGCTCAAGTAAATCAATGGGATGACAGTGATACAGTGATAACTTCACGGCACTGCAGTATATGATTTCTGGCTTCATGGACATTTGTTTTGTGTCCCAGCATTCTACCTGAAGAATGTTCCATGTCCACTGAGACAAATGTGCATTTGTGTATTTGGTTTTGGTTTTGGGGAGTTTTTTTAAATTTTGCTCTGGGGGTCATAACAGGCAATGCTCATGGTTTCTCCTGGCTCTGTACTCAAGAATTGCTCCTGGTGGTACTCAGAGGATCATATGGGATGCTGAGGACTGAACCAGGGTTGGCTGCATGACCTACATGATTTCATTTTCTAGTCTTTTGCTTTGACTCCGCTGTCACAATTTAAGTACATCTCTTGTAAGTAGCAGAAGATTGGATTTTGTTTCCTGATCCAGTCATGATCTGTGACTCTTGATTGGGGATTCCAATGTATTGGGATTTATTGCTACTTTTCTATGAGGATTTGGGATGTTTTGCTTTGGCTCTCTGGCTTTTTAAAATTTTTCTTCACTTGCACTTTGATGCTGGCCTTTTACATAGTGATCTGTTTCCATTTATCTCATTAATTTTTAATACATTTTTATTTAGTTAGTGTGAAATTACAAAGTTATTCATTATTGGTTTTATTTTTAAGCATTTTTGTTTTGTGGTTACTATGTACTTTACACCTTAAATTCAAAGCTTCTTTCTTCTTTTAAAAGAAGTCTTGAGCTTCATTCTGAAAGTTCTTCTTTATAATCTTCCCCCCAGCCCCTGTTTTATGTCTTTTATGTATCTTTCTTCTTTTGAGTGGGATTTCCTTGCCTTTTATAGAACTATATAAGAAAAGTGATAGTAATTAATGAAGCAATGGTATTGGAATAAAAAGACAAACAGATTCCTGGAACATGACTGAGACCCGAGAAATAAAACCACATATCTATGAGTTGCTAATTTGTGACAAAGGACTCAAGAACCTAAAACAGAGCCAGGAAAATCTCTTCAATAAATCATGAAGGAGTTCAAGAATAGTAGAGATAAAGACCAGAAGGTTTGTCCCCTTGCTTGGAGGCTGGCCTCACATACTGGGGGAGAAGACAGCTCAGATAAAAAAGGGAACACCAAGTAAAGGGTATTTGGAGGACCCACTCAAGTTGGGAGATGCATGCCGAATGTAGACTACAGACCGATCACAATGGCCACTCGATGCCTCTAGTGCAAACCACAACACCCAAAAGGAAAGAGAGAACAAAAGGGAAAGCCCTGCCACAGAGGCAAGGTGGGGGTGGTGGGAGGGATGCTGGAACCACTGGTGGAGGAAAATGGGCACTGATGGAGGGATGAGTACCCGATCACTGTATGACTGAAACTCGAGCACAAAAGTTTGTAAGTCTGTTGCTGTACCTCACGGTGATTGACTAATAAATTTTTTTTAAATCATGGAGGGGTTCAGGAGATGGAGTGCAAGAGGCCCAGGTTTAATCCCCAGTATTGTATCATCTCACAAGCACCACCAGATGTAATGCCCACACGTCAAACTGGAATAGGCTCTGAGCATCACTGGGCATGGGCCAAAACCCAAAATTAATTAAAAGACAGTGGGAAGAGGACTGGGTCCATAGAGCAGTTGGTAGGGTGCTTGCTTTGCAGGCTGATGACCTGTGTTCTATCCTGGCACCCTATATGGTCCCCTGAGGCCTCCAGGAGTGGTCCCTGAGCTCAGAGCCAGAATAAACCCTTAGCAACGCTATGTGTGGACCCCAAAATAAACAAATCAAAATACAGTGAGAAGACTGAGCATACACATACAACAAATCAAACTAAACCACTCTCTCAATACACGAAAATTAATTTTAAATGTGTTAAAGACTTGAACATGAGACCTTAATGATTTAAAAGGGTTGAGGAAATCTAGGTAATTTTTCCCCTGCTGTAGACAGACCTTAAAAACAAGTCTTAGAGAATTAGAATAGGAACAGAAACAAAAGCAAAAACAAATGAGATTACATCAAACTGAAAAACTTTTGTGCAACAAAAGAAACTTACATCAAAACTGAAAAAGCATACTACTGAATGGAGGATATTTGCATATTATACATACACTAGTTAGTAATCATCAAAAATACACAATGAACAGCAAAAAACAAACTGAATTTTTAAAATCAGAAGATCAAAAATACACTTCTCAGAACAAAACATATAGATCACCAAATGCATATGAAAAGATCTTCATTATCTCTTACTAGGGAAATGCAGGTCAAAATAACAATAACAATATAACAATAACTTCAAACCTGTGAGAATGGCTCTTATCCAACACACATGGAAGAACAAGTGTTGGGGTTTTTTGTTTGTTTGTTTGCTTTTTGGGTCACACCCAGCATTGCACAGGGGTTACTCCTGGCTCTGCACTCAGGAATTACTCCTAGCGGTGCTTGGGGACCATATGGGATGCTGGGAGTTGAACCCAGGTCAGCCACGTGCAAGGCAAACGCCCTACTCACTGTACAATCACTCCAGCCCCAGAAAAACAAGTATTGGAGAGAAGGTGAAAAGAAGGAACCCTTAGACACTCTTGGCAGAAATGTAAATTGGTGCAACCATTATGGAAAACTGTCTCAAGATTCCTCAAATATCTGAAAACAGAAAGTCCTGATAACTGCCTATTACACTTCTGGGTATTTAAGGGGGAAAAAAGGAAGATGAAGAGATATGTACCCCGTGTTTATTGAAGCATTAGTTATAATACAACACAAGGACTAATGAACAGAGGGTTTATGTAAAGATGTAGTATGTAAAAATGGAATACTACTCAGCTATAAAAAGGATAAATATTCTGCCATTTGTTGCAATGCAGATGAACCTACAGGAAATTATGCTTAGTGAGATAAGAGAAGAAGAGCAAATGCCATGTGATTTCATTTATATGTTTTAAAAAAAACAAACAGATTAGCTTAATCAAACAAAACTAAAATTTGTAAATTATAAGACCAATTTATGATTACTAGAAGAGAAGGGTAAATTGGATAAAAGGAATAACTTTTATTATGAGTTAAACTTTAAAGGATAAACCTCACAAAATATATACATATGTTTGGTCTTAATTATGCTACAACTGAAACTCATGTAATTCTCTAATATTAATTCAATAAAAATAACAAGAGAAACTTCACCATGTAAAAATGTACACTGGTGGAGGGATGGGTATTGTAATACTGTATGACTGCAATCCAATCATGAACAGCTTTGTAAGAGTCTATCTCACAATGATTCAATAAAAAAAGATTAAGAAATTCTGATTAAAAATGGACCAAATTTATTAATAAACTCCTCATCAAAGAATATATAGAGCGAAATTAAGAATATGAAAAGGTGCTCCATATTATGTTATTATGAAAATGCAAATTAAAACAACCAATTACAAGAGAGGATATACTATTCCACATTTATTAAAATTACTATACTACAGAATACTGATGGCAAATAGCAGATATTCTTTCAGTGCTAGTATAATGCAAAATAGTATAGCTATTTTTGGAAGGCCATTTTGCAATTTCTTACAAAACTAAACAATTCTGTCACCATATAATACAGCAATCATACTCCTTGTTGTCTACAAAAAAGGGTTGAAAATCTTCACGGTTCCCAGTCCACGAAGGTGGAGCACAGCAAAGAAAGCCTGAACCTTCTGACTAGAATGCAAAGATACGGGTATTAGCCTAAAAAAAAAAAATCCCAGAGCTACACTTTTGTACCCTCTTTTTTCTGGTCAGAGCCCCAGCAGGGATGGCAACTGGAGTTTCGGCTAGGCATGGGCTGGGGAAGTTTTTGAGAAGGAAACTCAGAGGGACAGAAACCCAGGCAGGCCACTGCCAAGATTGAAATGCCAAGGACTTCATCTCTCCCGATCCAGGTCAGAACCCTGGACGGGGTGGCATACGAAGCCTTACTTTCCCCCTCCATAGCCCATAAGAACCATAAATTAGCCTCGCATGTGGAACTTTCACTGGGGCAACCTGATCATCAAAAACACACTAGGCCAGTAATTCATTAGCCCCACCTCAATTAATATTGCACCAAAAAGACAACAGGAACAGTGATCACAAAAGTCAAAATAGCACAGGTCACGATGGTAAAGCAAAGCAGAAGCCCACCAATCTTAGTCAGTGAAGAAACTAGCCCAGAAGACCTAACCAGTAATAGTAAGCTAGACAACCTTTCTGACAAGGAATTTAGAAGGGAGCTACTGAGGATATATAGGGAGCTAAAAGAAACAATGGAACACACCGCCAATAAAATACAAGAGGATTTGAGAGCAGAAATATGAAAAATGCAAACAAAACTACAAACAGAAATGACAGACCTGAAAAACCTGATAGGTGAATTGAAAAACTCAGTGGAAGGACTCAGCAGCAGAGTAACAGCTGTTGAAGACAGAATCAGTGAGCTCCAAGATGAGGTGCAGAGAATCTTCAGAAAACAACAGAAAATAGAAGTCTCAAAATGAACCAACAGATGTCAAGATAAAATTGCAATGAAGCAAAGAAGAATAGCATAAGAATCACTAGAGTCCCAGAGGGACAGGAAGAAAACCCTAACAAAGATGAAACTTGTAAAAGACATCATTGCTAAGACCTTCCCAGAGCTGAAGAGCACATGCAACCAGATTCAGGAGACCCAAAGGGTACCAGCTAAAAAGAAATCATAATAAAAATATTCCAGGACACACCTTTATCAGAATGATAAAAAAATATCAACAGCGATAAAATTCTGAAAGTAGCAAGATCAAAGAAATTGCCTATAAAGGAGCATCCTTAAGATTTACAGCCAACTTATCTGATGAAACCCTCAGCGCCTAAAGACAGTGGTGGGATATAGTAAAAAAAAAAACTCAATGAAATAAACACCTAACCAAAAATAATTTACCCAGCTAAATTCTCATTCATACCTGAAGGAACAATACACAGTTTTATAGACAAACAACAACTCAGGAAACTTATAGACTCAAAAACAGGGTTACAAAAACAACTAAATGGACTACTTTAGGACAAGATAAGCCCCTCAAATACACCAAGCTTTGGCAGAAAGATGGGACAAAATCCCATAACTATAATCTCTCAACATCAGTGGGCTAAACACATCAATTAAAAGACTGAGAATGGAACGATGGATCAGAAAACTGAATCCAATATTCTGCTGCCTACAAGAAACACATCTCAACAGTGAGAGCAAACATGACTCAAAGTCAAAGGCCAGGAAACAATTCTACAGGCAAACAACTCCAATACAAAAGCTGGGGTGGCTATTCTGGTAACAGACCACACTGATTTGAGACTGAAGAAGGTCATAAAAGACAGTGAAAGTCATTTCTTATTGATCAAGGGATCTGTACAGCACGAAGAATTTACACTCCTAAGTATATATGCACCTAATGAGGGACCAGCAAAGTACTTAAAACAACTACTCATAGACTTAGAGAAAGACACCAATAGCAACACAATACTAGTGGGAGATTTCAACACCATTTTATACCTCTCACAGATCAACCAGACTCAAGCTTAGGAAGGACATACTTTATCTGAGGGAAGAAATGAACAAAAGGGGCTTAGTATACATATACAGGACACTGCATCCTGTATAAAGATGAAGTGTATCCAGAAAGCTGAATACACATTCTTCTCAAGTGTGCTTAGGACATTCTCCACATGTTGGGCCACAAAACATACCTCTAAAAAGTTAAGAAGATAGAGATTGTATCATTCAGACCATGATGCACTGAAAATAAAAGTGAATCACACACACAAACAAAAAATTAAATCAAACACCTGGAAGTTGGTCAGCTCATACTGAACAGCGAGTGGTTTAGAAAGGAAATCAAAAGATTCTTGGAAACAAACAAGAATGAAGACACGAGTTACCAGAATTTATGGGACATGGCAAAAGCTGTGTTAAGAGGAAAGTTCATAACTCTACAAGTGTTCCTCAGGAAGGAAGAGCAAACCCACATAGGTAACCTAGCCTCACAGCTTAAGATCTTGGAGAATGACCAACAAAAGGAGTCCATCCCAGGCAGGAGAAAGGAACTAATAAAATTTAGAGCAGAAACTAATGAGATGGAAGCCCAAAACACAATCCAAAAGATCAGTGAAACCAAGATCTGGTTCTTTGAGAAAATAAACAAAATTGATAAACCTCTAGCAAGACTCACAAAGAAAAGGGGAGATAACCCTAATTAAAAAAATCAGAAAAAGGGGGGTACAACAGAAACTACAGAAATTCAAAGGATCTTCAGAGATTACTTTGAGAATCTTCATGCCACAAAACAGGAAAACCTTGAGGAAATGGATACATTCCTGGATTCCTATAACCTTTCGAGACTGAACCAAGAAAACCTGGAGTTCCTGAACAAACCTATCACCATTGAGGAAACTGAAACGGTAATAAAAAGTCTCCCCAAAAACAAAAGTCCTGGGCCAGATGATTCACTAGTGAATTCTTCCAAATCTTTAAAGAAGACTTACTCCCAACCCTTTTCAAGCTTCTCTGGGAAATTGAAGAACCAGAAATACTTCCAAACAGTTTCTATGAAGCAAGTGATACCCTGATACCAAAAGCAGACAGAGATATCACAAAAAAAAGAAAATTACAGGTCAATATCCCTGATAAACACAGACACAAAGATCTGCAACAAAATCCTAGCAAACAAAATCCAACGACTCATCAAAAAGATCACACATCATGACCAAGCAGGATTCATCCCAGGGATGCAAGGATGGTTTAACATTCGCAAGCCAATCAATATAATCCATCATACCAATAAAAGAAAAAATAAAAACCATATGATCACATCAACAGATTCAGAGAAAGCATTTAACAAGATCCAGCACCTGTTTATGATGAAAACTCTCAGCAAAATGGGCATTGAAGGGACTTTCCCCAATATAGTTAATCTACCATCTACCATCTCAAAACAGTCAATATAGCTATCTACCACAAACCCACAGCAAGCATCATTCTCAATGGGGAGAAACTAAAAGTCTTCCCTCTAAGATCGGGGATGAGACAAGGTTGCTCACAATCGCCACTCCTATTCAATATAGTACTGAAAGTTCTAGCCATAGCAGTTAGACAAGAAAAGGATATCAAGGTCATATAAATAGGAAAGGAAGAGGTCAAGCTATTACTATTTGCAGACGATATGATTTATAGGTAGAAAATCCTAAAGACTCTACAAAAAATGCTACTAGAAACAACAGGTTTGTATAGTAAGTGGCAGGCTACAAAATCAACATCAAAAGTTCATGGATTTCCTATATACAAATAATGAAAGAGAAGAAAAAAAGATGTTTAAAAAAATTCCCATTCACAATAGTGCCTCAGAAAATCAAGTACCTCAGAATCAGCTCAACTAAAGAGGTTCAGAAAGTCCTATACACAGAAAATTATAACACTACTTCAAGAATTTGGAGAGGACACTAGGAAATGGAGACATATGCCCTGCTCATGATAGGGAGGATTAACATTTACAAGATGGCAATACTCCCCAAAGCACTATACAGATTCAAGTGGTCCCTATAAGGATATTCATGACATTCTTCAAAGAAATGGGCAGAACACTCCTGAAATTCATATGAAACAATAAACCTCCACAAGTAGCTAATGCAATCCTTGGGGAAAAGAAGATGGGTGACATCACCTTCACCAACTTCAAACTATACTACAAAGGAGTAGTAATTAAAACAGCATGGTAGTGGGCTAGAAACAGACCTGCAGACCAAATGGAACAGCAATAGCACAGAAGGTAAGGTGTTTGCCTTGCACGTGGTGGCCAACCCGGGTTTGATTCCCAACATCCCATATGGTCCCTCAAGCACCACCAGAAGTAATTCCTAAGTGCATGAGTCAGGAGTAACCCCTGTGCATCGCCAGGTGTGACCCAAAAAGCAAAAGATCATCTGTGAGAGGATATAAAGCACTTAACATCAGGAAAAAACTGCCTGATACAAGTGGGCAAAGGGAATCTATTTGTTACACTAATCATGACAAATGTCACCAGAGATTTTTTAGAGTAGGTACTGAAGCCAAACAGGTGACAAAATCTCCATCACTTCATTCTTTTGATTATATTCCCAGGAGGACGTGAAGAGACTATGCCCTCTAAAATGACACAGAACTATGTTTACTGTTCTCCTAAGCAGAACTCACACAATCTTTAATATGATATTTTTAAATGTCAGTGAAAACTAGGAATAAAAGAGTATCTATAGATGAGGAAACTACCAAAATAAGGCAAGAAGGCTTCAGTGAAAGACAGATGTTCAGGGTGAAGTGGAGGTGGGGAAAGAGCCAGCTGGAACAGCAAGTCCACAGGACTGAAAAAGTACGAAAGACTGACTTATTTTTAAGATTGTGGGCCACACCTAGCAGAGATCAAGAGCTATTCCAAGGCTTATGCTTGGAGTTACTCCAAGCTTGGGGTTACTCCCAGCATTGCCCGGGGAAGTAGGAGGTGCAGGATTAAACCCAGCCCTCCTGAGTGCAAAGCACGCACTCAAGCCACTGAGCTCTCTCCGCAGCCCAGGCTGACTCAACAATCTTTGAAAATTTGTATTAAAGCACCATGACTTACAAAGCTGTTTATATGTTCCAGCACCAATGGCATCACCAGGGAACTTTCCCTACACTGGGGTTCAGCTTCTCCCAGCTCAAGTCAGTCTCCTTGACAGGCACATTGTTAAAGTGGTTGCTAAAGTCTAGATCTCTCATTTTCCATGTTGCTGATTCTGTGTTTGGATACTTGGCTATACCATTCCTTTTCACCACTGATGCACTTGCATCCCCTTCACCCTTGCTCCCATTGCTTCCTATCTCTTCAGCCCCCCTCAATTTCTTTTCTCCTCTGTCCTCCTCCCTATACTCTGGGCCGAGGGGATCTAGGCATATCCCTTTTAAAACATGCGTTCCCTCACCCAATTATTCTATATACTACATTAAAGTTTTTCCTTCTTCTGGCTTATGCCATTTAACATGGTATCCTCCAGTTCCATCATGTTGAAATCCCATTATTTCATTGCTCCTTACAGCTGCATAGGATTCCATTGTGTATACATACTGAATCTTCATGATCCATTTATCTATCTTTGGACACCTTGGGTGATTCTATATTTAGCGACTGTACTAAGTGATGCAATGAATAATGGTGTAAATATTCCTTCTGAAGGAATGTTTTGTGTCCTGGGCGTAGGTACCCAGAGGCATTGTTATGTCATATGCCAGATCAATTTTTAGTCTATTGGGATATCTCTGTACTGTTTTCCACAGGGATTGAACCATACAATATTCCTACCAGTAGAGGGTAAGTGTTCCTTTTTACCACATCCCTACCAACATAGATTATTCTCAGTATTTTTGATCTGTGTCATTATCATTGGTGTGAGATGGCATCTCATTGTTGTCTTGATTTAGACTTCTGTAATAAGTGACGATCATTTTTTCACATGCCTGTTGGTCATCTGATAGTCTACCGCAGATAAGTCCCTATTCATTTCTACTCCCAACTTTTCATGGGGTTTTTGTACTTTTTTTGTTTATCTTTGTTAGTGCTTTATATATTCTAGCTATCAACTCTATCTAACGCATTGAATGCAAATATTTTCTCCCATTCATTTAGCTGTCTTTTAGTCTTATCCCAAGTTTTTTTCCATGCATAAATTCTTTAAACTGATGTAGTTCCCTTCCTTTATTTTTCATTCTGTTGCCTTTGCCAGTGGGAGCATATCATTAAGGGGGGGGGGTGGCAAGTGAAGTCTCCTGACTAAACATTTTTATATAAAGACTATCTCTGAAATCTCAAGCACTGAGAGTGCTGAGGAGAAATATTCTAGTAAGAACTTCCCATAAAAGTGAGCACTTAAAGCAGGACTGTCCAATTTGAAACTTGGCATCTTAATCTACTTAGCCCTGCAGTCTCAAATAAGACCCTTAATCTCTGAGTAAGTTTTATAGAAAAAAACCTGAAAACTAGCGAGAATAAAAACCAGCTCAAGGTCACATAAGAAGTGGTAAAGGCCACCCACGTTAGTTTAGTGGTGATGATCCCGCCTGTCAGAGAGAGACTGGGGGTTGACTGCTTGACAGGGAGGTAGATATGCTTTGGGGCTGGTGTGATAAATACAACAGGTAGGACGCTGGCTTTGCATGTGGCAAACCCAGGTTTAATCCCCATTACCACAGATGGTCCCCGAACCCCATCAGGAGGGAGCCCTGAGCAGAGCCAGGACTAAGCCCTGAGCACCCCTGGTCCCCAAACCAAAAAATAAACAAAGAAATGATAAGTCACAGACATGAAACTACTGCAGTAACTACATACATCAAAACACATAAGTGTTTCTTACTATCACTATTATATAATACAATTACAAGATTTTTAATTAGAGTAGATCTACCTAAAGCCATAATTGACAAAATGTCCTTTAACTGCCTGCTCCCAAACCTACAAATTTGCTTTAATCTGCCTCATCTTCTCCCCATCCTGTTAGGTCAGACGAACCCACCTAAGGCCATCTTTAACCTAATACTAGTTTACAGTACATTCCTCTTGGCTTCATTGCTATTATTATTATATATCATACTCTCTTATAGCTTCAACCTCACCCTCTGTATTGGAATCTTCCTAATAGCATTTAAATACCCTCCAATACTTCCATTTTAAATGAAAGTCCTCCTTTCCTCTATACCACAGTTCCCTTCTGGGATCTAGTTCAAAATATATAGATATATCTCTTAATATTTTTACCAACTTTTCTCTTTGTGTTTCTCTAATATTTTCACGTGAAAATGAAGAGAATAAAAATGGAAGGGAATTAAATTGTTGCTGAATTAATCCACTTCAGCAATATGTATTTATTGAGTTTTTCTATGTCCTTATAGTAGTGGAATTCTTAATAGATTTTATCAGTTATTATCTAAAATAACCACATGGTGAATTATGATTACAAGTTAAGGTCGTGTTCAGAATGAAAATAGAGATTCTCACTTAGGCTATAGAGTCAAGAAAGGAGTCTTTTTTTGTGTGAGAAACACAAGCTAATATAAAGGGTAAGCAGGACGTTTCTAAGTAAAGGGATTGGTGTTTGGACATAAAAACTAGACACTCCAGATGGAATCCCGGTAACACTGAGCTTCTACTAACATGGCTCCGGTATGTGGGGACTGGGATTATTTCTCCAAGCTGCCTGGGGGCACTGGAACTGGGCAGTTCCAGCCTGCCCCTAACCCTGGAAGTCATGCCTTCAACCCACCCACGGTGCTATCTTGCCACACTCAGCAATGAAGAATCTTGGCCAGTGGGCACCTCAAGCCAGAGAATGCTCCAGACCCCAGACTGGGCCAACAACACCAGGGTGCCCCGGACGGAGAAGCTGCAGAGTCCCCACTTTCTCCAGATGGAACCCCAGCGACACTAAGCTTCTACTAACATGGCTCTGGTATGTGGGGACTGGGACTATTTCTCCAAATCGCACATCCTTTCCTGATATACAAAAAAACACTCAGGAACACCTCTTCCGCCCCTGAGCGGCCATGATCCCAGAGGCACACAAACCAATCTCGGAATGCAGCAGCTGCTGGCAGATATACTCCTGGACTGTGAACTAAGCTACGGCCTCGTGCAGCCCCAGGAGGGGAAGGGTTTTTGTCCCTCGGCCTTTCCCTCTTTGTGGCAGTATGGCGACTCTCACTTTTCAGAGCCAAGTGAACAGAGAGGTAGGAGCTTGCAGTGATGGGGCACACGGGAAATCTCATGATGGGGGCAGAACCAGCCCTGCTCTCCAAATGAGACCCCGAGCAGCTGCCCACGAACAGTTCCTCTGCCCCTAACAGCCATGATTCCAGAGGCACATAATCTTGATTCCAGACGCACATAATCTTGGAAATCATCAGCTGATTTCCAAATTTCTGCCAAAATCATCAGCTGATGGCAGAAATACCTCTGGACTTAATTACTAAAATACCAGAATTCCAAAACCACTTTTGCGGCTGTGCAGCATCATATGCTCTTCATTATCAGCAATAGAAAACAAATGATCTAATGGATGCCTTTTCGGCAGGTCTGATTGTTGGAGGGAAAATTCAAAATAATAATAGTGGCTTTTCTAATGTAATCAAAGTAAAGAGAGAGTAGTGAAAATCATCTGCCACATAGGCAGAGTGGGGAGTTTTGGTTAGAGAATTTTTTTTTGTTTTGGTGCTACATATGGTGATGCTCAGGGCTTATTCATATCTCTGCTGAAGGATCCTGGTGTGTTAGTGGACCATCGGCAGTGATGGGGATTGAACCAGTGTCTGGTGCATACAGGTGCGTGCTTTGTCGCCTGTGCTGTCTCTAGGACCCTATAGAGGACTACATTGAGAAGCTACTGACATATGTGTGAGTCATGGTAGAAGATAAGAGTCTGTAGAAATAAAGTTTAGAGTGAAAATAATAAGCGCCCCTTTGAGGATTATCAACATCGAACAGCTATACAGAGAAGGGTAAACTAACAAGTGAACAAAGTATGCAGAGGGCCTGCAACACAAAGCTAAGAGAGCACGTACCGCGGAGTCTCCACAGGTAGGCTGGTCTGTATGGGGATTCTGGGGCCTTCACAGAATGGGGGTGGGCAGGTTGCCCTTTCTGCCTCATGGCCCAGCCACCCACAGACACACCCTCCAACTCAGAGATCAGAGATGGCCCAGCTTCACATCCAATCTTAGAAGAGTGACAAGCAGCTGAATCTTTTCAGTTGGCACCAGTTTATGGGCAAAAACTCTGGGATTTTCTTGGAATGGGAGTAGAAGGGATTCCACGCCCCCACAACCCCCATCCCTCACCAGCTTGCACCAACCAGTAGATCCTCAGACAGTGACTTTAGTAATATCATTGTGAGATATAACAATTATCCCAAATCTGACCTAAGATTTGGTACTTCCTTTTGCCTTTGTGTTGCAACAAATAATCACTGTCACTGTCATCCCTTTGTTCATCGATTTGTTTGAGCGGGCACCAGTAACGTCTCTCATTGAGAGACTTATTGTTACTGTTTTTGGCATATCCAATACGACAAGGGTAGCTTGCCAGGCTCTGCCACCGGGGCTCGATACTCTAGGTAGCTTGCCAGGCTCTCCGAGAGGGGCAGAGGAATCGAACTTGGGTCGGCCGTGTGAAGGGCGAAAGCCCAACTGCTGTGCTATCACTCCAGCCTGCAACAAATAATATGAAATAAATTTGACTGCAAGGGGGCAGGCTGGGGTGGTGGGTGGGAGACCAGGGACATTGGTGGAGGAAAGACTGGGGACGCTTTGGTGGTATAATTGGTGTTGGGACATTTAATGCCTGAAACAACTGTATTTTGAACAACTTGGTAAATCAAGGGTTTATAATAATTTTTTTTATAGGAAGAAAGTATCCAGAAAGGGTGGAAGGGTTTTGAAAATGTATTTTAAGAAGGAAAGGGAATATAGGCATCTCTATAAGATACTACTGAGATTCCAATATGGAGTACTATAGTCGTGAAGCCACTAGGTTTCTGGGAACTCAAAATTCAAAATATTTTTAAGCAGGGGTGAAGGGTGAGGGAGTTGTAAGGGCTTATGAATAGACTGAAGATGGAACATTGGTGAGTCAGGGGAAAGAGTATAGAAACTTTTCTAAAATGCTTGTGAAGTATCAGGATCAGAGTTTATCAGGTTTCTCAATAAACCCTTGATTCTACCCTCATGGCTGAACTTTAAAGAGTCTACTTTTTACTATACTAAACTCTTCCACATACCATAGTGCAGAAAACAAATGATTGTATCATTGCTTTTGTATTATGAGTCACCTTGCAGCATTAGGGACTACTCCTGGCTCAGTGCTCAAAGGGGCACCTAGAACGTTCAGGAGAAAATATGTGGTGGCAGGGACTGAACCTGTGCTAGCTGCCTGCAAGGCAAGTACCTTACGTGCTTCACTATCTCTCCAGCAACAACAATTTCCTTTCAAGATTTAGACTAAATAGAGGGTTATTTACCAACAGAACTGAAGTGAAAGGGGGAGAAAGCCCTCCACTTTTTTGTAAATACATTTGCTCTAATCTCGGTCTCATATACGTAGAAATATTTAACATGAAAAGCAGTTTGTTATGTTCTTCACTACCAGATTCTTTATAAAACAAAATATAAAAGTCATTAAAAATATATTAGGTATAATCAACTAATCTAAAAATAAACAAAAACAACACACCAATTCTATGAAACTTCCAAGTACACCGGTCTTCAGGATGAAAAGTCTGGGGCCTTCTCAGAAGGGGGGCAGGCCTAATCCCCACCTTGCTGAAGCTTCAGCAGCCACACCCACACCCACTGTCTCTGGTATATAAAGTAATCTCAAGAGAATCCAAGCCAAATAGTCATCCTAGTTCCACAGCTTCTGGAGTGCACGGCCACATATGCAACTACACAACACCTCCAAATTCCACAATACTTACAGCCCAGGAGAGGCACAACAAATTAGATGGGAAAGTAGCCTTGAAGCCCACTAGGCTCAATAAGCAGAAACAATAACACAGAAGACTCACCCACTAGCTAGCAACAGACAGCTTCGTAAATTCTCAGACGATGACTTTAATAACACAATTGTGAGATACAATACTTTTCACAAATTTTCTTTTACTTAACTATTTTTCTGATAATTTCAATTACCATCTTGTAACAAGCAGTATCATCAGGGAGATGCAGATCAAAACAACCATGAGTTATCATCTCACACCACAGAGACTGGCCCATATCCCAAAAAACAAAAGCAACCGGTGTTGGCGTGGATGTGGGGAAAAAAAGGACTCTTCTTCACTGCTGGTGGGAATGCCGACTGGTTCAGCCCATTTGGAAAACAATATGGACGATTCTCAAAAAATTAGAAATTCAGCTTCCATTTGACCCAGCAATACTCCTGGGAATATATCCCGGAGAGGCAAAAAGGTATAGTAGAGATGGCATCTGTATTTCTATGTTCATTGCAGCATTGTTTACAATAGCCAGAATCTGGAAAAAGCTAGAGTGGCCCAAAACAGATGACTGGTTAAAGAAACTCTGGTACATCTATACAATGGAATACTATGTAGCTGTCAGAAAACATGAAGTCATGAAATTTGCATATAAATGGATCAACATGGAAAGTATCATGTTGAGTGAAATGAGTCAGAAAGAAAGAGGCAGACATAGAAAAATTGTACTCATATGTGGAATATAATGTAACTGAGAAGTACAAGTTGGCAATGATAAAACTTCTGGCAGGTATCTCTCTGGACTTAGTTACTAAAATACTAAAATACAGAAACCCAAAACTGTGAGGCCACTAGGTGTGGTCACTCGACCTCTTACCTCTTCATTCTCAGCAATGGAAAACAAATTATCTAATGCTTCCTTTTCAGCAGGTCCGACTTTAGGGGAGAGACTCTCCAAACAATAATAGTGAGTTTTGTTGAAATATTGAATGCAATCAAAGTGAAAGTAAAGTGAAATTTATTAGTTACACAGGCGGGGGGGGGCTTGGGGGGGGAGCTAGGGGCATGGGGGGCTAAGGGTGTGGGGGTGCGAGGTGGAGCTATACTGTGATTCTTGGTGGTAGAATATGTGCACTGGTGAAGAGATGAAGGGATGGGTGTTCAAGCATTGTATAACTGAGACTTAAACCTGAAAACTTTGTAACTTTCCACATGGTGACTCAATAAAAAATTTTTTTTAAAAAAAGCAGTATAAAGCAAATTATCTTGTCCCTGGGGGTGGGGGTGAAAAACTAGGAATAATGGTGGAGAGGAGCTCACACTGGTCGTGGGATTGGTGTTGGAATATTAAATGCCCCCAAAAACTGTACTATGAACAACTCTCTAAGCCAGAGTGTTTAAATAAAGTTAGAAAAAATATATAAGATATCAAAGTACATTTTAAGATACCCTCCCGAATGATCTGCACAAAGAAGATGGACAAAAATGAACGGCTATATAACTTTAAGTCTACATAGGGAATAATGTATTTGGGATGAATAATCATTTGAAAGAACTTTAATCAGACAGTCTGGAAAGAATATTTTTCTATATTAATACTGAGATAATATGGAAAAAATACTATGTTGTGGTGTTCTATATACTCGATGCCATTCCAAACTAGATAAATAGCCTACCTCCTCTGAAGGTATCAGGACAAAGGATTCCTGCTTATTTCCAATAGGTTCAAAGTAAACATGCAAAGATCTGGAGAAGGTCATCTTAGACCTTAAGAGGGTGATGAAATGAGTCTCCAGCAGAAGGCTAATGTTTAGTTCCTAGAGGATGTGTCACAAACATTAGGGAAACAATCCATATGTATCTGTGCATAAGTTGAGATTGTCTTTGTTTTTCTTCAAGTTTATTAAATTCAGGCTTATCAGGAAAGTTGTATAACCTGTTTACATTTTCATCTAGAGGAAGAAAAATTGGCATTTAAAAAGATTTAAAAGAAATGTAGAAGAAAAGAAGTTGTTTTGCAATTGTGTCTCTGTTCCTATTTAGCATAAAAATCAAGCTGAGCATCATGGAAAATTTTCTTTAAAAGAGTATGAAGAATGAAAATGATTTATTTTTCACTTGTTTTTAAATGCCAAATTTATTTTTTACTAATTTTTAAAAACTAAAAACCCTATATCCTTTCAGAGTGTATTTCTAAGTGTGAAGATCTAGATAGGAATTTAAACTTTTAATGCTAAATACTAGATTTAAAATTTATTTGAAATTCTCATGACTCACAATATTTACTTGTAAAATATTTTACTTAAGATCGGAATTGGCAGGGCCAGAGTGGGTTTGTCCTGTAAAACATGCCTGGGGGCTGAGAGATAGTCCAAGTTAAGGCTTTTGCCTTCCACACAGCTGACTCAGGTTCACTGCCTGGCACCCACCCAGCCCCCTGAGCCTCACCGGGAGTAATCCCTGAGCACCAGCAATCCAATGCACACACTCTACATTATCACTCTCCTTTGACATTTTTAGGTGCAGAAGATGTATCTTTTTGTATACTTGATTGTGTCACGCCATGGCATATTTGCTATATGGGTGGTTGTTTACTCAGTGATTGCTCCTCATGTGAACTTGGTCAGAATTCTCTAAGCAAGTCTCCCATCATCATCACTCTCCAGGGTAGGGGCATGGGTGTCCTATTTCATCTCAGAATTCCCCTTAAAAAGGCTACCACAGTCTGGTAAGGGGAGAAGTGAGCTGTACAAATACTTTGTTTAACCCAGTTTTTCTAATGGTCAGAACTGTTTTTATTCTGAATAATACTTTTAATTTCCTATAATAAAATAATACAAAAATACATATAAAAATATATATTACCAATCTATTTGTAAAATTGTAAGAGTGAGCAACATTGGACTTAAATTTCACAGGAACTGTTGCCCTTGAGACAAAGCATGACTGCACTGAGACAATCCACATCACTCCTCAGTATGTAACATCATCCATTTTACTCAGGATACCCACCCGCTGGAGTGATAGCACAGTGGGTAGGGCGTTCGCCTTGCATGTGGCCGACCTGGATTTGATTCCACCCTCCTTCTTAAGAGCCCGGCAAGCTACCAAGAGTATCCTGCCCACACAGCAGAGCCTGGCAAGCTACCTGTGGCGTATTCGATATGCCAAAAACAGTAACAAGTCTCACAATAGAGACGTTACTGGTGCCTGCTTGAGCAAATCAATGAGCAACAGGACAACAGTGCGACCCACAACAATGCAACCAACAAGAAATTCAATGTCACAACAAGAAATTGTGACCCACCCAATTTCTATGTGCATTTGTATTTTTAAAAACTAAATGAATAATTTGATTATAACTGACTTTTCAAAGAATAAATTATAAAATCTGATCCAGGTTTCATAAAGTTATTATGGGCAAGATATTATGAGCATTACCATAATTAAAATTTCCCTCAGAGAAAGCAGAGTGAAGCAATCCCTTAACACAGACCAACACATCCATGGCACAAGATCTCCTTCATGTGATTGTATCATGAATCAGCAGCTAACCAGAACACCTCCTATACTATGAGCATATACCAGGTATATTTTGTCATAAGATCCTTGGTGTGCCAACTCCATATGTACCTAGAAAATCCAGTAGGACTGTCCCTCTTTTGGAAGACAGGTTGAGAAAGAAGAGCAAGTGAAGAGAGAAGAGTTATGTCACTGAAAAATGAATAAAGAATGACATTAAAATAATGATTTTAATAATTATTTAGGATTAAATAAAGGAGACAATTCATCCAGAACATAGTAGTTCTGTGCAAGCAGCTAACAACAAAGTTTCAGATGGCCTAACGCAAAAACTGATAGAAATGCTCTCCAGAAAAAGAGAAATTAGAGCTGTAGAACACTCTTCTCCCATTAGCAATATGACAGACAACAGACTAAACTCAAACAAAATATAAAAGACTTAAGCAACATTATCCATGAACTTATTTTTTTTCCAGTTTACTCTACCCGGCATCATAGAATGTATATAATTTTGCAGAGCTAAGGAATCTTTATTATTTATTTATTTTTGTGTTTTGTATTACACCCAGCAGTGCTCAGTGGTTATTCCTAGTTCTGCACCCAAAAATTACTCTTGAAAGTACTCAGGGGAGCATACAGGATACCAGGAGTCAAACTGATGGGCCACATGCAAGGTAAATGCCCTACCCACTGTACTATCTCTCCAGCACCCACATAAAACCTTTAACCAGTAAAACCATATCCTGTGATACAAAATAAATTTTAATGAATATAAAACCATTAAAATCATCCCAAACATGTCAATTAGAACTCACTAAGATAAAAAATCTAGAAAATATTAATGAAATTCTATGTCTAAATAATTTACAGATCAAAGGAAAATTACTAGAAATTCAGAAAACATACTGAACTGAAATTTCTACTTCCCATATCCCTAAACTCCTGGAAGCACTAGCAGTCACATCCTAAAATTCAGAAAACATAGAATATAAAATTCTATGGAAAGCAATAATACCGATTTATAGAGAAACTAATGGCATCATAATACTCTGAAAATATATTTTAAAATTAAATCAAAACTTACTGAAAAGAATAAAAATATAAAAATAGATAAAAGTGAATTCAATAAAAATGAAGACAAAAGTAATAAAAGCAAGTCACTAAATACAAAAGTTGCTTCTCTGAGGTCAATAAATTTGATAAGTATCTGGTCAGACTTACCAAGAATAAAAAAGAGAATACACAAATTGCCATTATGAATGATAAGCCATAACTACTGATCTTAGAGACATTAAAAGATAAAACCAAGGATATTATATCTTCATGCTAACATATTTGGTAACAGTGACAAAAAGGACAAACTCCTTAAACAGCACAAAGCAACTGAAGTTTAGCATGAAACAGTGGTCTTCAACTTTTACAGTGCAGAAAGATTGTAGAAAGGTTGAAAATCAGTGGTCTATCGCGTTGGTTATAACTGCCAATCCCTGCACCTGTCTGAAGGCTACGTGCCGTTCTGCAGGTGTAAAAATGTTGAAGAACACGGCTCTAAAAGATAACTACTGAATTGCTCTATATTCACTAAAGGAAATTAGTTTAATTTGCATTCCAAAATCATCCCACCAGGATAACAGCAGGTTCAAATGGCTTAAAAGGTGAACTCTGCCAAACACTTAATCGGGGAGAAAATTATTCCTTTATAAACTTTTTGGGCCCTAGCCCACCATGCTCAGGTGCTCGTCCTGGCTCTGTGCTCAGGAGGGGGCCTGGGGTGCTGAGAGGACCATATGTGGTGCTGGTTTTGAACAGAGACCTGCTGTACACAAGGCAAGTGCCTTAATCTCAGTATCCTATTTTGCCAGCTCCTTTACCTATGAACTCTTTCAGGAGGAAAAAACAGAATTACTTCCAATTAATTTTATGCGACCAGCACTATATGTAATAAATAAACTCCAACAAAGAAAACACATGTAGAAAATTGGAGTCTAAGATCCTTTCTATAATCAAACATAAAACTCTCTAGCAAGAAACCAGGAAACAACTCAAAGGGCAGAAGAACAAAATTAACATGCAGGAGGCCCAGAGCTCAACAGCCAGTATCTCATGACCAACTCCACTCCAGCACCCCATCACAGCATCACAGTGGCCCTGGTGATCTACACAAGACACTGGCCTGAGCACCAAAATCCTGAGGCCCATAGCCAAGGATTGCCAAGAGGGGGTCCCTAACACCACTGGGCCTTCACCCCCCACTTTAGCAACAGAAACCGGACAATTACTCATAATACTCTCAGAAGTGCCACATTCATTCAATATCAGAGATAAGTATGATTAATCATGTTAACCAACACACATGATCTTTTCCACAGGCACAAATAATAACAAAAACTGATACTCATTATAATCTTTTGAAACAAAAAAAAAGTAGGGAGTACTCACAACCTGCTACCAGAAACAAAACCTACCTCCCTGAATAAAATGCTAAATAACATTATATTTAATGGTAAAAGACAACTTTCTCTAAATGGATAGTTTTTCCCTATTACCAGAAACAAGACAAAACTATCTGCTTCTCATCATGCATGCGCTAGTGATAAGGGTAATAAAACAAGAACCAAAAGAAACATAGTTAAACTAAAGGCATCATCAATGATGAAACACCACTGACCAAGCAAGCAGAAGGAAAGATAAACAAATAGGACTACATTAAACTAAGAAGCTTCTGTACCTCAAAGAAAACGATGACCAGGATACCAAGATAACCCGTGGAATGGGAAAAATTACTCAATACGCATCTGACAAGGGGTTAATAACAAAGATATATAGGATAGAACTTTACAAGAAAAAAAATCCAAAAAATGGGAAGAAGAAATGAACAGAAACTTACTCAAAGAAGAAAAAATAGCTAAAAGGCACATGATAAAATGCTCTACATTACTAATCACCAGGGAAATGAAAATCAAAACAACGAGATAAACATCTCAAGCCACATAGACTGGTATACATCAAAGAGAACAAAAACAACCAGAGCTGGCTGGCATGGATGTGGGAAAAAAAGAAGCTCTTGTTCATTACTGTTAGAAATGCCAACTGGTCCAGCATTTTTGAAAATCAATATGGGGATTCCTAAAAAAATTAGAAATTGAGGATTGGAGCAATAGTACAGCAGGGAGAGCATTGGCCTTGCACATGGCCGACCTGGGTTCAATCTCCTGCATCCCATATGGTCCCCCAAGCACTACCAGGAATAACTCCTGAGTGCAGAGCCAGGAGTAATCCCTGAGCATCGCTGGGTGTGACCCCAAAAAAAACCCAAAACAAAAACATTTTTTTAATGAGAAATTGAGCTCCCATATGACCCAGCAATACCACTCCTGGGAATACACCCTATTGGCCCAAAAACACAGTGCGGAAAAGCCATCTGCACTCCCATGTTCACTGTAGCACTATTCACAATTACCAGAACGGGCAAACAACTCAAGTGCCTGAGAGCAGATAAGTGGATTAAGAAACTCTGGTATATCTACACAATTGAATAGTACACAATAATCAAGTGAAATGAAGTCACAAAATTTTCTAACACATGGATGGCCATGCTGAGTGAAAGGAGTCCGAGGGACATAGAATAATGGCACTCAGCTGCAGGATATTAAAACTACACATACACAGTAGGAGATTAATACAGTAGGAATGAGGGCCAAGGCAACCAGTCCATGGTAGGAAGCTTTGCCACAAGTCGTGGGGGAGTGCAGTTAGGACAGAGAAGAGGCCATTATAAAGTGAAAATTGGAAATGATCACTCTGGACATGAACTGAGTGCTGAAGGAGGTAAAGTGATAGACATGATAACCGTTTAGTAACAGTATTGCAAGACACAGTGCCCAAAAAAGGAGAGAAAAAGAGGGAGAGAGGGGAGGAAGGAAAGAAAAGTGTCTCCCATAGAGGTGAGCATGGGGGAGAAGGGAGTGCAGGAGAGAGACTGGGGACATTGGTGGTAGAAAATTACGCTGGTGAAAGGATGGGTGTTGGCACACTGTATGACTGAAACCCAGTCATGAACAACTTTGTAGCCGTGTACCTCATGGTGGTTAAATAAGAAAAAAGAACTGATAAGAAATTTTTTAAAGAAAAAGGTATTCAGTTAGGAAAGGAAAATAAAACATCTATCCTTGATAATAAAAGTAGTATATAAGAATTCTGAAGGATTTACCAAAAAGACCCTCTAGTTAGTAAATTAGTTTAGCAAGGTTACAGGAATAAAGGTGGCTAATATGCAAGTATGTACTACATTTCTAGATAACAGAAATACATATTTGCAAGTGAGATTTGAAACACCACCTTCCCTCCCTCACTCCTCAGGCACCTCCCTCTTCTCCATTTCTTCCTTCTGTCTTTCTTCCTTACCTCCTTGCCTCTTTCTTTTTTTTCTGGGGGCAGGTGCTCTCCTGAGTGGTGCTCAGGAGGCCCAGGAACCCTCCACGCAATTTTCCAACAACCTGGTGTTTTAATGCAAGTGCCTGGGGACACAACACTGCTTAGATCCTGTGGTGCTTGGGGTGAACTGGACCACCCGAGCAGTACTAAGGAACCTTCAGGGCCATATTCAAGTGTGCTAAGGGTGCTCCAGGGCTGAACCAGTGAAACTTGAGGGCCCATGCAGTACCAGGAATGAAAACAAGGTCACAAAATGTTCTCTCTCTCCCTTCCCCCGCTTCTCTCCATCCCTCCCTCTCTCCCTTCCTCTCTCCCTCCTTCTCTCTCTCCCTCCCTCCTTCTCTCTCTTCCTCCTTCTCTCTCTAATTACAAAACTTTTCTGAGAGAAACTTAAGAACCAAAGGCAGAAGAGATAAATTGTTGTCATACCTCAAAAGACATGATGCCGTTAAGATGCCGAGTCTCTAAAAATTCATTTACTGATTTAATGCAATATAAACAAAATTCCAATTTTGTAGAAATAATCAGTTTCTAAAAAGTATGAATAAAATAGAAGATAAAATGAAATAGTCAAATCTAAAAAGAAAAAAATGTAAGTTTTGAATTCTCATAACTGCTGGGCTATGAAAAGGAAAGTCATATGGAATTTACATAAGAATATATATGTTATGTCTGAAAGTAAATCTACACATATAAGTTCAATTAATTTCCAATCAAGGTTGATAAATGAGAAAGGATCATCTTTTTAAAAAAAATAGTGGTAGAGGCCAGAAATACAGCACAGGATTAAGGTGCGTGCCTCAGACAGCTGCAGCAAAATCCCTGGGTCGACATATAGTGCCCATGCAGAAGCAATCCCGAAACACAGAGCCTGGCAAGCCCTGAAGCACAGAAAGGAGAAGTCCAGAAATAAAATAAATACATAAAATCAATCCAGAAAAATTACAACCCTATATGCAATACTAACTTTAACCTTTAGCTTTTATATAAAATTTAACCAAAAATGGATTTTAAAAATTAAGCCTTGGGCTGGAGCAATAGCACAGTGGGAAGGGTATTTGCCTTGCATGCAGTTGACTCGAGTTAGATTCTCAGCATCCCATATGGTCCCCCAAGCACCACCAGAAGTAATTCCTGAATGCAGAGCTAGGAATAACCCCTGTTCATTGCAGGGTGTGACCCAAAAACAGCAAAAAAAAAAAAAATTAAGCCTAGGGGCTGGAGCAATAGCACAGTGGGTAGGGCGTTTTCACTTGCATGTGGCCGACCCAAGTTCGATTCCCAGCATCCCATATGGTCCCCTGAGCACCGCTAGGGGTAATTCCTGAGTGCAGAGCCAGGAATAACCCCTGTGCATCACCGGGTGTGACCCAAAAAGCAAAAAAAAAGAAAAAGAATTAAGCCTAAGGGTAAAAACTATAAAATTTATAAGTGGAAACATAGAAGAACATTTCTACCAGTCTGAGTTAAAAAAAAAAGATTTCTTTGGGTATGAAATGCATTGACTAATAAAATGGATAAATTAGACATTCAAATATTCTCACTTTTAAAAGACCCTATTAGAAAAAAAATTTACAAAGGGGTTGGGAGATAATACTGTGGTTAGGACATGCTTAGCAAGGCCCAGACCAGGTTTTTAATCCCAGGACCAGGTGGTCCCCAAGCATCGCCAGATGCAGCCCTGGGCATCACATCTTGGGTCCTCACACTGAACCGATGGCCCAAGTAGCCAAGACTCGCCAGTGAGCCACCCCATTCCGGGACCCCCTAAGCACTGCTTGGGAGCAAAGGGAAGAAGAGGAGAGAAGAGGGGGAAAGAGGGGGAGAAAGGAGAAGGGAGGGGTGGGAAGAGAAAAAAGTACACCAGCCATAATGAGAAGATATGTTCAAAACATAGATTTGCTCAAGTGGGCACCAGTAACGTCTCCATTGTGAGGCTTCTTGGTACTGTTTTTGGCATATCGAATACGCCACAGGTAGCTTGCCAGGCTCTGCCACATGGGCAGGATACTCTTGGTAGCTTGCCGGGCTCTCCGAGAGGGACAGAGGAATAGAACCTGGGTCAGCCGCAGGCTGTGCTATATTATAGTATAAAACCAAGTCGCAAAATTCAACATGACAGACCATTAAAAAATAAACAATTGAGTTACTGGAGAGAGTATAGTGAGAAAGGCACTTGCTTTTCACACTTATGACTCAGGTTTGATCCCCAGCACCACATTTGACCCCACAAGTGAGCTCTGAGCATTGCCAGGTGTGGCAAACAAACAAAAAGCAAACAATACATAAAAAGGCTGGGAGGGGGCAGAAAATGTAAAGTATATTCATTTGAGTAACAGGAACGTATAAGCAAACAACACACAAAAAGGTTGGGGGGGGGAAGAAAATGTAAAACATATACAGTTGAGTAACCAGAACATGAAAAGATGCTCAATTTCATTCATGAACAAGGAAATTAAAACACACGGAGATACCATAACACATCAACTTGAATAAAGTTACACTTAAATGACTATAACAAAAACGCAAAGCAACCTAAACTCTCCTATTTCTGGAAGGACTACAAAAAAAGTACAATCATTTGGGAATATTTTGACAGTTTTCAACAAAATAAAATATACATCTAACCATATAATCCTGCAATCCCATTGTTAAACATTTGTATAAGAGAGGAACATACATCCACAAAACACCTATGAGCAAATAGTTAAAGCATTTTTATTCACAATAGCAAAAAAAATAGAAACAACTCAATATACATAAAGTTATGAATGAATAACACAAGTGCAGCACAGACATGCAACAGAAGATTACTCAAATCGGAAAAGACTAGTCACAGTATGAATTCATTTTTTTAAATTATATTCTACAATATAAGAGAGTCTCTTGCCCTCACACCTGACTGTCTTCCCCAGATCCCCTCGGAGGGGATGGGCTCCAGCTTCCCTCCCCGCCCCAAGCCAAAGACCTCCGGAGCCTAGCCACAGCTATGCTCAAGGCCCCTCTCCACACATTTGGATGAGCCTCACGCATGAAGGTACCAGCAGAGGAACCCAGGTGTGTGGGACCCGGGGCTGAGACCTCCAAGCCTGCTCAGATCGGGACTGGGTCTCTTCCGCCCAGATTTCCCATTTTCCAGTAGCTAGGCGGTCACACCCATGTAATCCCAATGGCCAACATCCAGAGACTAAAACCAAGCTCCCGGAAGCGACATCTTATAGCCTACTTCTCCCTTTGGGAGAACCTGGCAAGCTACTGAGAGTTTCCTGACCACATGGGAGAGCCTCGCAAACTCCCAAATGGTGTATTCATATGTCAAAACCATTAATAATGCTGGGTCTCATTCCCCTGACCCTGAAAGAGCCTCCAATGCGGCATCACTGGGAAGGACGAGTAAAGAGAAGCTTCTAAAATCTCAGGGCTAGGACGAATGGAGATGCTACTGACTGCTCGAGAAATTCGATGATCAATGGGATGATGATGATGATGATGATGATGATGATGATGATGATGATGATAATGATGATGATGATGATGATGATGATGATGATATTCTACAAAAAGTAAAACTCTAGGGGCATATAAAACAATATTAATTTGTGATCAAGAGGCTGGAGCTGGGATAGATGGCGGAATTGAGCACAGAGAACTGAAGGAATTCTTTGGGGAATAGAATCACATATTTTCATCAATTATGACAAGGAATATAAAACCTTAAGTTTTTGTCAAAAATCAGCCAACTATGTAATCCTAAAAATGACATTATGTAAATTGTCTCAGAAAATTTGATTTTTAATTAAAAAATTTGAGGAAACTCGCAGAATCGTATATATACTGGCCAGAACTATACATAGAACTGGTCAGAAGAGAAGACTGCTACATCTGCCCCAGTCTCCAGACACTAAATGCCAGAACCTGACTGCAAGTACTAATAATTCCAGGTCTCAATCTGGTACTCAGCTCTCCACCACCAGCATCCCTTAAAGTCATACTCTCCTGCTGCTATGCATGGTAGAAAATAGTACAACGACTGATTCACATTTTTCTCTTTCATGTGCTAGTCTGACCTATGTCATCTCACTAAAAGACCTGATGTCTAAGCTGCACAAGAGACTGGGAATTTGAATTCTCACTTCTGGCACTAGGGAAGTGGGCCCACAAAGTGAGAATTTCTGTAGCTACAGTAATACTATTCAAAGTAAACCAGCCAGGCATGAAGAGGACAAATACTCACTGAATTAACAATAAAATTGAAAAGTGCTGCTCTTTCTCTCATATTCCAAGTAGAGGCTTTTGCAAGGTGGAAAACTAAACTGCTGAGGACAAACAGGCTCCCAATTCTCGTGAGGGCTTGTGCTCCCTGAGGAAAACAGTGGGAGGGAAAATATCTCTAAGCTTGAGAAAGAAGAAAAAAGACACTGCAAAGGACATGGAAGCGTGCCCAATTTCTTGAGTAGAGAGGAACCATGTTCTCCTTTCCACAAGGGCCAAAGGCAGTAACAGCTGCTCCTGGCCACTGGGACTCTGTTACTGAAAGATTCCTTTTGTTCTACAAGGCTGCAAGTGTCAGGGCTTCAAAGGATTCTTCAAAGGGCTCAAACATGGGCAAGATTAGTAGTTACTCCATAGGAGCCCATCAGAGTCCCCAGTGTTTTGGCTCTGGGAGAGACTCTGCAGTGAGGGAAACCCAGTAATATGTGATATTACATTTCCTGCCATACTGTTAGGAAGAGTCTCCGATTTGTATTTCACTTAAGAAAAATAGGCATTTCTTTCAAATCTTTGTGGATGAAAGGAATAATATCTTTTAAAAATAAAGCTTAACACCTCAAAGTATACTTGAAAGACTTTTTTTTTGGTAAATCTCTGTGCTTTCAAGTTTCAGAAATCATACTTTAGAGATAGGGGAGGGGTTAGGGTAGAGAAAGTCTCCAATCTATGGGCCATTTTTCATTGTTTCCAAATTGTCTTTTATTACAGAGACTATCTTTTTTTTTTTAGACTTACAAACTTTTGTGCTTGTGTTTCAGTCATACAATGCTTGAGTACCCATCCCTCCACCAGTGCCCACCCCACCCCGCCTCTGTGGCAGGGCATTCCCTTTTGTTCTCTCTCTTCTTTTGGATGTTGTGGTCTGCAATAGAAGTACTGAGTGGCCATCACAGAGACTTCCTTTTAGCCAAACTTATTGATGACTTTTTCAGAGAGAAAAATCAAGATTTTTTTGTTTGTATTTCTAAATAAATTTTTAATATCTAGGATTTAAATACTGTTATCTGGACAATAACTAGGGTTTGAAGAAAATATTTTTCCTTCTTGGCTAAGTTCTGCTTTCTTCTCTAAAGAAATTGCAGAATACTTTAGCTTATATTTTTGTAGGTCTTTCCGACATTATAATATTAGCTGAAATCCAGTTATCAGTCTAGTTAGCCAACTGAAGACTTAGATTGGGAAATACTAGCATTTCCAGATGGCTAAACACCAGAGAAATGGTCTTTGTATTTACTGTTAAATACAACCAGGGTACTCTTAACTTCACCACTTGGTTGAATACACCCCACTTGGCCATAATGAGCCAGTTCCATTTGTTTAATGAGGCATTCATATGATAAAAGAAGCTAAATCAACAAGTAGAGTTATTTATGAACAAATAAAGCCATCAGGAAGGATGTTATATTCTGAAAATCAATTTAGTTCTTTTTAAAAATGGCAAAACTGAAATATTTTTGTTCACTAACATTGCCTCATTCCAAACTAAACCCTATTTAAATTTTTCTTTGTTTTTATATCTGTCCTAGCTTAAATTTTAACTAATGTATTCTTTAATAATTCTTAATTGTACACCATGAACAAGTAGAAGATTTGTATTTGTGGAAGCAGAAAGTTTGGTTATATATCCTGCAAGACGCTCTCAAAAATCTAGTAATTCAAGAAGAGGTAATAAGGTCTCATAATTCTGTAGTGTCACAAAGCATCCAAGTGTTTTCCATGACCTTCAAGGACTTGCTTAATCTGGATTTCACCTGTTCTTCCAACCAGTTTTACCACACTTTGTCTCACAGTAGACTTTTCTTGGGTCCAGAAATACATGGGAATCTTTCCTATTTCTACAGTGTTCTCCCTCAGCCAGAAAAATATCTGCCTCAGCATACAAACAATCCCGATTCCTCCCTTATCTTCAGATAGTGAATTTTCCCTGCCTTCTTGAGCAGGATTACATCTCTCATGTAAATGCCTTCACAGCATCTTGTACTTGAAACTCCAGTAACATTTTTAAATTCTCTTAGCATAGGTCTTTCTCACCAGATTCTAAACAGAAACTACATACCCATGTCCCAGCACACAAAAATAATGACAGAATAACTGTTCAATTGTATTTAAAAATATCCATCAAGAAATTCTGTGTCAAATAATGTTCTGAACACTTTGTATAATATTTTGTAACAAAACAGAGGTGAGAAGATTATTAATCACATTTTCCACATGAGGACATGAAGGCCCAGATACACTAAAAACTTTCTCCAGCTAGAACTGAGCCTGAAAGCAAAGTCCAGTCTGACTCCAGGCCTTTCTAGAACACTCCTCCATTAGCCCTTGGGTAACTGGGGAAAAATGGGCAGGAATAAAGAATCCCAGAGCTGATGTATATTGCTGTGAAACTTGGGATACATTACTTAAACATTGCAGGGCTGGGCATTTCTGCATTTCAAGAAAGGGGATAAAAATACCTTTTTTCACAAGATCACTTTGAAGACATATACAATAAAGTTCCTGGCATAACAGAGGCTCTTAACAAATAACTAAGTCTGATTTCATAAAATAAACCAAAGTAGCAATAAGAAGAACAAGAAAGAAAAGTCATAATTAGGTGTTCACCTAGACTTTCATCATTGTCCCATACAATTTATATATAGTGTTCAGAATATTATTTGACATAATTTCTTGATCACTGTCACTGTCACTATTATCCTGTTGCTCATCGATTTGTTCAAGCGGGCACCAGTAATATCTCTCATTGAGAGACTTATTGTTACTGTTTTTGGCATATCCAATACGCACGGGTAGCTTGCCAGGCTCTGCCATTCGGGCTCCATACTCTTGGTAGCTTGCCGGGCTCTCCGAGAGGGGCGGAAGAATCAAATACGGGTTGGCCGCGTGAAAGGCGAAAGCCCAACCACTGTGCTATCGCTCCAACCCAATTTCTTGATAGATATTATTAAATACAAATGGACATTTATTCTGTTATTACTACTGTGTTCTGGGACATGGGTCTGTAGTTTCTATTTAGAAGCTGGTGAGAAACATGAAACATAAAACATGCTAACATGAAACAAAACACAGATATAAAACTCAAGGAAATTATGATCATATACTTGTTTTGACACATACCTAACATAATTATCAAAAACTATATGGAACTACACTCAAGTATATGTCTATCATAAAATGGCTTTTGACATACGTGTTATTACATTTCTATAGATCCAGTCCCTGAGTAAAATGCCAAAAGACTGGGTACTTCCTCCTAAAAAAGCAAGAGTGAAATTTAAAACGTGTGATGTGAAATAAAACTATGAAAGAAACATCAGAAAATAAATAATGGGCAGGAAATAAATGAGACCAGAAATAGTACAGGTGAAACAGGCAGGAGAAGAACAGGAGCATAATGGGGATAGAGGCCAGCACTGTGGACGTGCGTCTGATCCAGCGATTAGTGTTAGTTCTAAGCAGATTAACCAAATCCCAACTGTTCTACATCAGGTTCTTTCTCTAAGTCTTTCTTTTTTTGGACCAGCAGAGACAGAACAAATACAAATGGTAAGCAACCAATTTTTTTTTTAAGGAGGAAAATAAAAGCACTTGACAATTCACCCTCTTTTATCTTTTCTTTCTGCCTATTCCTAAGTGAAAATGATAGTGATAAAGCTTAAAAGTACAAATGAAGAAAATAAGTCCTTTTCTATTATATTTTATTATTGAATCAGAATAATTTATTATTATTTAATTATTGTGAGATATAATTACAAAGCTTTTATGATTGAGTTTCAGTCATCCAATGATGGAACACCCATCCCTCCACCAGTGTACATTTGCCACCACCAATGTCCCCACTTTTTTCTCCCAGCCCCACCCCACCCCACCCCACCTCCTGTCTCTATGGCAGACAATTTCCTCCTGAGAGAAAGCTCTTCTGTGTACAATTTTAAATAAAGCATCCAGTCCTCCTCCTTCGTAGGAGGCAGAGCAGCACTAAAGATCAGCACCCGAGGGCGAGGCGTAAAGAGAGGCTGGGGGGGAACTGTTATTTCTGTCCCAGATGCAGGAAGAACTTTTAACCCCTGACGCTTTTCCTTATTATAACCTTCTCCATAGCAACCAGAGGACTGCAGTGGCAAGAAATAGATGTGAAGATTAAAATATATATATGTATATATTTGTATGTATGTATGCATGTGTATTATATATATGCACTTCTATAGAAATTTTGCAAAACTGCTGAATTCAATAATGGGTTCAAACAATTCACACTTTCCTCTGAAACCTGGTATTGCTGTACAAGACAAACCACTGAAAGCAGAATAAAGCTAGGACGGTTATAATTATTTTCCATAACAATTACAAGGGATATAATTGTTGGTGTTAGTAACATATTCATAGTACTTCACAACAAATCTTATCTCTGAAGTGAGGTTGTTTTATTAAACTAAAGACCAACAGACTCCCCCATGTCTGATTAGAAGAATGGGTTAAGACTACTAGAGCACGAATGTTCTAAGATTAGGAGTCTCTGCCTATTGCACATTATACTGCTGATCAAAGTTGAAATAAAACAAAACATAAAGCATCATCACCAGAACACGTTAGATAAGAAAGCAAGAAAGTCACTCTTAGGTGAACATTATCCTAATCTGATTTTACTTTAATGTTTTTGGAAGGGTGTGTGGGTGAGGATTCTGTTTCTCTTGGCCAAGTCAGGCAGTGCTCTGAGATTACTCCCAGATCTGTGCTGCACCCTGGTTGTGCCCGGGTGACGATATGCAATGGTGGTGATGAAACTACTGCAGATGAGGGAGCTGGCCACACGCAAAGCAAGTGTCTTAACACCTGCAGTAAGTTTCAAGCCCGCATAGCACCATGCTACAGAAAGGGAATTTTACAGGGAAGAGAAACTCATAGGGCGTGATGACAGAGTCCTCAAATAAATGAGTTCTCCTCTACAATACCTACCCTTTTGATAGACAGCCCCAGATATCCTCGCTGCTTGTATCTCTAAGCTCTGGGACTCTAATTCCTAGCTCAGAAAGTCTAAATACATGAAGGCTACACTAGAATTCTAAGGCCCACCCCTTTCAACTTGGCGATTTTGAAATGTTCACTGTTGAATTTTTATATTATAAATTATGGCAGCCAAGCTTCTTCATCACTCAACTGGTGAAATCTTGTTATTCTGTTTATATATTCATATCTAATAATTTTACTGGCACAGGAAGACAAATTTCCCTGGAATATAATGAATAGTTTAATATAAAATTATACTGGAATGTAACAAATAATTTAATAGGAGAAGGAAAGGGGAAGAAGAGAGAAGGTGATTTAATTCAAGCTGTTAACTAAATACTAGGCACTGTTGAGTGACAGAAGACCTGACTCTCTCAGAAAACATATAGGTTTTGCAAGAAAGTGGTAACCATCCATAAAGTTCTATCAGTTTTTCTTGGTGTCTCCAGTTCACTATGACTTTTTCTCTGAAGCCCACAAATGTAGCTCTTACCAGCCTTGGCTTCTTCTGATAATCTTGATTAAAATTAAACAGTGAACTCAAAATTGAGCTACCATCACTGTATCACTGTATCACTGTCATCCCATTGTTCATCGATTTAATGACCTAGAAATTCCACTTCTGAGTATCTACCCTCAGGACAGAAAAACATTCATTCTAAAGGACAGATGCACACATTACTCATTGCAGCACTCAGTAGCTATGATTGGAATCAACCCAGATGCCCAACAATAGGCCAGTGGATCACAAAGATGTGGCATATATATATATGTATGTATATATACACAATAGAATACTATGCATCTGTAAGGAATAATGAAGTCATTTAATTTCATTTAATTGCCACATGGATGAAACCGGAAGATATAATAAACGAAGAAGGCCAAAACACAGAATATCACTTATATGTGGTATTGAGAGCAACTAGATGAGGAAATGCAGTGGCTTCACGGGAGATGCCTAGATCATCTTAGCCCCAGCTTAAGGGGAGAAGAAAAGAAACAGACTGAAGGGGAAGGGGAGGAGCGATAGATGAGAAGCAATAGAGACAAGGGTCAAGGGGATTCCGGCACATTGGTGGTGTTAAAGAACGATAGAGCTAAATATCCAAACCACAGAGCCAACAACTCTGAAATCATGAGACCCAAACTTTAATAACCAAACGTAAAAGGTGCCTGTCAAGAGGGCAGGCTGGGCTAGGGTGGGGGTGGGGATGCGGCATAAGTAGGAGAGAGAACCTAGGAACACCGATGGAGGGGAATGAACAGTGATGACTGGATTGGTGATGGAACATTATCTGTCAGAAACCCAACTATAAATGACTTCATAACTCATGGTGCTTTAATAAAATAAAATTTGGGGATAAAAACTTAACAGAAATCCCTACCAAACTGGACAGCCTCTGTGCCTCGAGCTTGGAGTCTGAGGGCTCTAAGTTTCGCCCCCAGTGTGCTAGCTGTCAGCCATCGTGGTTTCATGTTCTTTTTCTGGAAATATACAGTCTCAGCAGTTTGTGCAAGCCAGTGGCTCTCAGAGTAGGTATATGTGTGGGGGAAATATTTCCCCATTATAACCAAAGCTCATTTTCAGAACTGTCTCAGCCTGAGAAAAGTTTATCTTTTGTAGCAATCTTCATTGTATTTATTCAATTAGCATCTATATTTTTACTAGATTATAACTTTCTGGTTGACTGAGCCACATTGAACTCAACTGCATTTAAGCCACAGCAAGAAAGATGGCTACTATATAATATACACTTCAAATCAACTTTTGAGCTAAAGGACTTTAAAAATATTAAAATTCTATCCCATCTAAGATATTTCAAGTTCTTACACAACATTAGTAATCTCTTCTTTCTACACAACTTTTGAAGTTCTTCTCTACTTTTCTCCCATCAAAATACCTTCCAGTTGTAACTTGAAACAGTAATTAGCCCTAGAGCCTGGTTACTTTCACCCCACACAGTGCACATGAATTACATTCGGTTCTGAACTGAACTGAAAACCCATGGCCATTGCACCCAGCAGCTTATGAACTGGTGGGAACATCTCATAGCATTCCAAGTTAGCATTCCATTCCTTCCAGATTCTAACTTCTTCTTGTTGTTTGGGGGCGACACAGAGTTGTGTTCATGGATTACTCCTGGCTCTGTGATCCCTGGTAGTGTTCAGAGGACTATATTCTGTGTTGGGGACTGAATCATGGTTGGACACATGTAAGGAAGGGCCTTACCCACTGTATACTTCTCTTCTCTCTCTCTCTCTCTCTCTCTCTCTCTCTCTCTCTCTCTCTCTCTCTCTCTCTCTCTCTCCCTCTCTCTTTCTCTTTCTCTCTCTTTCAGATCGAACAAAAGTTGAATTAGATAAAGCTGCTCAATTTCAAGCTCACTAGTTCTAAGAGGAAAGACAAAGACAGTCCAGACAGGGAGTCTTCATAGTGCTCTTGCAAAAATCTATACCCAATATGGTCACCAAAGCCCCACCAGAAATGAACACTGAACACAGAGCCAGGAGTAAGCCCTGAGAACAGCCAGGTGTGACCCAACACACACACACACACACACACACACACACACACACAGAAAGGGGTTACCAGGGAGGAAAAAATCAATTAACTTGAAGAAAAGTCAACAAACAACTTCCAAACTAAAGCACAGTAAGAAACAAAGCTGAAAAAATAATCAAGTCATAGGGATCTGTGGGACAATATAAAACAACCAACATATGTGTAACTCCAATCTAAGAATAGGGGGGGAAAGATAATGTAACAGGAAAACTACTTAAGAAAACTATGTTAACAGTGTTCTCCTAACTTGATTTTAAACAATCCTAAGAGCAAAGGAAATCCAAATAATCTACACAAAGAAAAATAACTGAGCATATCATGGTCAAACAGTTGGAATTAGAGAAAAAGAGAAAAATCTTACAACATTCAAGGATGTTGTATACTATGTGATTCAATTTAAGATGCTTTCTCACAAAGCCAAAACTAGAGACAGAAAATTCTCAGTCTTTACTCAGGGTTGAAGCAGGCGAAGGCACTGATTACAGAGGACTGTGTGGGAATATTCTGTGTTGGTAGACCCTTTTTGCATGTTGACTGTGGACATGGTTATACACCTGAAAATTTTTGTTTAAATCAATAAAAACTACACACCAAAAAAATAATTTTATTTAACATAAATGTACCTCATTTAAGAGAAATAAAATGGTGCCTTGAAAAATTGCTAAAACTTAAACATTTTCATACAGGTAAAGGCAGAAAAAATCTGTTAGCAGATACCACAAATAATATACAGAAAATTCTTCAGAGTGAAGATTTATCAAATAATATCAGACTATAAACATATTTAAAAAATGAAGAATCTCACAAATGGTACAACACTTTTCTGATTTTAAATTTATTTAAAAGACACTTATTTAAGGTAAAAATTGCAAAAGTGTATTTTTCAATTTGTAAAATATATTAAAGTAAAATATATAACAACAGCACAAAGTACAAGAAAGAACTAAACAGAAATACACAATTGTTAGTTATATATAAAGTTAAAATGTCATATATAGTTATATACTAATTTATGTTGTAAATTACTCACAAATTAGCATAATATTATAGATCATGATAAAGAACAGAGATTATAATCTTACCCACAACCATCTAAAAATATAGATCAATATAATGCAAAAAAGCAGAGAGGAGCCAGAGAGACAGTACAGGAGTTAGGGATTTGCCTAGCTTGCACCATAGTTCAATCCCCAGCATGCCATAGTCCATGAAGCATCACCTGGTGTGGCCTTAAAGGTACACCAGTATTGCTTACCAGCAACCGCTTGCTTGCAGCAATGTCTCTAGACTGTGAATTAAGCCATAGTCCCACGCCGGCCGAGGAGGGGAAAGGTCCTTCTTTCTCATTTTTTTTCCCTTTCCGGCGAAAAGTGGCGTCTGCCATATTATGAGGACCATTAAGGAGGGGCCCATTTTGGCACCCAGAGACTTACAGAAATGCATCTAGACTGTGAGCTGAGCTATGACTACAATCCACCCGGAGAGGAGGAAGGATTCTCTCTCCCAACGCTTTCTTTCTACAGGGATGATAGCCAGCGACTGGAGCAGCAGCGCCCACGTGGCATCCGCCATCTTCTAAGACTCACAACCCAAAGGTACTTGCTTATCGTGACGTGGTGCACAAGAAATCATGGGATGTTGGTGTTTCTGGCACACCCTCTGCCCAGATGAGATCCGGAGCAGCCGCGCACGACACGGCCAGCCCCTCTGCTCCTTAAAGACTATGATCCAGGAGGTCTACTAACCCATTCTGGCACCCAGAGACTTATAGAAATGCATCTAGGCTGTGAGCTGAGCTAAAACAACAGAAATCCAAAACCGCATGGCCTCAAGAGCGGCCACGCAAGCTCCTATAATCTTCATTCTCAGCAATGGAAAACAAACTATCATATAAAGCTTTTTCAGCAGGTTTGATTGTTGGGGGGAAATTCCAAATAATAATAATCAGTTCTCTGTTGAAATATTGAATGTATCCAAAGTGTAGAGAGAATAAAGTGAAGATCATTCGCCACTCAGGTGGGGGGGTGGGGGGAGGGGGTATATTGGGGTTCTTGGTGGGGGAACAGGTGCACTGGTGGAGGGATGGGGGGTTGATCATTATATGACTGAGACTTAAACCTGAAAGCTTTGTAACTTTTATCACGGTGATTCAATAAAATAAAATTTTAAAAAAAAAAGAGGTATGAACTTGGTGGCTCGGGAAGGGAAAAAAAAAAGAGGTATGAACTTGAAACAGCGAGACACGTGGGCAGTCTCGGGCCGGGGGCGATACCAGCATGAGCTCCACGTTCGCGCGGCTGTTGTGATGCTGATTGACCACGATCCAGAGGCCAGCTAGACTACTTTTGGTACCAGCAACTGCTTGGTTGCAGCAATGTCTCTAGACTGTGAACTAAGCCATAGCACCATGCTGCCCCAGGAAGGGAAATGATGCAATTTCTAACATAAATCTCCCTGGATTAATTACTAAAATACTAAAATACAGAAATCCTAAACCTCGCAGCTGCGATAGAGAGACTTCATATCTCTTCATTCTCAGCAATGAAAAACTAATTATCAAATGCTTCCTTGTCAGCAGGGCTGTTTTTTTGGGGGGAAACTCCAACAATAATAGTGAGCTTTGTGCTGAAATATGAAATGTAATCAAGGTAAAGAGAAAATAAAGTGAAATTTATTAGCTACGTAGGCAGGGGTGGGGGGTGGGGGTGGGAGGTATACTGGTGTTTTTGGTGGTGGAATATGGGCACGGGTGAGGGGACGGGTATTCGAGCATTGTATAACTGAGACATAAGCCTGAAAACTTTGTAATTTTCCACATGGTGATTCAATAAAATAAATAAATTTAAAAATAAAGATACACCAGTATTGCTGAGAATGGACTCAAGGCAAATGAGCACTACTGGGTTGCCTGAGTAATCTCCAGCACCACAGGGTCTGAGAATAACAACTTCCTTGTGTCCCAGTATTGAAACTCTGGCCCTGTCTGCTGAGAAATAACTGGGACGGGCACTGGGTCTACTGGGAGACTCCCCCGCCTTCATGAGAAAATAAAAGTCAACAGAAGATACAAAGAATGGAAAACTGAAAAACTGTTAATTCAACAGAAAACAAAAAAGGGTAAAAACAAATGAAGATCCCCAGAAACTGCTTGCAGACATGCTGCTAGACTGTCAACTAAGCCATAGCCCCATGCCGGCTGAGGATGGGAAATAACCCTCTTTCTCGGTTTTTTTTCCCTTTGTCAGGCGGCATGGCATCAGTCATATTATGAGGATTACTAAGCAGGCATGAACTTGGTGGCGCAGGAAGGAGGGGGAAAAAAACAGTTATGTACTTGGAACAGCGGGACTTAATATCTCTTTATTCTCAGCAATGGAAAACTAATTATCAAATGCTTCCTTGGTAGTAGGGCTGTCATTTTTGGGGAGAAACTCCAACAACAATAGTGAGTTTTGTGTTGAAACATGGAATGTAATCAAGGTAAAGAGAAAACGACATGAAATTTATCAGTTACGTGGGCGGGGGGGTGGGAGGTATACTGGGGTTGTTGGTGGTGGAATATGGGCACTGGTGAAGGGAAGGGTATTTGAGAATTGTATAACTGAGACATTTGCCTGAGAACTTTGTAAACTCCCACATGGTGATTCAATAAAAAAAATTTTTAAAAAAATGAAGATCAAACAGGCCATATAGGCTTAAATACAATCATATCAATTACAATAAGTGTCACTGTCACTGTCATCCCGTTGCTCATCAATTTGCTCGAGCGGGCACCAGTAACGTCTCCACTTCTTGTTACTGTTTTTGGCATATCAAATACGGCTCGGATAACTTGCCAGGCTCTGCCCTGTGGGCGAGATACTCTCAGTAGCTTGCCGGGCTCTCCGAGAGGTGTGGAATAATCGAACCCGGGTCAGCCACATGCAAGGCAAATGCCCTATCACTGTGCTATCGCTCCAGCCCCATAATAAGTGTAAAAACTCTAAACATTACAGCTACAAAACAGATAAAAGACTGTTTTTTAATAATGTAAGAGGAGAAGCAAGAGGAAACTGAGAAATTTGGCATGCTGAACATGTAACTTCTGAACTTATTAAGAAAAACAATATTCTGCCATATTTTGGTATAAATCCTTTTTTTCTCTACCTGTGGGAATAATGAACATAATTTTCCAGTGAACATTTTTTCCAGTGAATCATAATTTTACTCATACTAGTATCCAGCAACATAGACTTCAAGCTGAAAAAGGTTCTAAGAGATAGTGAAGATCATTTCTTAATGACTGACGGATTTGTACATCAGGGAGAATTCACACTCCTAAACGTTTATGTACCTAATGAGAGACCAGCAAAATACTTAAAATAACTGCTAATAGACTTGAAGAAAGACATTGATAGCAATACAGTAGTAGTTGGAGATATCAACACCACTTTGTCACCTCTTGATAGATCAAGTAGACTAAAACTCAGCAAGAAAATACTTTGGGTTAATAAATACACACACACACATATGGCCTCTCATCCTCAAAAGGCTGAATACATATTCTTCTCCAATGCATATGGGACATTCTCCAATACAGACCACACTTCAAGAAATGAAAGAGGACATGAGAAAATGCAAACACATGCCCTGCTCATGGATTGAGAGGATTATCATCAAAATGGCAATACTCCCCAAAGCACTGTACAGATTCAATACAGTATCTATAAGGATAGCCATGTAATTTTTAAAATAAATAAATCAAACAGTCCTAAAATTCATACAGAACAACAAACCTCACCCCTGAATAGCTAAAGCAGTATTTGGGAAAAAGAAGAATGGAGTCATTATGTTCCCCAACTTCAAATTGTACTACAAAGTGGTAGTAATTAAAACAGTATGGTATTGGAATGAAGACAAACCCTCAGAAAGATGTAATAGACTTGAATGTCATGAGACACACTCTCAGATATGTGATCAGATGATATTCCACGAAGGAGCAAAAATATTAAGTGAAACAAGGAAAGCCTCTTCAACAAATAGTAAAAAAAACATTGCTCAGCTACATACAAAAAAATGAACTCAGACCTTTTTCTATGCCATGCATAAAAATCAAATCAAAACGGACTAAATACCTTGATATTAGACCTAAGTCTATAAGATAAATCAGACCTGAG